>NC_058059.1:12671402-12976263 GCF_020085105.1 Siniperca chuatsi
GTCCAGGATCAAACTATCAGCAAACCACTGTCCCTCAAAGCCCCTCTGGGTAAGGCAGTGCCAGCATACTGTCGACTATGAAGAAGCAGAAGTATCTGTACTTTCACTAAGACTACTTCTTCCTCCTTCACAGATGCTTTACATCCCCGCAGTCTGGATCAGGTACTCGGTTCGTACCCCAGCAGAACAGCCCTATACCCAGTCCCTATACACCTCAGAGTCCTCCAGACTACATGCAGTACAATCCACCCAGTTACTCTCAACACCAACAGACTCAGCAAGGTGAGTACAAGTCAGTCCAACAGAGTCCAAGTCAGGAACAATGTATCATTAGCTGCCAAACCTGCCAAGAAAAGCAAATATGCAAACATTTAACATTGAGGAGTAACATAGAGTTTTTTAATCTTCATTTTGTGTGCATTTGTACTTTTGCTGGCTTAGTCAAGGTGGGCAATATTCAACAAGACAAGTACTTTGTAGTGATTGTTGCATGCTTTTCCATTTTGATTGATATTATTGATTAATATGTTACTCAAGCATTCTGCCTAAAACAAGAAGCCTTCCACAAGAGACTGCATGCTGTACAGTGCATATTCAAGATGTGGCTCTGAGGGGGTGATCACACATTGTTCCCTCAGAGAACACTGGATACACACTGACCTTGAGCTATCTAAATCCCTTCAAATTCCTCTCACTAATTTTTGGAGGAAAACAATTATTGTTTCTTAAAATGACACCACCTGCATGGTGTTCAGATAAACTTAGCAGGCCATAAGCAAATTGCTTAAATAATCCTTTACCATTACTACCTTTTGGGGTGCCCTGGTAACTCACCGCATCATGTATTAAGGCTGAGTCCTTACCACAGCGGCACCGGGGCCCTTTGCCGCATGTAATCTCCCCCCTTCCTGTCTTTCCTCAGATGTTCCTATCCAATCAAGGCAAAAAGCCCAAAAAATTATTAACTTTTATACACACTTATGTGGTGAGCAGTAAGTTGGTAAGCTGACACACACTTAATGTAACATGGCAAAACTAAAGCTGTCTGTAAAGGTGGAAAAGAATGTATCTATCTCTCAGATAGATGTGAGGCATTGCTCATCACAAATAATTTAACTGGATATTTTCTTTCGCTCTCTGTTTTAGTGTCTAGTGGTGTGAGAAATATCCATGACAACAAGATCTCTGGACAGCTATCAAGTAATTCATCAAATCATAATGTGAGACTAAGCTCAGATGAAGACTACATGAACATGTCTCACAGACTGGGAAATGAGGTAATGCAGAGAATCAAGAGATCCTGAACTGGACCTCAGCAGATGCTGGTCTACTGTTAAAAGTAATGATAAATGTCTTCCAACAGGAGAATGACCCCTCCATGAGGGCTGCTGCATTTCCAATTAAATCGCCACAGTCTGTGTGTTCCCCTGCTGGGAGTGAAGAGACTGCAAAAAGTATGCTGCTTTAACAACAAGTCAATTCTTCTTTGTTTTGTGGATCAAAAATAATTCTACCACCATTGTACAATTCATTCTTTGCCAAGACTTATTCTGTGGTTCTCACTTTTCCTTGAATTTATTTGTGTTTAAGCAGTGTCCAGGCCTCCCCTTATCATGCAGTCACCTCCATCTGATGTGCCACCAGATGAAGCATCTGACCTGCTTCTCACCTCTGCTGACCGCAGAAAGAAGCAGAAAGAAAGGAGTAAAGAAGAAAATGAACAGATGGACAAAAATGCCTTATATGGCATTGTTAGTTCTCCATCAAAAGACTCTGCCAGGCTGACTTTAAAACTGTCCAGAGTGAAGAGTCCAGATGTAGATCAATCACATATAGACTCAGACCAAGAAACTGATTTGATGAATAATAATTATCAGTTGTCAAGGACTGTCCAGGACTTGTCACACAAGTTAGGTGCTGAGGAGCAGGCAACCTGTCAGCAGGTTCCTGTTCGGCCAAATACCAAGGACTCTGGAGTCGTCAGTGGGGTTGTGCTTGATGATGCTGAGATAGACACACTTGCAGAGATTGAGAGAATAGAACGCGAGTCGGCCAGTGAGAGAGAACGGTCGTCTAAAGAAGTCCAGGATAAAGGTCTGTCTTTGTCTTGTGCCTTCATGTGTTTTTTTTTTCATGACCTAGATTAGTTTGTGTTAGTAGAACATCTGAGCTACATTTTTTTTATTGCAGATAAGCCACTGAAGAAACGGAAGCAAGACTCTTATCCTCAGGAATCCGGAACTGATTCAGGTGATGGGCCTACTGCACAAGGGGGCAACACTGACACCAAGTTGACACCCAAGAAGACGAATGCTGCAAGTAACGGTGCCAGTCGGCCTGCTTTGATGGTCAGTATTGATCTGCAGCAAGCTGGCAGAGTGATAGGACAGCCTGTAGTGGTCTTGGATGCACAGCAGTTGTGTGAGGACCACCTACGGCGCATAAAGTCAAAGACTGATGTAAAGGTAGATAAAGTTGTTGAAAACAGACCTGGGATCATCAAACAGCATGCTGACAACCCCAGGAAGTCTGGCTCAGATGGGCAACCAGAAACCCCTAAACAGAAAAAGGAAAGTCAGAGCGAATCCAAACACAGACATGACGGCAAAACTGAGAGCGGCAAGGGACGCTCAGATGACAGACGGCCAGACGCGCCACGGCACAAACATGACAGGCATTCAGACTCGCGCCACAAAGAGGAAAAGAACCACAACAGTCACCGATCCCATGTCAGTCAACCTAAGACTCCAAAAACCATGAGCAAGGCGGAGCATAACTCCAGACATGGAGAAGACAAAGCTGGGGATAGAGCTAGGGATAAGAACAGAGATAGAGATAGAAATAAAGATAGAGACAGGGACAGAGACAGAGAGCGGAAACACAAGACTTTGTCAGAGGAAAAATGCAACAGACACTCTCCTGACCAGCATACTAAACCTGACCGTTCTAGAATAAAGCAAGATGGAAGCAAAAAATCCACTGACCTCAATGATCGACAGAGGGTAGAAAGTTCCAGCCTTCAAAACGCCCAAAATAAGGAAGAGAGGAAAAGTGGGGATGGCAGAATTATCTGCCAAGCTAGAAACAAACCGCACTCTTTTGAGCCAAAATCTAGTGAGTTTCCCGCATACCTGCTGGGTGGCAAGTCAGGAAGTCTGAAGAACTTTGTGATTCCTAAATTGAAACGGGATGGCAAAGATAAAGATTCCCAACTGCTAAGCAGATGGAAAAAGGGCTGGAACGAACCCCTTGTCAGGCTGGAGAGATTGTCATTGGTAGAGAACTTAAACAAAGGGGCTAAGCCTGTTGTTGTGCTTAAGAAACTCAGTATTGATGAGGTAAAAACGATCATTAGGGAAAGCAGGAATACACATGGCTCCAGATCCAGGAACTTGTCCTCCATAGACAAATCAGAGAGAGGTATGATTTACTTTGTTTATTAAATATGTACGCAAAACTGTAGGAGATGGATATGTGCCGTGTGACTTTACCTAGATTGTGTATTTACTTTAAACCACTTTCTAAGGAATCATTATCACAATTTTTATGCCAAATAAATAGCTCTGGATTAATTACTGATTGTATCTTCTTTTGAAGTGTAGATTATTCTGTGCTGAAAACTCACTCACCTCTTGTGCTTACAGAAATGTCAATTTATGAGAAGACAAACAAGCGAAGGCACAGTGTGATCAGTAAAAGATCCAAGTACGCTGATGTGGACTCATGTGAAGATGATGATGACTCTGACAATGAGTGTCAGTATTAAACCTAAAAAATTCACAATGTTTGTACATACACAACTACAAAATCTGTCAAAAGCGCTATGCTGTCTCCACTTTTGACAGAATATGTTTTTACCATGCAGTAATCCTTAAGATAAAAAAATAAGTAGCCTTAATTTTATATCATGATTATTAAATTGTATTTATTTATTAAAGCAGTAATTTGTGCTTAAAGTTCTGTAAGGATATTTTCTTACGTATCCTTTCTCGGTTAATGTTACAGCTGCAAGGAAAAGGTACAAGAAAGATCACAACAAGGCATGGAAGCACGAAGAGAGGAGAGGTTCTGGAGGGCACCGTCGAAGTGAAGGTCCTCATATTGCTCGCCGGGGGCCCGGTAGCCATCACCGTGAATGGAGCTCAGGTGATTCAGGTGAAGGCTCTCCACCACCAAGCCTGAGTGATGGTAAGTCTTTTTTTGCATAGGCTTGCCCAGGTTAACAACGACTGCCACCCGTGCTGTTGATCTACAGGGTACTGGTGGAAATTGGACTACTGTTGGTCAAAGACGAAGAAGTAGAGGAGGAAGGTGTGTTCGTAGGCAGCGAGAGAAGAGGAAAGCTAAGAATGTAGGACTGACAGTAGGGACTTTGAATGTTGGGACTATGACAGGGAAGGCTAGAGAGTTGATTGACATGATGCAGAGAAGGAAGGTGGACATACTGTGTGTCCAGGAGACCAGGTGGAAAGGTAGCAAGGCTTACGAGCAGAGTTCAAGTTGTTCTACCATGGGTCAGATAGGAAGAGAAATAGAGTAGGAGTTATCCTGAAAGAGGAGTTTGTGAGGAATGTTCTAGAGGTGAAAAGAGTATCAGACAGGTTGATGAGTCTGAAGCTGGAAATTGAAGGGGTGATGTTCAATGTTGTGAGTGGTTATGCCCCACAGGTAGGATGTGAGTTAGAAGAGAAGGAGAAATTCTGGAGTGAGTTAGATGAAGTGATGCAGAGCATCCCCAGATGTGAGAGAGTGGTGATTGGTGCAGATTTCAATGGGCATGTAGGTGAAGGGAACAGAGGTGATGAGAATGTGATCTGGGAGACAGGTACTCGGGTACTCGGTGTGTCATCTGGAAAGAGGAAAGCGGACAAGGAGACTTGGTGGTGGAATGAGGAAGTGCAGGAGTGTATACAGAGAAAGAGGTTAGCTAAGAAGAAGTGGGACACTGAGAGGACTGAAGAGAGTAGACAGGAGTACAAGGAGATGCAGCATAAGGTGAAGGTAGAGGTGGCAAAGGCCAAACAAAGAGCATACGAGGACTTGTATGCTAGGTTGGACACTAAAGAGGGAGAGGTGGATTTGTACAGGTTGGCCAGACAAAGAGATAGAGATGGGAAGGATGTGCAGCAGGTTAGGGTGATTAAAGATAAGGATGGAAATGTACTGACAGGTGCCAGGAGTGTGATGGGAAGATGGAAGGAGTACTTTGAAGAGTTGATGAATGAGGAAAATGAAAGGGAACGAAGAGTAGAAGAAGTGACTGGTGTAGAGCAGGAAGTAGCAAAGATTAGCAAGAGTGAAGTGAGGAGGACGTTGAAGAGGATGAAGAGTGGAAAGGCAGTTGGTTCTGATGACATACCTGTGGAGGTATGGAAGTGTCTAGGAGAGGTGGCAGTAGAGTTTCTGACTAGTTTGTTTAACAAGATCTTGGAGAGTGAGAGGATGCCCGAGGAATGAAGGATAAGTGTACTGGTGCCAATTTTTAAGAACAAGGGAGATGTGCAGAGCTGTGGCAACTACAGAGGAATAAAGCTGATGAGCCATACAATGAAGTTGTGGGAAAGAGTGGTGGAAGCTAGGCTAAGGGCAGAGGTGAGCATTTGTGAGCAGCAATATGATTTCATGCCTAGAAAGAGGTCAACAGATGCAGTATTTGCTTTGAGGGTGCTGATGGAGAAGTACAGAGAAGGTCATAGGGAGTTGCATTGTGTCTTCGTAGATTTAGAGAAAACGTATGACAGGGTGACGAGAGAGGAGCTGTGGTATTGTATGAGGAAGTCTGGAGTGGCAGAGAAGTATGTTAGAGTGGTGCAGGACATGTATGAGAGCTGTAAGACCGTGGTGAGGTGTGCTGTAGGTGTGACAGAGGAGTTCAAGGTGGAGGTGGGTTTGCATCAAGGATCGGCTCTGAGCCCCTTCTTGTTTGCTCTGGTGATGGACAGGCTGACAGATGAGGTTAGACAGGAATCTCCATGGACTATGATGTTTGCGGATGACATTGTGATTTGTAGTGAGAGCAGGGAGCAGGTGGAGGAAAATCTAGAGAGATGGAGGTCTGCTCTGGAAAACAGAGGAATGAAGCTTAGCCGCAGTAAGACAGAATACATGTGCGTCAATGAGAGGGACCCAGGTGGAACGGTGAGGTTACAGGGAGCAGAGGTGAAGAAGGTGCAGGACTTTAAGTACTTAGGGTCAACGGTTCAGAGCAATGGAGACTGTGGAAAAGAGGTGAAGAGGTGAGTGCAAGCAGGTTGGAACGGGTGGAGAAAAGTGTCAGGTGTGTTGTGTGATAAAAGAGTATCAGCAAGAATGAAAGGAAAGGTGTTCAAGACAGTGGTGAGACCAGCGATGTTGTACAGCTTAGAGACAGCGGCACTGAAGAAAAGACAAGAGGCAGAGCTGGAGGTAGCAGAGCTTAAGATGTTGAGGTTCTCTTTGGGAGTGACGAGGATGGACAGGATCAGGAATGAGTACATCAGAGGGACAGCTCATGTTAGATGTTTCAGTCAGAGAGGCCAGATTGAGGTGGTTGTGTTCAGAGGAGAGACTGTGAATATATTGGTAGAAGGATGCTGAGGTTGGAGCTGCCTCTTCTAGAGGAAGACCAAAGAGGAGATTTATGGATGTAGTGAGAGAGGACATGAAATTAATTGGTGTGAGTGAAGAGGATGCAGAGGACAGAGTTAGACGGAGGCACATGATTCGCTGTGGCGACCCCTGAAAGGGAACAGCCGAAAGGAAAAGAAGACTTGTCAGTGGGCATAGGCTAAAATAAATAAATGTAGTAGACAGTGTAGAGAGTGCTATAATTTAGTTATTTGTCTCTAAGAAGGCAAGACATTAGACAAGAAAATTCAAATTGTGTCGGACAATGCAAATTGTCATTCCTGTCTCTGATGGCGGTCGTTCACATTATTGCCATTTGAAACCAGTGATCAGCCAGGCCAATTCCCTGGATAGTTGAATTACTACACCCAAGTCTTTCTCTATAAAATATTCAGTGCTTGAGGGTATGTTGCTGCTGTCAAGGATTTGACTAATGTTATTGTTTTCTTTGTGATCAGTTGCCAGAAAATTGAAGAAAAAGGAGAAACACAAAAACAGAAAGGATTCTAAGCTGACATCAGAGGGTATTGTTTTACCACTTTGAATTATTTTACAATATTAATGAATTTTACATATTTGCATATTTTTATTAATACATTTGTTTACGTTCGTTTAACAGAATTAATGGACTCCTCCACATTTAAGAGATTCACGGCCAGCTTGGACAACATTCTTGAGAATCTTGAGGATGTGGACCTCACTGCCGCAGGTAAACATCAAGTGCTGCACAGTTTCCAAAGTTCTTGACGTTGAGTTGAAAAATGTCAACATTATAACTTTGTGCCCTTAAACAGATGACGATGAGATACCTGAAGAGCTCTTGCTTGGAAAGCACCAGTTGAGCGAGCTAGGCAGTGATTCTGCTAAGATTAAAGATATGGGCATCTTTAACAAGGTAAGAGGAGTATGTTTGTGCATTGTCACATGGTTACACGCAGGTTCACAATTGATATTTAACTGTTGTAAAGACCAGCAATTCACAGCCCCATTGTTGTGAAAGTAACCAGTCATTTGTTTGATCCATAGTTTCCATCTGATAAACTGGTGAAAATTTTGAATATCCTGGAGAAGAACATTCAGGACAGCGTCAAACTTTCTACATTAATGAATCCTGTAAGTTTTCAGCCTGATATTGTTTTTCTAACTGTGGAAGTGATAACGTTACCCAATTTTCTTTTCTTCGAGTTTTGTCCTTTGTACTAATTGTTTTTGAAATTTGTAGGGTAATGATTCCATGGATGAGGAGCGGCTGTGGCGTGACCTTATCATGGAGCGGGTGACTAAGTCTGCTGATGCCTGTCTTACTGCACTCAACATCATGACATCTCCACACATGCCCAAGGCTGTTTATATAGAGGATGTGATTGAGAGGGTGTTGCAGTTCACCAAGTTCCATCTGCAAAACTCCTTGTACCCTCAGTATGACCCAGTCTACAGAGTGGATCCCCATGGAGGTCAGCACAAATTCTCTGAAGTTGTACAAATATTGCAAAAATCTTGATTTCCAGTTAACATATTACCAAGCTGATTTGGCTGATCTATGTTGGATTTTTTAGAACAGTTTGTGTTTAAACGATCTGTTCACTTAAAAATAGCTCAAAATGCAAGAGCGCCATTATTAAAAATCTAGTGATTAATCAAAACTGAAAGCAATTGCAATACTTTCAGGGATTTACTTATACTTAACCTTAAATTCCTGAAGACACTCCTTATCAGCTAAAGTTGTGGACTATTTTACTTTTTTAAAAAACAGCTGGCCATAGAATATTCTTGTAGTCTTATTTCCTGATGTGAATGTGTTGGACACTAGCTAGAAATTTCTAGATTCAACTACAGGAATCTAGAAATTTCTAGCTAGTGTCCAACACATTCAAACAAGGTTTTATTAGGGAAATTATTTAAATTGATTTTGCTGCTGATGTTTAAAGTGGTTTTCTTATCTTTTATTCAACTCTTATTTTCCCTTTATCTTCCTCACATAAGGTGGCATGCATACTTCAAAGTCCAAGAGAGCAAAGTCTTCCACCCATAAACAGAAGGTGGTAGTCATGCTCTACAACAAAGTGTGTGATATTGTCAGCAACATCTCAGAGCTCCTGGAGGTCCAGCTGCTAACCGACACCACTATTCTCCAGGTGAGACTCTTAATCTGGTCTGACATCATTCAAATCCATGACCCCATTAAACATTTGACTCTTGACCTCTAACATACCTGATTGTGTTTGTGTCCGATGTTTAGGTGTCCACCTTGGGTATTACACCATTTTTTGTGGAGAATGTCAGTGAATTGCAGTTATGTGCCATCACACTAGTGACAGCAGTAAGTCTGCAATGACATGCAATTTTTGTATTATTATAGCAGTTATTTTTACTATTTCTTCAGATTGTATTTTTAATGACATGCTCCTGCACAACGTCTCTATGGTTATGTTTTGATTTAGTGCTTTGCATTTTACTCTTCCTTTAGGTGTTCTCTCGTTACAAGAAACACAGGCAGCTCATTCTTGAAGAAATATTCACCTCCCTGGCTAAACTTCCTACTAGTAAACGCAGCCTCAGGAACTTTAGGTAACTACATCTTGCTACACCTTTGCTCAGTAAAACAACATGAATAAAGACATTGATCACTGAAGTCCTCTGCGCTGCTCAGTAAACCTAAGGATACTTATGTCTCATACTCAACCAGGCTAAACAGCAGTGATTCAGATGGAGAGCCCTGTATATCCAGATGGTCACAGCACTGGTTCTTCAGCTCATCCAGTGTGTTGTACACCTTCCCTCAGAGAGGGACACAGGGGATGAACATAATAAGAAGGTAACTACCAAGGATTTAAAAGATATTTAAAACACATTTATCAGAAAACATGTTTTGATTCAGAAATTGTTTTACATATTGGGTACTCTTTTCTAGGTGGATAAAGATGTCCTCATCACAAACTCTTATGAAACTGCCATGAGGACAGCTCAGAACTTCCTATCAGTATTTCTCAAGAAGTAAGTGATTGTATTCTTGATCTCACCCACACTTCTTTAACCTCAAGCCATAATCTATAGCTCTGTGAGCGTTATCTGTAGATTCGTAATCTCAATGTTCAAAAATATATTATAATAAAATATTGTATTCTGTATGTTTCAGGTGTGGCAGTAAGCAGGGAGAGGATGACTACAGGCCTCTGTTTGAGAACTTTGTTCATGACTTGCTGTCTACAGTCAACAAACCTGAGTGGCCTGCAGTTGAACTGCTGCTCAGTTTACTAGGCCGGCTGTTGGTGAGTGGCATCATTCACTTCAAAGGTTTTATCACTTTTCATCTGTCCAGTAGAAATAGCTGCTGATGTTTTTGTTGTGACATTTCTCCTCCACTTCCTGTGCTCCAGGTGCACCAGTTCAGTAACAAGCAGACAGAAATGACACTCAGAGTGGCATCGCTGGACTACCTCGGCACTGTCGCTTCTCGCCTGCGTAAAGACGCTGTAACTAGCAAGATGGACCAAAAGGCTATTGACCGCATCCTCAAAGAGGTAGACTAGATAATTACAGAATTGCTTTAACAGATGTAAATTAACAGTGGTGTTGAACTGCTTTTGAGATGCTTCTGGCTTATTGATCTCCATACAGACTCCAGGCAGTGATGAGATTCAGCAACTCCAGAAGGCCTTGCTAGACTACATAGATGGGAATGTTGAGACAGATCCATCTCTAGTGGTAAGTGTTTAATTTTCATACACTAAGCTGTGTATTTTACAGACATCATTATGGTCACATTTATGATTCCCTAAGCACTGGATGCTCAGTGTTTGCATGCAGTAATATGCACCCCTTGTACTCCTGTTACTTGAAGCTCTCAATGGCTTGACACAGGGATATTGCAGGTTGTTAGGTTTAGCGTAAAGAGATATGGGTTAAACAGGGTTCTTTTTGTCAAAGTGGTATTATACTCTATAGTATGCCTTAAAATGTTTAGCATTTTTCATCACATATGCATGCGTTTGTTTCATATAGTTTGCCAGGAAGTTTTATATCGCCCAGTGCTGATATTGTTTTTCTAACTGTGGAAGTGATAACGTTACCCAATTTTCTTTTCTTCGAGTTTTGTCCTTTGTACTAATTGTTTTTGAAATTTGTAGGGTAATGATTCCATGGATGAGGAGCGGCTGTGGCGTGACCTTATCATGGAGCGGGTGACTAAGTCTGCTGATGCCTGTCTTACTGCACTCAACATCATGACATCTCCACACATGCCCAAGGCTGTTTATATAGAGGATGTGATTGAGAGGGTGTTGCAGTTCACCAAGTTCCATCTGCAAAACTCCTTGTACCCTCAGTATGACCCAGTCTACAGAGTGGATCCCCATGGAGGTCAGCACAAATTCTCTGAAGTTGTACAAATATTGCAAAAATCTTGATTTCCAGTTAACATATTACCAAGCTGATTTGGCTGATCTATGTTGGATTTTTTTAGAACAGTTTGTGTTTAAACGATCTGTTCACTTAAAAAATAGCTCAAAATGCAAGAGCGCCATTATTAAAAATCTAGTGATTAATCAAAACTGAAAGCAATTGCAATACTTTCAGGGATTTACTTATACTTAACCTTAAATTCCTGAAGACACTCCTTATCAGCTAAAGTTGTGGACTATTTTACTTTTTTAAAAAACAGCTGGCCATAGAATATTCTTGTAGTCTTATTTCCTGATGTGAATGTGTTGGACACTAGCTAGAAATTTCTAGATTCAACTACAGGAATCTAGAAATTTCTAGCTAGTGTCCAACACATTCAAACAAGGTTTTATTAGGAAATTATTTAAATTGATTTTGCTGCTGATGTTTAAAGTGGTTTTCTTATCTTTTATTCAACTCTTATTTTCCCTTTATCTTCCTCACATAAGGTGGCATGCATACTTCAAAGTCCAAGAGAGCAAAGTCTTCCACCCATAAACAGAAGGTGGTAGTCATGCTCTACAACAAAGTGTGTGATATTGTCAGCAACATCTCAGAGCTCCTGGAGGTCCAGCTGCTAACCGACACCACTATTCTCCAGGTGAGACTCTTAATCTGGTCTGACATCATTCAAATCCATGACCCCATTAAACATTTGACTCTTGACCTCTAACATACCTGATTGTGTTTGTGTCCGATGTTTAGGTGTCCACCTTGGGTATTACACCATTTTTTGTGGAGAATGTCAGTGAATTGCAGTTATGTGCCATCACACTAGTGACAGCAGTAAGTCTGCAATGACATGCAATTTTTTGTATTATTATAGCAGTTATTTTACTATTTCTTCAGATTGTATTTTTAATGACATGCTCCTGCACAACGTCTCTATGGTTATGTTTTGATTTAGTGCTTTGCATTTTACTCTTCCTTTAGGTGTTCTCTCGTTACAAGAAACACAGGCAGCTCATTCTTGAAGAAATATTCACCTCCCTGGCTAAACTTCCTACTAGTAAACGCAGCCTCAGGAACTTTAGGTAACTACATCTTGCTACACCTTTGCTCAGTAAAACAACATGAATAAAGACATTGATCACTGAAGTCCTCTGCGCTGCTCAGTAAACCTAAGGATACTTATGTCTCATACTCAACCAGGCTAAACAGCAGTGATTCAGATGGAGAGCCCCTGTATATCCAGATGGTCACAGCACTGGTTCTTCAGCTCATCCAGTGTGTTGTACACCTTCCCTCAGAGAGGGACACAGGGGATGAACATAATAAGAAGGTAACTACCAAGGATTTAAAAGATATTTAAAACACATTTATCAGAAAACATGTTTTGATTCAGAAATTGTTTTACATATTGGGTACTCTTTTCTAGGTGGATAAAGATGTCCTCATCACAAACTCTTATGAAACTGCCATGAGGACAGCTCAGAACTTCCTATCAGTATTTCTCAAGAAGTAAGTGATTGTATTCTTGATCTCACCCACACTTCTTTAACCTCAAGCCATAATCTATAGCTCTGTGAGCGTTATCTGTAGATTCGTAATCTCAATGTTCAAAAATATATTATAATAAAATATTGTATTCTGTATGTTTCAGGTGTGGCAGTAAGCAGGAGAGGATGACTACAGGCCTCTGTTTGAGAACTTTGTTCATGACTTGCTGTCTACAGTCAACAAACCTGAGTGGCCTGCAGTTGAACTGCTGCTCAGTTTACTAGGCCGGCTGTTGGTGAGTGGCATCATTCACTTCAAAGGTTTTATCACTTTTCATCTGTCCAGTAGAAATAGCTGCTGATGTTTTTGTTGTGACATTTCTCCTCCACTTCCTGTGCTCCAGGTGCACCAGTTCAGTAACAAGCAGACAGAAATGACACTCAGAGTGGCATCGCTGGACTACCTCGGCACTGTCGCTTCTCGCCTGCGTAAAGACGCTGTAACTAGCAAGATGGACCAAAAGGCTATTGACCGCATCCTCAAAGAGGTAGACTAGATAATTACAGAATTGCTTTAACAGATGTAAATTAACAGTGGTGTTGAACTGCTTTTGAGATGCTTCTGGCTTATTGATCTCCATACAGACTCCAGGCAGTGATGAGATTCAGCAACTCCAGAAGGCCTTGCTAGACTACATAGATGGGAATGTTGAGACAGATCCATCTCTAGTGGTAAGTGTTTAATTTTCATACACTAAGCTGTGTATTTTACAGACATCATTATGGTCACATTTATGATTCCCTAAGCACTGGATGCTCAGTGTTTGCATGCAGTAATATGCACCCCTTGTACTCCTGTTACTTGAAGCTCTCGAATGGCTTGACACAGGGATATTGCAGGTTGTTAGGTTTAGCGTAAAAGAGATATGGGTTAAACAGGGTTCTTTTTTGTCAAAGTGGTATTATACTCTATAGTATGCCTTAAAATGTTTAGCATTTTTCATCACATATGCATGCGTTTGTTTCATATAGTTTGCCAGGAAGTTTTATATCGCCCAGTGGTTCAGGGACGCTACAAGTGAGGCAGAGAAAGCGATGAAGTCTCAAAATGAGAATGACGAGGACTCAAGAGGTCAACATCATTCCAACTATGTTGACTCAACTGAGGAGATTGTGCAGACGGCCGAGATACGAAAGAAATTCCTCCGCAAGGTCATCAAGACACCATCATCACATTTCCGTTCTCTAGGGTAAGTACTACTTCACTCTGGATCACTGCACTAATTTGCTACTTGTATTCACCTATCCTGGTATTAAACAGTCTTCTGGATTTTTCTTTCAGGTTAAACTCTGACACAGTAGACTATGAGGACTCCTGCCTGATTGTCAGATATCTTGCCTCTATGAGGCCGTTTGCACAAAGCTTTGATGTTTATTTATCACAGGTAAGAGGATTCATTTAAAATAAACATGAATGAGAGATTATATTGTGTTGGCTGTCACTAACTTTTTTCTTTTACTGTCTCGTATAGATTCTGAGAGTGCTGGGTGAGAGTGCCATTGCAGTCAGAACTAAAGCCATGAAGTGTCTGTCAGAAGTAGTAGCTGTGGATCCAAGTATTCTGGCACGGGTAAGTCATCCTGCATTGGCTGTTACATATCTCATAGACCACTGGATTGAGCGGTAACACAAAATCTTTTCATAAATTCTAGGAGATTCTATTTCGAGTTTTAGGGTAGTTTTGTGGCATTGTCAGGCAATTATGCCAGTTTATCACAAACTAGCAGCCATAACATTCAGTAATGTTTATCTGTGCTTGACTAATCTCCCTTATTTGTTTTTCAGTTGGATATGCAGCGTGGGGTTCATTGTCGCCTCATGGACAACTCCACCAGTGTGCGAGAGGCAGCTGTGGAGCTCCTTGGCCGTTTTGTGCTAAGTCGACCGCAGCTCACTGAGCAGTACTATGACATGCTCATTGAAAGGATATTGGTAATTTCCCTCTTCACCTTTTTTGAACACCTCAGTGTGAGGTTCTGTATCATACACAAGTGTAACTATTTTTTCCCAGGTGGTAAAGTTTAAATTGATTTGGTCACGTCACATGCCCACTTAGGGGGTTTGTGGAAAGGAATAGGTAATGTCTATCATAAGAAAAGCTCAAGTGGAACTTTGCCCTTGACTTTAGCAAACTCTGGCCAAAACGTTTAAAGTTAAAGTGCAAAAGTTCAGCTGAGGTTAAATCATCCTTTTTCCCAACACTGCCACCAAAAGATAACGTGAAGAACTACAACCATTAGGCAGTTGAAAGTACATTTCAAAATGCTCATGAAGGTGCATTCAAATTAGAGGAAATCTGTATTTTAGTTTCACCTGAAATTACTTAGTTCAAGATGGCCCAGTAACCCTTTGTTCTGTTTGTTCATCATGAATTCATTTATTTTCCATATTTCATTTTAAAATTTTCACTTCACCTCGCTTATATTTACTTTTAAATAAATGCACGCGCTCTGTAATCCTGAGTTAGCGTGTCGTCTGTGCTGATAAAGTCTTCTGTGTGAAGTGGCTGTTTGGTTTTTCGCCTATGTAGTCCATTGCTCTGTTTCTGTGTGGGTAACCTGTCCTTAGGGTGAACCAGGAGTGTCCAGTCCAATTTTTTCACAACAATCCAGACACATGAGAATGACTTCCTGGATGGGTAGCCACAGGCTGAGAGTGCATTCTGGACATGCGTCTTGATTCTGAAAATGTTGGGGTCAGTGTCCAGATGACTACAGATGTCTAATAGACTGAAAGGTTGGGATGCCAAGGACACTTTAACGTCATCTGGGTCCAACTGGAGATGTTTCGTCCACAAATTTCTGATATATGACTACGACTGAAACCTTTTCTACGATATATTTACTTATGTTTCCCCATTTAAATCAATGACAGAAAAGGCACTTTATATTCAGACTATAATGAGCTGTCCTTGTACCCATTTTGTCTTTACACAGGACACAGGTATTAGTGTAAGGAAGAGGGTCATTAAGATCTTGAGGGATATTTGCCTGGAGCAACCGGACTTCCACAAGATCACTGAGATGTGTGTCAAAATGATCCGAAGGGTCAACGATGAAGAGGGGATCAAGGTTTGTATTTATTTTTATGTGAATGTTGCTTACTAGTGCCAGTTTTTAGTTTGTAATGTACAGTCTATATACATAAACATCTTTTCCCATGCAGAAACTGGTGAACGAGACATTCCAGAAACTCTGGTTCACCCCCACACCCAGTCATGACAAAGATGCCATGACCCGGAAGATCCTGAACATCACAGATGTAGTGCGTACTATCTAGGCTTGTGACAGCATCATTCAAATAAGAAACATTTTGGTGTTTGACATTGTCATAATCTGACTCATGTCATGTTTTGATTTCATTCCAGGTGTTGGCATGTAAAGATTCAGGCTATGACTGGTTTGAGCAGCTTCTCCAAAATGTGAGTTGTTTAACTTGTGTGGCTGCTTTAACATCTCAACAGCAGCTTGTGTGTTTTTATGATAGCTGCTGTGTGCATATTTTTTTCAAGCATCTTATCTAACTTCTGTACGGCAAATGTGTAGCTACTGAAGTCAGAAGAGCAAGCTTCGTACAAACCTGCCAAGAAGGCCTGTGTTCAGTTGGTGGACAATCTGGTGGAACACATACTGAAATATGAGGAGTCTCTTGCAGGTAATGAAAAGAAATTTAATTGTATGTTTGTTACTGTGTTAAACACTACTTTGCTGTGACAATTGTCAATGTTTTCTGTGTTTGTGTTTCAGACTGTGAGGACAAAGGGGTCAACTCAGGTCATTTGGTAGCATGCATCACCACTCTCTACCTGTTCAGCAAGATCAGAGCACAGTTAATGGTCAAACATGCCATGACTATGCAGCCCTACTTGACCACCAAGTGCAATGTAAGTACAACATCATTTTATCCAGTATTAATCTATTTTTTATTTGGCTGAAAGTATGAGAAATCACTTGTTGAAACTGGGGCCCACAGTACATAAATGAACAACACCAACTTTCACGTTGTGTTATAGGACCACCTAGTGGCAGCCAAATGAAAACTCAAGTGTTCAGCACAGGTTCTGTCCAATACCCATACTTGCGGTATTTGCAAGTGCCTGCTTGTGTGACATATTTCCTGTAATTGCCACAGTGCCCAGTTGTCCGTTGGAGGTGGAGGTTTATCAGAGCTCATTGGACACACTTGATTAGTAAGGACATCCTGTCACTCATGCAAATACAAATACTGTATATGGCACAGTTGAGCTCAGATGTTTAGTTGGAACGAATAAGTAGGATCAACTGTACAGTATTACAGTTACAATCAGATGACAACAATTAAATTGAGTTTTCTAAGCATATAGGTCTTCTCTATATAAAAGAGACATAACATGATATTATTTTGAATGGTTTCTGTCCAATAACATTTTTAAGGATGGAACATTTTTCAAAATGAAATTATATTTAGTATTTGTCTTGACAGTGTCAGATAAGAAATATTATTCTTATCAGTCCCATCAAGGAGAACATTAATATTATGTGATAAACATCTGTGGAAGTTCTACCATAACTTAACTTAACAATATTATGAATAATAATATTCACGCTGAATCCAACATGTCTTAAACTTAAACTTATTCATATCTGCTGATTATTGTCAGTCCAAAAACCAGCCTATAGGCGCATTACTGCCAACAACCTGACTGGTGTGGCGCAGTAGACCGTGGTGAATGCTAATTGTTGGATACACTCAGCTCTGAATACTGCTTCGAACTGATATTAGGAAAAGTGTTCATCAAGTGTGGGTTAAGTGTAATGCGTGTTGACATTTTTCCGACTTAGGGCGCATTTGCCTACTACCTGCCGTCGTGTAAACAGGCACTTAAGTGCTCAAGACCGCAAGTGTGCATATTGGAACAGACTCACAGTTGTTCACAAAGTTTTTTTCCAGCTCAGCTTTGGACTGTGCACCTGTCTCTGTGTTGAAATTTCAGACTCAGAGTGACTTCATGGTGATATGTAACGTGGCAAAGATCCTGGAGCTGGTTGTGCCTCTGATGGAGCACCCAAGTGAGACTTTCCTCACTACCATAGAAGAAGACCTGATGAAGCTCATCATCAAATACGGCATGACGGTCAGTGTCGTTTACAGCTTACAGCTTTCACAGATTGCGCTCAAAAAAGCATGAACAATGTGGATGTCAAACTACTGCTCTGAACATGCAGGTTTGATTTAAGCATGATGGAATTTGTTGTGTCTGCTTCTCAGGTTGTACAACACTGTGTAAGCTGTCTTGGTGCCGTCGTTAACAAGGTCACACACAACTACAAGTTTGTTTGGGCTTGTTTTAATCGTTACTATGGTAAGGCTTAAGTACTGTAAGGTACATTTTCTTATACCAGAATTCTTATGTACCTGGAAAAGGCTAGAAAAAGAATCTAAAATACACCAACATTTTAATAACATGTACATAGGGCTTGTAATTCTGTTCATTCCCCTTTTAATTAAAGGTTACATGCTCATACTCTCATTTCACATCCATTTTATAGGAGCTCTGGCAAAACTGAAGACACAGCACCAAGAGGACCCCAACAGCTCCACTCTGGCTGCTAACAAACCTACTCTCCTGCGCTCACTGTTTACTGTGGGGGCTCTCTGTCGACACTTTGATTTTGACCAAGAGGAGTTCAAGGGTACTAACAAGGTAAACACCAGCAATCGGCTTAAACTATGTGTGAAGAACTATGTTAGAACCAGTTTTGATGACTGACTTGCTCTCTTAGATTGTCATCAAGGACAAAGTGTTGGAGCTTCTGTTGTACTTCACCACTCATGAAGATGAGGAGGTCCAGATCAAGGCCATCATAGGTCTAGGTATATTGCACCTCATCTCAGACTAACGAAAGTTGTAATCAATGTATTTATACTGTAATTTATTGTTTACAGCTCTTCTGATCATTTCATTTGCCTCTGTCTTTGACTTTAGCTTCCTCAGTAATTACATCTGTATTTGAATTATTTCCATTGTCTCTAGGCTTCCAGTTCATCATGCACCCAGAGCTCATGTTTGTGCAGGATGTGAAGGTTCTGTATAACAGTACCCTTTCAGATGAAAGCAGTTCGGTCAGTCTGAAGATCCAGGTACTAAAAAACCTGCAGACATACCTGCAAGAGGAGGACTCTCGGATGCAGGAGGCTGATCGCGAATGTGAGTTTAACAAATCCATCTCGTGTTCTGTTGCTCAGATGCCTAAGATTATCACTGTATGTCCAGTAATACTCTACATTGAGCATGTCAGTCATGAACATCAGTCGTAGAACATCCTTAGACTGATCAAGCTGATGTTTTTTTTTATTATTCAGGGAAGAAGCAATCCAAGCAGGAGGATCTGAAAGAAATGGGGGATATCTCATCAGGTATGAGCAGCTCCATAATGCAGATTTACCTGAAGCAGGTGCTGGAGTCCTTCTTCCACTCACAGTCCACTGTTCGGCACTTTGCCCTGAGTGTCATTACACTGACTCTCAGCCAGGGCCTCATCCATCCTGTACAGGTATGTTCACAATCTCACCCCAGCATACTCTGATACGGATCACCCAAGACTAAAATATACAGTACCACTTGTGACAACATTCTCTGCTATCTTGAATGCATCACAAGCTGTTCACAGATTAGGAACAATTGTTTTTTAGTGTGTGCCCTACTTGATTGCCATGGGAACGGACCCTGAGCCAACCATGAAGAACAAGGCTGATCAACAGCTGGTGGAGATTGACAAGAAATATTCTGGCTTCATCCATGTGAGTGGCTTTAAGGATTATGATCAGTGTGTGTAAAGTGTAAATACGATTTTTTGCTTAAACGGTATCTGTGGGCAGTGGTATGTATATTTTGTTATGGCTGGAGAATTTTTAACAGTTTAGGCTATACTGAACACTAAATGCTACAAGGAAGGAAAACTTTATTACATAGATGCATGTCACACATTACACAGAACAAGAAGTTTTTAATGTACTTGCTGAGTTGTATCTCTCTGTGAATTCACAGATGAAGGCTGTAGCAGGGTTGAAGATGTCTTATGAGGTGCAACAGGCCATAAATGGATCCAAAGGCGCAGTGATTCGAGGTTTTCGTCCCGATGACTCAGATGCTGCTCTCTGCTCACATCTCTACACTATGGTCCGTGGGAACCGACAGCATAGACGGGCTTTCCTTATTTCCCTGCTCAACCTATTTGATGACAGCTCTGTAAGTTCACCTCTCTCCTTTAGAATGATTCTCTTCTCTGTGTGTAGATTTGTAGGTTTGTGTATCTCCAACTGGCCACCCAACCAATTGCTGGCTTCATTGCTGGTCATGAGCAGCTAATTTTAGTAGTGATGTTTTACACTTTGTCCCCATTACAGAAAACAGAGGTAAACATGCTGTTGTTCATAGCAGACAACTTGGCCTGCTTCCCCTACCAGACTCAGGAGGAGGCTCTTTTCATCATGCACCATATAGATATTACTCTGTCTGTCTCTGGTAGCAACCTGCTCCAGTCTTTCAAGGAGGTGAGAAGCTTTATTTATTTTGACTTATTGCTCTTAGTTGTTTTGTTTATCATGAAATGAAAATCCAAGATTGTGTAATATATCCACTGTATATTTGGTCTGTTTGAGTGGTTTTGTTCTCTGTGCAGTCCTTACGGAAAGAGCCTGTACAGCAGGCAAAGAAGATGAAGACAAAAAAGAAAAAGAAGCAGCAGCCTCGGAGGAGGAAACACAGCTCTGATGCTGACGATGAAGACGAGTACGATGAGCAGAGCAGTAGCAAATCCAGCAGCAGTGATGAGGACGATGAGGTGGTCCACAGGCGAAAGAAATCTGTGGTTTCTGATTCTGACTCTGAAGATGAGGATGCAGTGATGGACCGTCTACCTGAAAACCCCAACCCCCTGCTGGACTTTGCCAGTGCTTCACAGGGTATTCTGCTACTGCTGGTGCTAAAACAACATCTGAAGAATCTATATGGCTTCTCAGACAGGTAGGCCACATCAAAAACACCAGTCAACAAATCTTTCATTCATTCTTCCTTAGTAGTGCAGTTGTTTACATGACACAAACTCAACTGAGCCTTTTGCTTGTGTTACAGCAAAATCCAGAAATATTCACCAACGGAGTCTGCCAAAGTATACGACAAAGCTGTGAACAGGAAATCCAAGGTGCACTTCAACCCTCGACAGACACTGGATTACCTGAAGAGTGATATAGCCAACATGGATCTCGGCTACGACACCAAGAGGAATATCGTGAAACAGTATTTGGACGTAAGGATTCTGTACAATGTTTTGAGCTTATTTATGTGTTATTTCAGTCTCAGGAATATGTAGTTGACAAAGGGTGTGTATGTGAAAGAGTGTGCTGAATATAGTATGTTTTGGAATTTCAGGTGGCTCAAATAGTCATGTCATGTTTTTGGTTGCCAGTTAATGCCTGCCTAGAAATCTTGAGCTTAAATTGCATAAAGTGCAAATCCAGTGCAATTCCCCACTGCTGCTGACAATTGAAGTAAATGTGGCTTTGTGTATTAATGAATAAAATGTGTGCAAGGTTTTCATTGGCCATGTGATAAATAGCTTTATTTTATTAGTTGCTTTATTTTCCCACACTAACTGTCTGTCATATTAGTTGTAAAGCAGAGAAGTACTTTTGAGTTGGCTAGAAATAATAACATCAAGAAACTCTCAACTGAAAGTTTTGCCTGCTTTTATCTCTTAGTTCAAGGTACTGATGGAGCACTTAGATCGTGATGAAGAGGACGAGGAGGGTGAAGCAACTGCCAATGCCAGAAACAAAGCCATTACTTCACTGCTGAGGGGCCCCAAACCCTCAAACCACAACCACAATAATCACACTGCTCCAGTGGAGACAGATGATGAGGAGAGTGAGGATGAAGATCCCCCTGCGGTAAGAATTTTAAAGAATAGAATGGAGATTACCCATAGGACATGTAAACTTTCCTCTCATCAAACTATTTCTGCATAGAAACTGTTTACACTGGGCATTAGTGAGGTCATGTGGGTATCACATTTAAGGTACACAACAGAAGTCACATATTGTTTTGGGAAAATGCGGAAATGTGTGTTCCTTGCAGTTTTGCCACGTGACAAGGGGGACATTTTATTAAAACCATAGAAATTACAGTAGAATTGACTCAACACATCTTGGACAAAGTCTTAAAAACTCATTATAGGTTTCACAGAGCTGCACTGTACACTCAGCTAGGGTTAATATGAAAGAAGAGAACATGTTTTACCCTGTTTAAATATATATACTGTATATCAATATGGCATGGTATGACCTAATGCCGCTCCAGGGTACACAAACACCATAATGGTTTTTATGAATTTTAAGTTTCTCCTAATTGTTGCTGGTATTTCTAGTGTAGTTACTGTTCACACATTAAGATTTCTATGTGATGCTTCCTGTGTAAAAAAAAAAAAGGTTTGTTCATGTCGGACACAATCTGTTTCTTCTATCCACAGCAGAAACCAAGGAAAGGCAGGGATTCCGCAGAGGATTTAGGTCACATGAATGAGAAAGTGGAGGCCATGGATGTCATTGCCATCTGCCGTCCCAAATACAAAGACAGACCACAGATTGCCAGGGTCATCCAGAAGACCAAAAATGGCTACAGTATACACTGGATGACTGGATCTTATACTGGGCCCTGGGCTGTGGCAAAGAAACGGGACGGTCGCAAAAAGGTGCCTTGGGTTGATACTATCAAGGAGTCGGACATTATTTACAAGAAAATATCCTTGACAAGTGGACACAAGCTGACAAACAAAGTGGCACATACGTTACGGGCGCTATATGCTGCCAAGGAGGGGACTAAGAGTTAATCAGCTGAAATTACTCAGACAGAAATCCTTCACAGCCCAAATCTATGTGGATCCAATATCTTATAGAGAGAAGATGAAACCTCTTTAGATTTAAGGACCTGGTGGAGGGAAAGTATTGTGAACACAATGAAGACAAGAGAAACACAAGAAGGAAATGTTTGGGAAAACATTGTGTGGGAGTTCCTTCGCTGTTGTGCAGCAACTTCATTGTTTGATTTTTACTCCCACTGTATCATAGTTTAACTAAACACATGTTTATATCTGAACATAATTCTGTAAAAAAAACAAAAAACTGAATGTTGGAAATTAGTGTATTGATGATGTTCTTAATAAAGTGTTTTTGGAGTTTAAACTAGCACCAGATGGATTTATTCACTTGACCTGAGCTCCAACAACTTCTAACTTTCTTTTTTTTTTCTTGTTTCAAACATTTTGTTGTTTACCCACACTGTGTAACGGAGTATCTTTGATATAATTTATTTATGTTAAAAGCAGTGCAGTATCTGTGCCTATATGCAGGGGAAGTTATATTGTTTTTGATATAGATTTTAATGTTATAGAACACAGAGCAAGAAAAAAGTGATCCCCCGCTCTTCTGGTGGAACAAATACTGCAATAAATTTTTCTTACGTCTTTGTTACTTGTTTGTGCTTTTTTCCCCACATCAGAAAATTAATTGTTTCATTTTCAAAGTCATCACGCTCATCTTTTTTGCCTGTACTGTGATTCCCTCACCTGTGTGACAGAGATCATGGGATCATAGAGGGTTTTTTCCAGTTGCAAACAGGTCTATCTGTGCCTCTGAAGAAATAATACCAGATCTTCTTAACTGGTTACTTAAGTCTCTACTCACTACTTACTGCAACCCTGCAAAGACCATCTTGCCATGGTGATTATGACTGTGAGGATGTGCACATCAGCAGCTGGCAGGTGACTTTATAAAATCTCTCAGACCTTGCCTCACACTAGTTGTTGATGTACTGTGCACAATGTCTCTGTCCACGCTAAGATTTTCTGCATTTTGGTTGTTAGACCTAAATACACACTTGTTTTAGTTGCAAGCACCATATGTCCTGTACTAACCGTTCATGTATGGAATCAAGCAGATCAGGACTAATTTGAACAAGAATGTCCCTTTTCTGCTACTACTAAAATACGGTAATAGTTTTAATAGTATCAAAAAGATAAATAGGGATCTCAAAACATGCACATTTAGAGTAACATTTCAAAGTGTAACAAAATACCATAGGTCTTACATATATTATTATATTTAATAATTTTTTTCTTTTGCTGCTGAAATGCTGAAACAGATCAATTCTATTGGATAATGTAAGAATGAAAATGTAATTTCATGTATAAGACCTCTTGCTACTATGCTAAGGCAACTGGTTGGGATGAATTCTACTTTTTGGTTTTATTTATTTAATTGTTTGTTTGTTTTTAAAATTGTATTTTATATGTATCTGTCTATATCTGCATTTCTGTGTGGTTAATATTTCAGATAACATTACATTGACCGGTGGATGGCAGCACAACGTTTCACTTCGTCCAGTCTCCGGAAAATTAAGGAGACGAAGAAGAAGATGTTTCACCGGAAAAAACCTTTCACCTCTGCCGCTGTGCATGTGGTTGGCGGGCTGCTAGTTTTGTGTATGTTGGGTGTATTTGTTTAAATTTTGCTGCTGAACTGGTAAACAAAACTTTTTAGCTAAGTAATTCAGTATCACGCGGAATCGTTTCAGTCGGGTAAAACAACAAGTTCACTTTAAAACACTTTATTTGACACTTAGCTAGCATTTAGCTTGCATGCTAAATAATAAGGTTTTAATGCTAGCAGTCAGCTAACTAACCGGCGTTATTCTACCAGCTTGTTAACATTAGCTAGCACTGGATCACAGAAACGTTTAGCTAACTTGTTGTGAGGTTGGCAATATATCTCCATTATTCACGTATGACTTCTCGCCTAACTTTACTAACAGTCTTATCTGTAGATAAGTTAGCAGTGGTAGCACAGCCATGCCGTCCAGCGCTGGATCCAGCAGCCCCGCCGCTGCACTCGCCGAAGCGCTGGAAAACTCTGCCCGGCTGATTGACAGACACCTGCAGGATGACCGCTGCTTTCCTGACCTGTCGGAGCTGCTCAGCGTCCCCTCTCACAGTAAGTCATGTGGAGGGATGGGGCAAAAGAGAGAAAGACCTAACCGTAGCTATCAAACTCAAGTTTTTCTGTTTTCACTAGGGCTGCCATGCCAAATTACGAATGGTAGGATAAAGTAGGAGGTTGGACGATGTTGATAAAAGCAAATATCACAGAATATTACAGAAATGAGGTATCTACTGTTTACACCCGTGTCATGCCGAGTCTTTTTATGGCTGTCAGAATCTGTTTCCCTCTTGAACATACAAGTTTTGAATGAAAATTTCTATCCCAGGTTATATAGGGGTAGCATATTTTAACTGATAGAAATCATAAGGTGCCAAACTATGTCCCTCTGACGTTTTTACGCTGTTTGCTCTATGATGTAATATGTTAGTATATAGGTACGAAATTTGGTCTGGGGATAGTGCATAATCAGACTTGTTGTTGTTGATTGTGTTGATAGATATGCCATCGCTCTCTGGAGTGTCGGACATGGACTACCCCCTCCAGGGACCGGGTTTACTCAGCGTGCCAAATCTCCCAGAGCTCAGTGCCGTCCGCCGGGTCCCTCTGCCGCCTGAGCTGGTGGAGCAATTCAGCCGTATCCTTTTAGTCATTCAGGAAAAGCTAATCGCATGCTTTCAGATGGACCCAGAGGTTTTTATCAGACATATTGCAGAAATGTAAAGTTGATTACTTTTGTTTTGAGTTGAATTTGAGTTTCAACTTAACAGTTTTACAGATATGCAATGTAACTGCATGATGGGAGTCTTTCCTGAGATCTGTCGAGCATGGCTTACTATTGACAATGACATCTTCATGTGGAATTATGAAGATGGGTGAGTACATTTAGCATATATAGGACTGAATGACAACATTCATGATAAGTGAAGACAGTTAATTATTTTTTTCTGCTATATTCTTTGCAGAGGAGATGTGGCCTATTTTGATGGCCTTATTGAAACAATTCTGGCAGTGGGCCTTGTAAAACCAAAACAAGGTATTTGTAAACATTTAAACTCAGCATTGATTTAAAAAAAAAAAAAAATCTAAAAAAAACCCAAACCCATTTTATTTAAGTAATATTTATGAGTTGTGTTTTTTTTTTCTCAGGGATTTTACAACCACACATTCACTACCTCTTAGTATTGGCCACTTCTGTGGATGTAGTGATCCTCGGACTGAGCTTCCCCAAGAGCCAGGCTGGTGAGTCCTTCCTACAACTCTATCAGAGTGACACTGCATTTGAGTTGTTCCCTGTAGCATGTGAATATGTAGATACCAGAGAGGAATATTCTCATGAAGCTTCTCTGTTTTCAAATTAAGTGAATTTCTAGCCTGAAGAGTCTAACCTCTTACCCTGAGTCCTCTGGGGAATCCTATAATAAGATAATCATATGCTGCAGTATAGTAAAAGATGTCCAACCGCTTTAAAGCTGTAAGGGACATGCACAACACGGCAACTTGCAGGCAACAAGATAAATATGTTGCCACTTACGTAGTCAAATATGTTGAAACAAGTGCCAGATATTCATAAGCAAGCTAAGGACAGCTGCTTTACCAAAACACTGTCATATTCTAACTGTGTTTCTCTTGAGATATATACAAACTGTTAAGAATCGGTAGATAGATAAATGCTGTATTTAAATATGGTACTTGCATAGACATCAGGGTGAGATATTGAGGTGTCATATCTCATATTCTTGCTATGTTTTGTTGGCAACATTGCTATTAATATCCTCATGTACCTGTGTGTGTCATCTTTGCATGTCTCTTGCCTTTGTTGTAGGGTTGAATGATAGCATGTCTGGTGGGATGCAGCTGCTACCAGACCCCCTCTTCTCAATCCCCACGGACAACACCTACATCCTATCCATCACCTCCACAGACCTGGGACGTATCTTTATGGCAGGAAAGGACGGCTGCCTCTATGAAATAGCTTACCAGGCTGAGGCAGGATGGCTGAGCCAGCGATGCAGAAAAATCAACCACTCCAAAAGCTCTTTGTCCTTCCTCGTCCCCTCTGTGCTCCAGTTCTCCTTCTCTGAAGACGGTAAGAAGAGGGACACATTTCCATGTGGAGTGAAAGATGTCCTTGATCTCATTAAACTTCACTTTAACTTTTTGTCCTCCTTGTGCTCCACAGACCCCATTGTGCAGATTGCTATTGACAACTCCTGCAACACACTATTCACACGCTCTGAGAAAGGTGTCCTACAGGTATATTTATTGAATGTCTTCATTTTTCACATGTATGGCTGTTTCTGATTAGCTGAGAAACTAACAAATCTGTGGTGATTGTCATTGTGCTGAAATAATTAACAATTTGTCTGTTTTTTAGGTGTATGACCTGGGTGCTGATGGGCAGGGTATGAGTCGTGTGGCAACCATGTCACAGAGCTCCATTGTTGCTGCTGCTGGAAACATAGCCAGGTATGGCTGGATTTGTTGAACCTCTGTCATTAATTCTGCTCATAGGGAAGTAAGAATGTTTTTTTTTCTGTCTCTTTGAAACTCTCCTTCCTTTGCAGGACAATTGACCGTTCAGTCTTCAAACCTATTGTCCAGATCTCTGTGATTGACAGATCAGAGTCCTCAGACTGTCACCTGCTTGCTGTCACTCATGCAGGTAAAGGTTACAGGACAGTAGTGAAGATGAGCAAAATTAGTAGGATATGTATAGGGTAATTTGAAATGTTTATAGTTTATGTGCATATTCTGTTTCTGTAGGTGTGCGTCTGTACTTTAGCACCACACCTTTTGCCCCTCCACACCAGAAGCATGTGGCAGTTCGACCTAGCCTGCTAGCTTTGGTCCATGTCCGTCTGCCACCAGGGTTTTCTGCATCTTCTACCCTGCAGAAACCTGCAAAGGTCCATAAGGCACTACACAGCAAAGGTAAGACTATTTTGTCTGCTATTCTTCAGTTAAACAAAGTCCCATTGGTAATCAAACTCATCATCATTTAGTTTTTTTAACTTTTAGTGCTGTGTTAAGCTCACTGGCATACTGGTCCACCGGTTGCAAGAATCCAGATCTGCTTGTAATACCATTTTTCTTTGTTTGAATTCTGTAGGTGTTCTGTTAATGGCTGCTTCTGAGACAGAGGACAGTGACATTCTGTGGTGCATCAACCATGACTCCTTCCCCTTCAAGAAACCCTTGATGGAGACTCAGGTTGGCACACAAGAAACAAATTTTAGGTGTCATTTGCTCCTCTGTGGTGCAGCTTGTGTATACAAGTCAACCTAGGGGAAACACTGCATTGCTGTCATCCTCTTGCACTCTGTTGTTTAATTTTTATAATGTTGGATTACTATTTCTTATTTCTTGGTCTAATTGGGTTTCGTGGAGTAATGCATATATAATAATTAAAAAAAACGCAGCATTCGAATACTGATTCGGACTTCGATTACCATGGCAACGGTAGAAGCTTTGAAGCATTCAGGTCAGCCCTAGAAATAACAGACCTTTGGCTGACATTTGTTTTGTCAGATAACTTCTTGTTTTACTACCTAAAAGCCAGAATACACTGGTTAATAGAAACCCTTCAATATGCCTCTCTTTTTATTCTGTGTTCTATTGCAGATGATGTCTAATGTAGATGGACACTCTTGGGCTCTTTGTGCCCTTAATGAGGAGAGGCCTACCAAAATTTTTACTCCCCTGAACAAGGAACAGATCCCCATCACTGATTCACCTGTGGTAGTCCAGCAGCACAATATCCCTCCGCAGAAGTTTGTCCTTCTATCTGCAAAGGTTAAAACTGCTGTCATGACTCATCATTCTGCATACATAGTGCTCAATCTTGTTATAGTGTGACAAAACGATGTCTTAATTTTGTGTTCTAAGTGTAGACTCCTTGCGTTCCTGTAGGGGAGTCATATCTTTCAAAAACTGCGGCCAGTAGACCAGCTTCGTCACCTGCTGGTGAGCTGCGCTGGAGGAGAAAGTGAAGAGGTTGAACGCTTCTTCAAGCTGCACAGGGTACAAAGCATGATATTCACTGTCTAATATTTTATAATCCCCTAATCATGGCCTGTAGCCTTAAACCTGTGCATGACACACATGCATGATTTTAGGCTACACACCGCAAGTCGGCAGCCTGCATGACACACAAA
Organism: Siniperca chuatsi; assembly: GCF_020085105.1. Lineage (NCBI taxonomy): Eukaryota > Metazoa > Chordata > Actinopteri > Centrarchiformes > Sinipercidae > Siniperca > Siniperca chuatsi. Next base: position 12,700,076 of record NC_058059.1, read on the forward strand.
GACCTTCACACAGGATTAAGGCATGCAGCCTTAGACCAGTGTGCAGACATGTTTCTCACACACACACACACATACAGAGTGTAAATTTCAGTTGTTAATCTGTTCTATACAGGAGGAGCAGGCTTGTGCCACAGCACTGATCCTTGCTTGTTCCAGCGCTGCTTGTGACAGAGAGGTTTCACAGTGGGCTACCAGAGCCTTCTTCAGGTCAGATCACATTGATTATACACGCACAGATTAACACTTGCTCACATTGTACACAAACTAAAAGCAGTTCCTCTGTTGTTGTCATGATCAGATACGGAGGAGAAGCACAGATGAGATTCCCTGCAGCCATGACATCTCCCAGTACTGTTGGACCTGTGATGAGCTCTCCAGCACCAGGTAAATAATAAGTAAATACTGTCCACTGGGGGAGGGGGTTATATAGATAAAGACCAAATGTGGCAGCATAAAGTTGGAGTGCGGAACCTTTGTCTCTCTTTTGGCAGTGAGAGTAATTACACAAACACTGTCAACAGGTGCTTATGAAGTATTCCTACGGTGAGCTCGCCCCAGGCTCATGTTCAGAAATAGTTCCAAAAATACAGAGACATTTCCACAGTTCCAAGACAGTAATCCATTATTTAGGTAGAGTAAATGTAAGAGCTGCATAGCCTACTCCAAATATTTTACCAACCTGTCCAAGAGCAGTAACTTGACATCCTCACCTACTCACCCAGTCTTTCTTTACTTTTCCTACTTATTTGTTGTAAGAGTAGCATGGCTCCTTTAAGGAACAAGGCAGTGCGTAGTGAGTGTGTGGGCGAGCAAGAGAGAGAGTGATGGTGAGCAGACAGGCGTTGGCGATCAGAGCAGAAGGAAAGGTTAGCAGTGAAGTTGTCTAATGGCAGTAAACGTACAGTGTACATTACAGTTTGCCCGTGAATAAACGCTGCAGCTTCTCAATACCCAAGATGGTCCTGTGTCCTGCTTCCCAGCTGCTGGGTAAAAATGAAGGTGGTTAGTCCCAAGGTTTGCAACAACTTCAGCCCTGGAGGAAAACAACGATCACAATGTTACGATGGTGGCGGGCTCAGATGGTCTACATGACTCTGAGTTGCTCCCCGCTTCTCCTCTGGCAAACCAATCATTGCTGGTTGGCATAAAACGCATCATTACCAGTACGCCAGCACAGGAATGTCACCACAGACACCAGATTTAAAAATTCCATATACTGCGAAATACAGAGATTTACCTGGTGGTGATAGGCTTAATCAGCATTGTGTAAACTCATTTGGGCAAGGACTTGAATGTAATGGACATTCATTTATATGTAAAAGTTTTACACTAGCTTTAAACTCCTGTGACATTCTGTAAAGCCTGACACACACATTACATTACCATGTCTACAAGTATTGACTAATTGTGTAAACAGGATATACAAACAAAATGTAATGTTAAAACATCACAATTGATGATAATATCATAAAATACATGTGTAAATCTTTGTACTTTTTGTTATTCTCCCCTCAGGCATCGTGCCCCCAGCTTTGGCCACACCTTTCGCACCAATGCACTCTGGGTCTGCCCCCATCACACCCATGTCAGCTGGCCCAGAGGTGATTTTCTCAGGGAAACACAACGGCATCTGTGTCTACTTTGCTCGCATCCTTGGGTGAGTAAATCCTGTTATCATTTGTCACATTGACATATTTTGAATCTGTTTTCTGGCCGAGAGCCAAAATATGTGTCTCTTTAGTCAGAGGTGTGGATGCTGATGTGTGATGGTGTCTATACTGAACAACATGTCTTTCTCTCCTGTTCCTTGCTGACCTCACTCTATAGAAATATTTGGGATGGTAGCCTTGCTGTTGAGAAAACCATGAGCAACAGAAATCAGACTGTCAGTATTGTAAGTATCATAAGTGCACCAGGCATTTATTTAACAGTTTAATAGTGATTATACGTTTTTAGAATGATGCTAGTAGTCGTTAGTTAACACAAACTGTTATCTGTTGTCCCCACAGTTGGAAAGCAGCGTTGGTTTGTTTGATTTAGAGTCAGTACTTCTGGAGCTCTGCGGTTTGAGGGAGTTTCTTGATAAAAACTCTCAGTTCAGTCCATCCTCTCTTGGTGCTGCAAGGTAAGTCCTCCTTCTCTACTTGCTTAGTCTTACATTGAACTAATCAGTATGTTGATGCCTTAATAGGTTCTGTTGGTTCTCAAACACATTGGCACACACCTTTCCTGATCAGAACATCACTGGCTACAAATTAAAAAGTTAATCAACAGTCATCACTGAACCACAGAGTTCACGAAGAACCAGAGACTGCTGCTGCTCCAGTTCAGTGATTAACGATGTCAGTTTTTGTTTTTCAAATCATTTTATTTATCAATGGCAAAATACCTGCTGTGATGCCAGTGGTTGAGCTATGACCAGAGGTGTAACTGTAAAGGACAGTTTAGGTGCAGTTTTCTGTCCTGAATATAAAAGAAAACTGCGCCTTCTTCCTCAGACTAATTTAAAACTGTGAACGCATTTGTCATGTGTTTAGTGGACAAGTGGAAATTATAATGTTCAGCTGAAGTTTAGTATGTGATTAATTTATATATAGATACATACAATGGACCCCGGGGCTAAATTATTAAAGACCGTAGTATTGATAAGCTCCAACGTTACTGGTTCTGCTTTCCGTATTGGTGAAATTAAGAAAATAGATGTCCTATTTATTTAAGCTACATAAACGATATCTTGCACCTTTTATCTCACCAACTCACTTTCTTATTTGCTGTAAGACTAAGACATTTGTCTATGATGCATTTTTGCTATTCCCAATCCGAGATTTGTATGTGCGAGGTGTGGGGGCCAGCTCTCTTTACCTCTTTCTCTCACACACACACACACACAAACGGAGGCCCTGCTCTTAGTGACAATGGTCGGAGAGAACTAAACGCACAAAAATCTGCTTACACTTCACTAGAGTTGATGCTTACAATGCTCGTTGCCACAAGTGCAACAAGTATTTTGCAAACACCTAGCGTGTGTGCATTATAGCCTACAATGCACAGTTTTCGACTGCCTAGCTTGTAGTTCATCTCTCGTTGCCCCATCCACTTATGGAATGTTGTGTATGTTAGCAGTCGAGAGCCCAAACGGAATTAACTAAATTATACTCACATGGATTAATGATTAAAAGTAACCATCAGCCAGCTGATTGATTGTTTAGCTATAAATATGGGTGGGTTCATAAATTCAATCTGAAATAGTTAGAGCATCATCTTAACTGTTGTTCAGAAATTCACAGTTCCAGAGCGCTCAGAGCATCTCTGGACACACAGTGATTTGTTCAAAACAATGCTGTTGCAGTTGCTACTCATGTTAATTTGTATACAGTACATATGAGAAAATAGTTATGTTAATTCTGTTCTTAATTTGTTTCATTTTTTCTCTTAAAAATAACAAAAAGAACCCATAAGAGTACCGTTAAAGTACCAGATCAATAAGCAGCATTGGTAAGAGTAGTGGTACCGTTCAAATCTTAACGATACCCATCCCTATTTATACATGTGTAATTCTGCAGTCTTCTACTGTGATAACAATTCTGAACTCAGGGTTCACTTGCTTAGCAATTCCCAAAGCCTTCGGCCGTATCACACAGCCGTTTTCAGCAAGTGGAACTTGCTCAGTTGTCGTCATATGTGCAGGATATGTGCATGTGATAACAGGTGGTTGTATTTCTCATTCTTGGGCTGATCAGACCTAATGAGAAAGAAATCAAAATTGTGTTTTATTGATGAAGGCCTTCTCAAACTCATTATGACTGATTATGTAGCTAACATGACACACACAAAATAAATGGGTTTTCTTATTTCATAATACTTTTACTTTGTCACTGAGTATTTCCTATATGAAAGTGGAACCTGCAAAAACCAATCCAGATCTGCAAAATCTCTAGTGTAATTGAGTCTGGTTTCCCATCCCTCCTGAATAACATCTGTTCTGCTCCCTCTTAGTTTCAGCTCCCCTGCCAACCTGCAGCAAAGGCTACTGGGATTTATGCGTCCTGATGGAGCCAGCTCTCAGCAGGTCCAACAGGAGCTCCAGAGGAAATATCACAGTGAGTTATGAATGCAGGTTTCCACATTTTCCTGAATATTGTCATGAGAATCAGTATCCCAAATATTCAAAAAAATTCAACATGAATAGAGTAAATGTGAAACTTTGATGTACCAACAAAAGAGGAAAAAGTGATATACTTTGTGTTTCACACTCATCACTGATGTATTCAATCCTTCAAATTCTCTTGTCTTTCTGTGTTTTCGTCTCTGTATCCAGCCAAGGCTCAGGTCTATGAGAAAGTGTCCCTGCAGGGTATCCAGCAGTTAGTGCATCGCTCCTATCAGACTCTGGCCCTCTGGAAGCTTCTCTGTGATCATCAGTTCAGCCTCATTATGTCTGAGCTGCCAAAGGTACATGTGTGCACAAACACTTCTCCTGTAGGACAGCTGCAGATGCTCATACATCATCACTGCAGTATTCATCCACATGCATTACTGAATGTAACACCTTCTTTTTTTCAGCCAAAAACCTGGTGTACAATGTGAGCTCATTGTTCCTGGAGTGCTCATAGCTCACTGCCACTTTTTTCTGTGTTTGTAGGAGTTTCAAGAGCAGATGAAAGGAGCAAGTTTTAAGGATGTAGTGATCCGGGGCAAGGAGCTGTCTGGAGCGCTCATCACAGCACTCATTAATGTCTACATCAAAGATAATGCATCTGTGGATGCCATCAGCAATCACCTGCGGGACATCTGTCCCCTGCTGTACAGCAGTGATGACAACGTTTGCTCCAAGGTACATACACACAAATGTGGTGTCTTTGGATCCTTGAAAATGTTTTAAATATTCTGAGCTGACTTTAAAAGGTACTAGATGTAGTTGAATGTGTCAGTCTTTATTACAGCCTCAGGGGACTGCAATTTTTGTTTTATTGATGATCTTGGTGCTTTCACATTTCTTGCAATCTTCAGGATAATTTTGGGGACATGAAGGTCATTAAAAGGTATTGATTCACCTACATTGATTCATGTGTCTTAATACTGAATTTGTTGCTTTTGTCTTCCACTTAGGCTAATGAGTTGCTGCAGAGCTCTAAGCAGATTCAGAATAAAGCAGATAAAGAGAGAACACTGAGGGAGTCTCTACGGCTCTATCAGCAGATCAGCCAACACACAGACCTGCCGCTGGTCTGCTCCCAGTACAGGCAAGGTAGGGACACCTTTCTTAATCTGTGTAGTTGATATGTTAAATAATGCTATTATTTATTTTTTGACACTAATGCTATTAAACTGTCTCAGTGCGTTTCTACGAGGGAGTCCTTGAGTTGTGCCTCACAGCAGCAGACAAGAAGGATCCACAGAGGCTGGGGCCCCACTTCTACAAGAACGGAGAGCCTGAGGATGACAGAGTGGGACAGCAGGCCTTCCAGGAAAGGTAACACAACAAATAAGTTGTACACAAATCGAACTGACGGCTATTTTAGCCAATTGTCACCAACATTTTTCCCCCCTCCTCTCTCTGCTCCAGACTTTCGTGTTATAAGTGCATCACAGATACCATGCAGGAGCTGGTGAACCAGAGCAAAGCTGCCCCGCAGTCCCCTAGCGTCCCTAAGCAGCCTGGGCCACCTGTCATGACCTCTGACCCTAACATGCTCAGTAACGAAGAAGCTACAGCTCACGTGAGTAAGAAGGGCACAGTTGACACTTATTTCTTGCCACAGAAGTGCACATGATCTGCATTATTAATGGAAATGTGTTGTTCCCTTGTAGTTTGAGCAGATAATCGGTCTGGCCCAGAGGTCTCAGGACGAGCTGTTTCACATCGCTCTGTACAACTGGCTGATTCAGGCCGACTTGACTGACAAGCTGCTAGAGGTAGTGTATCTGTTCATGTGTGGGTTTTTACATGAAACTAGCATCTTAATGTAGTTCCTATTTATGCATATTGTATATCCAGGCTTATCGTTTTCTTTTTTCCTATTTTAATGAAAAATACCCAGATTTTTGAGTACATCAGTCTAGACTGAGTTGAAATACAGTGCACATCTTTGTAATCAATTCATCCATTGTCGTATTGTTCTTTTGTATATCCCTATAGCCCTGTATATATCCAAAGTAAGCATGTGTCTATCAGCATTGTTAGTGTGATTACATGCCATCTGTCTGATAGCTGTCCTTTTATTTGCCCTCTGTTCAGGTGAATTCTCCGTACCTGGAGGAACATCTGATGCATATGATCAAGCAGGACCAGAGTAAGGTGCACAATATGGACCTGTTGTGGCGCTACTATGAGAAGAACCGTAACTTTGGCAAGGCAGCTCATGTACTGGCCCGTCTTGCAGACATGCACAGGTTTGGACGCACAACAGCTCAATAATAAGTTTCATTCTGGTAGTTTATCATCACTTCAGCAAACCCTGGTTGTTACTACATATACCATGTTTACACTACATGGACTCTATCTAATTGTTTTTTAAGTAAAGACATGAGTAAAAAAAAAAAAGTTGTTTGTTCTTTGATCTTGCAGCACTGAGATCTCATTGAAGCAGCGTTTGGAGTATATTGCCAGAGCCATCTTGTCTGCTAAGAGTTCCTCCTGTATCTCAGCTCAGGCATCTGATGGAGAGTTCCTTCACGAGCTGGAAGAAAAGATGGAGGTACGTATGCGGTGGTGATCATGGTGAAAGAAGTTAGCGTTGTAACCACTGAGTTTCTGTGTTTTGTTCCCCTTCCTAGCTGGTGCGCATCCAAGTACAGATTCAGGAGACCCTGATCAGACAGTACTCCCATCATCCCTCAGTGAAAAATGTCATCTCTCAGTTGGACTCTGAGCTCATGGACATCACCAAGGTAATGATGAGCAGGAGTAGGCGATTATAAAGAATTTTCATCACAGTGAAAGGGAAATGTTTATAAACTGAATGTTCTCTCGTGTAGCTCTATGGGGAGTTTGCTGACCATTTCAAATTGTCCGAGTGCAAGCTGGCTATCATTCACTGCGCAGGACACTCTGACCCAATCCTGGTGCACTCGCTGTGGCAGGAGATCATGGAAAAAGGCAAGTTGAAATGTCAACACCTCGCAAACATTTAGCCCAGGCCCAGGCCTTTTTAAAAATGCCCTTCTCATGCTGTATGTGATGTTAGTGTCAGTGATGATTGTTTTGTCTTGTCTAGAACTGGGAGACACCGTGACCATGAGTCCAGCAGACAGGATGAGGTCTCTCAGTCTGAAACTGGTATCACTGGGAAAGATTTACGCTGGAACACCAAGATATTTCCCTCTGGGTAAGCATTCATACCTTCCTGTAATTATGTTCCGTTTTCCTCTCGTTAGAATTTTCCAGCTTGCTGTTTACTATTTCGTTAACAGTAATATAATTAGACTTCCCGTTTGCATCATTTATGTCAGCATGTCTCTGTGGGACAGGTCTGCAAGGTCATGCTGGTGCTCTAGGTGATTGCTTAATTACCCTCCCATTAAAACCAGCCTGTTCAAACTCGTCTTCTCTGTGGAGACAATGATTAATTTTATATACATTCTTGGTACTCACACGCATGCACAAAATCAGTTATGTTAGACGCAAAACACATTTTCCCCAGTGATTACAGGGTTCCCGCAGATCCTTAAAAAGTTTTAAAGGGCATTGAATTCATTAATCTAAAAATAAGGCCTTAATTGGTATTAATGTCTTAAATCAACCTTTCAAAAGTCTTAAAAATGCTAAGACATGGGAAGTAGGATTTTAAATTAAATTGTCTTTTTGGATTTTAAATTAAATCGCCTTCGTTGCATAGCGTATGTCATGCAAGAGAGCCAATAAAAACAAATGAAGTGGTCAAAGTTGTCATAATGACAGTTAAGGTTTGTTGACTGATTCACAGCATCAACTCCTGCATTGAGTAACATGCAAGAAAACATTCCATCTTAACAGTTGCTGGTGTAGCTGCCGGTAGCCTTTTGAGCAGCAGTCTATAGCTAGCTAACATTAACTTGTAAAGATGAAAAGGCAGCAAAACATCCTTCATCCACGTCATTCATCCTTCACTCTTCTGACTGTTTCTTTATTTGTGATGTATTTGCAAAGAAACATTACAAAGCCAGCCTATTAAACTTGGGCAGCTTGTGCTGCAACCACAATGCCTGCAGGGAATGAAAGTTTGCTTAATTTTTCTCATTTCCTCAGAAAGGATGTTTTGAATGCAGCTATATTTGTTCAGCACAAGTAAGTAAATGAAATCATTCAAAGCACAAACTACTTGTGTTCATTCACATACAACCTACTACATCCATGGTATCGCCTAATACTACTTGGCTAGATGTTTGGCTGACTGCCGCGTAATATTCTCAACATGATGAAACTAACAGTTCGCACGCACGTCATAGGTGCGCTCCGGTACTTAAACAAATAGCACTGCACCTGGGAGTAGGAGACCAAAATGACAAATGAACAAGCTTTTTTCAAGGTAAACCAAATAGATACTCTTATGATAATATATGTTCATTGTTTTCCATGTGTTCCACTCTAGAAAGTGTTCATTTGAAGTAGATCATCTAACTTTTTCACTGGACCAAAAAAGTCATGTTTTATGTTACAATAAATGTTTGGGCAAAATTGTCACTAACCCCAAGTAATTGATGTCGGTTCATGTTTTTCTTTTTCTTCAGTTTTGGTTATTATAAATTGGTCTTAAATTAAATTCCAAGTGGCATTAAAAAAGTCTTAAATCTAACTTGCCTTAAGCTGTAAGAACCCTGAATTAACAAATTGCTGAGTATGCAATGCTTACAAGTGCAGATGTGTTCTGTGATTGTAGAGTTCCTAGTGAAGTTTCTAGAGCAGGAGGTGTGTCGACTGAACTGGGATGTGGGCTTCGTCTCCTCCACCATGCAGGAGATTGGAGTACAGTTGCCGCGTCTTCTGGAGGTCTATGACCAACTTTTCAAAACCCGGGTACATGCTTCAGATAAAATATCATCATGTTTCAGTGCATCACTTTTACAGTTTTGCTGAAATCGACATGCTTGATTATAAGCAGCAGTTGCAGCTTTTGTGGAGAGTTAAATTGTCTCTTCTTCAATCCATCAATCTGCCCTGTTGCCTCTTGCCTGCAGGATCCTTGTTGGCAGCGGCTGAAGAAACCTCTCCACTTGGTGGAGTGTATCCATGTGCTGCTGTCAGGATACGTGGATGATCCCAGCAGAGTACCAACCTATGACAGGTAATCACTCTCAGAGTAGTTGTTCAGCTGCTGCCCTGTAATGGGAGCTTCAGTGTTGGCCTGGTGTTTACGGAGACATTAGCATGAGCATATGGTCCCTGGTTAAAATCCCTGTGACAACTAATGCTGTATCCTAAAGTGTCCATGAGCCCTCTACTTGCTTACTTTATTGTAAGATGCTCTAAATGATATCCTAATTGTAAACAGTGCTGTTGGATTAAACCTTCCACTGTCTACACAGCAGGAAAAATGCTTAAAAAACATGGTTAGTTTGATGAACACAGAACATTTTGAAAAACAGCAATTCCAGTGAAAGCAGCAAAAGTATTACCATTCAAATACACCTCTCATCTTGATCACACTGGTGCGGGTTTTTTTGCAGCAAGAGGCATTTTTGCTGTTTCTAGGCAACACATCATGTCTGTCAATCACTTGTGTGCTACCAACAGCAGCTACATTCAGGGAGTCAAAGACACAGTAGACAGACGGATTAGAACCTTAAACTCTAAATGCCCACTAATGTTTGTCTAAGCATGATGCTTATTGTTCATGATAATTTCTCTGTGAGGTCAGATAGATTTGTGTGAGAACTACTTGTTGCAGAGGGTTCTTTATTGGTTGGTTGCTATAATTGTTTCTCCTGTCCATACTGGCTGTGAAGAAATCCACAGTCCTCATTCTGTGTAAAAATACATTTCAAAGTTTATCTGAAGCGAATATGAGGCTTCAGCAGTCTGAGCCAAAGTGGATATCTTCTCTTTTTGTACACATTTCCCTCTTTGTGTTACTCTCCCTCTACCACAACTCAACAAGTAAACACTGTCTGGGGAAACACAAAGAGGGAATGTTGCACTAAAAACATCCCCACTTGATTTGATTAAATCAGCCTCATATTAGCTTCAGCAACATACCTAGTGTGTGCTTTCTTAAAACCTGCAATAAACCTGCAGTGAACTTGGTTTAACAGCTTGTTTTCCCTCCATTTCAGACGTCGATTCACTAACGTATGTCTTGACAACATCTGTGGATACCTTGTGGAGCTGCAGTCTCTGAGCCCAAACTCGGCCCTTCAACAAACCATCGGCAACTTCAAGTCGCTGCAGGCGAAGCTGGAGAAACTCCACTGACGTTACTAATAACATTCTTCACAGGACAAGGGACAGGTGACCTCTGGATCTTGGACTGTTGGTCTTAATTAAACAGCTGATTTAAAAGCGTGATTACATGATCAGCACGCACTACATGATGTTTATATTCCACAGTAGAGTTTGGCTCTTTTTCTCTTCAGTCTGAAAGCTTGGCAAGTGCTTGTTGTTAAGAGACTGTGGGAGCAGATTACAGTAAAGTCTTCTGATAAAGATGAGACAGAAGAGACAAGTTTTATTACTTATTTGATATTTTGATAGAAGTCTAAACATTATGCTGAAATACAACTTTAGAAAGCAAGACATTGTTGGTTATTTGCATTGTGTGCAAATACATGTCAGATATCTAAAAATGATAAGATATTTGAGTTACCTGTGTTTATAAAAACATGAAATCACTCAACATTTTGCAGGTCCGTTTTCATATATTGAAAATGCACTTATTGACGATTGATTTGGGATATTTTCTTATGAATCCACTTGGTAAATATACCTGACTAAAACCTTTTTATCACAGGGGAATCATTTTGATTGTTTTACGTTTGCCTCCAAACAAACAGTTCAGTGTTGGATTTTGTAATTATGTACATAACTTGGCCATAATGTCTTCTCTTTTGCCAAAGGTCATGCACACACCTAAACCTTTTTTTTTCATATGTATTATTTACAGTGAGCATTTTGTCTACTTGGCTGATAAATGTAACAGTGCCGTTGTGTATGAGTGCTTTTGTGATTGTTTGGAATGTAGAACAAATTTTTAACACGGTGCAGTTCACAGTGCTACACTGAAACCTTTGGCCTGCATTGAGAAAAAAAATCATTAAACATTTTTATAAAGAAATAAAACTTGTCATTGCTTTTGTGTATGAGGATGTTTTGAGAACACTACAGAAACTAGTTGTTGCATGTGAACCAACAAACTCATGTTCTTAGGCACAGTTTTTATCTTACAAACAATTATCAGAACTGAGGATTAAATTGCTGTGATGTGTTGATAATGTGACACTGCAGAGGGCATCCAATAATGGACTTAATGTCATCACTGTTTGTGTTTACTTAATTATCTTTAATTGAAAATGGCACTCAGGGTTTCTTACAGTCATCACAGACAGGGCAGTAATTGCAGTAAGGTCTTTTTCTCTAATTAGCTGTGCACTCTGGTACACAATTGTTTCATTTCTAGCGTCATTAAAAATAAAATCATTTTCATGTGATGCTGGGTTGATTTCTCTCTCAATGATGCAGTGAGTCAGTACACTCACACAAGTACCAATAAAGTATACCATACATAACGTTTACCAGGTGAGACGTCAACTAGTAATACAATCAATGTGAATAGTCCCACCCCTTCCATCAAAACAAACTAGCTTATGAGTCATAATTTAATTGAGACTTGTGAATTATTCCATTATTCCATGCCCATCAAAATGTGATAAAGCCCAAGGTGATGTCTTAAGATGTCTGACCAACAACCCAAAAATATTCAGTTTACCATCACATAAGACAAAGAAATGCAGCAAATCCTCAGTTGAAAAAGTTAAACTCGGGAATGTTTGGTATTTGTGCTTAAGAAATGACAAACAATTTTTTGATTATCAAAATAGTTCAAGAATAAATAGATTTACTAATCAACTAAACGTTTCGGCTCTAAAGTAGTACTAAAGAAAAACCTGGAATTGCTTTTATTTATCAAGGGCCCGTAGCAACACATGTGGTTGAACAAACATTGAAACTGTTAACAGATAATACACACAGAAGGAAATTTCTGAGTGGCTATGAGAAACAATCTAAGTTTTGGGACCCCTTGAAAATTAGATTAGAGAAACAGTACAGTGAGGATCAGAGACACAAGGTCTTCCTAAACCAGATATACATAACCACATATTGAGTCCAAGAGTAAAAACTGGACGTGATGTACACTTCTACCTTTTGCATGAGCAAGAAAGCTTTTTCACTCCCTGCAGGAATATGTAGGGGATGATGCTGGTGTAGGAGGCCGCAACATAGCTGGCCACCTCCACCACTATTGACGAGGTGTGGATGTTATTAGAAATGCGCAGTAGCAGATGAGTCAGCCAGCAGACCAGGAACACGCTGGCTACAGCCACCACACTCTTGGCTGCCCTCACCTGAGAGCCTGAGCTCAGACTGGGCTTAGCTGGCAACTGGCTGGGCCTTGAAACATTTGGTGGAACTCCAACTCTGCTGTCTGCGTTTGCTTCCCTGTTGAGGGGAGAGCTATGACCTGACAGACCTCCATTTGGACAGGAAAAAGCCGGCACGCCCTTATAAATGTGTGTTGAGGATGCAGAATGTTTGAGATCTTTTGAGGTGCCTGGACCAGAAACAATGCCGACTGATGTGTCATCATTTCTGTTTTCAACACTCTTGTTTTCATTCTTAACCATCTCCTTGGTAGGGTTATGACTCTGTATGCGTCGCTGGTTTTGGAGCAGAGTGATGACAATCTGGACACTGGCAAATACAATCCCAGCAACAGGGAGAGCATTAGCCAGGGTTAAATAAAAGATCTCATAGGTTTGCCTGGCAATTGCGTTAGGGAAGACGTTTACACAGTCTACATTGCTCTCATTTGTCCCCTCCACTGAGACAAAAAAAAAGTGCGGGATGCTGAAGACCATAGCCACCGTCCAGCTCCCAGCCAGCAGACAGCCCACTAAGCACAGGCTGTCCAGCTGCACCGGTGCACCTCCCCGTTTCATGGAGCCGACGAGCTTCTGGTGCCAGAAAGCACTGATGAAGAAGGTCGTGTAGATGCTGCTGGTCTCAGAGAGGTCAGCACAAACACTAAAGACGCCACAGAAGGTTTCCCCCAGGAACCAGCGACCAGCGAAATCTGCCATGGTGTCGGGCAGGTCTACCAGGCAGTTGGTGATGAGGTTCGAGACAGCCAGGTTGATGAAAAGGACCTCGTTGGTGCGGATGCCAGATTTCTGCCCGGGCAGGGAGCGTATAGCCAGCCAGTTGTTTCCCAGGATCCCTGTCAGACACATGAGTGCTCTGATGATGGATTCAATCAACTCTTTTGCATCCATCGTTTCACAAACTCAGGTGACAACTTCACTTAATCTTCACTATGCAGTCAGCTGGTCTCAGTTTCAAAGCTTGTAATGTGGGAGGCTTTGGTCTTTGGACATTTATAGAGGAGGGTAAGAAGCCCAACCCAATCACACTTTAGAGTTCAAACTACCTCTTACCATTTAGTAGTTCCTCATGGAGCCTTGTATTCATCATGTAGTCCCACTGAGACTGAAATGTATTTTTCACGACAGGCCCTCCCAAGGAGCTTCCCCTGACTAAAAGCAGACTATAGTGTATTATCTGATTGAAGAAAGAACAAACACAGAGCAGAATCTGAATGTCCACAGAGCAACTGTGGAGGTCTCTGAAGAGCCACCCGTTAAAGCTCTGAGTCCTCTGATAAATTACAAACAGAATGTTACTCCATGTAATAAAAACATACAGACTCATTGGTCTCTATGACCATGCAGCAGCACCTGATTTTACACCCTGGTGGCACAAATTTAGTGATTTTTCTCTCTGGTTTTTTAATTCATTGTTAAAGCCATTAGGAAGGTTGTACCTGGTCTATAAAACCCATTTGTGGAAACTTAAGATAACAATATTAGTTCATAAAATAGCCTATATCCAAACAAAGTGATCAGATTATTATCAAGTTTTGAATGTTATTAATAACTTCTAGCTAACATGGACATGGATGACGATTTTAATGGAGTGACAGGAAATAACAGAGCCAGAAGTAGGACATTTCATCCTATTAAAATAAAAATAAAAAAAAGAAAACAAAGAAGCTGTTCGTCAGATCGCAGCGTGGGGTCTCAGTGTAGTGTAGTAGGCCTGGTGTTTCACGTGATTCATGAGTAAAAGCTCCACCTTTGGGATAAACCGGAGGCGGCATCTGTGCGCTGCTGCCTGCTGGGACAGACAGGACGGGATGCAGCAGTGAGCAGCGCCGCTGCGGGCTCTGGCTTTCAGGTTGTTTTTTTTTTCTTTTTCTCCTTTGACTATGATTTTCGTCTCCCATGCGCTCTGAGGTCGACGCAGAGCTTTGTCCGAAAAGATACACAAACAAACAGGTACTTGCAGGGTGTGTTTGCCGTCGCTTTCGTTAGTAATGAGACGCTGATGAGTGTGGAGAGGACAGGATGCCCGCCAGCGGCGCCGACTCACTGAAACCCAGCGCCTTCATCCCGGTGTGCACGGCCGCCTGCCTCCTGGTCGGCTCTACCTCCCTGTTCTTCGTCTTTACGTAAGTGCGACCCTAGAAATGAAAAGTTGGTGACAGGCACTGTTGGTTTGCTCTACAGAAAATTCATCCATCCATCCAGACAACCATCACTCTTCATCCACCATGCATCAGGTATTCTTTCATTCAAATATATCTATATTTTCATATGTGGAATTGAATTTTGAGACTATACAACGTTAAAATTCTTCCTCTCTTAGTCACCAAGCTGAATACTGTCTGTACAATTTTATTACCATTTTTGATTTTTAGTTAATCTTCCATTTCCAAAAAGCTGCTTAGACCAGTATTTGAATAACAAAAAGAGCACAATTTCTTCTTCTTTTTCTTCACTGACTTCACTCTGCTGACAGAACCACCAGGGGCGGCTAACATCTGACCTGTTTGGCTCACAGTATGGGCCATAGTCTGGGTGCCTGCCCAGTGCACCCTGAGTAAGCACAGTTTAGGGGATAAGCCGCCCACAGTCAACATGTCATTATGACCCACAATGTCATAAATGTAGCTGGAGGAAATCAAATACAGGCAGCCTTCACAGCGTGGTTTGTGTCAAGATCAGACAACCTGTGAATACCTTTATGTGTTGTATTTCAGCTGAATGCCTGGGGTTGGGTTAACAGGGAAAAATGTACCCAGTGAAAGTTGTTAATCTGGACTGTTCTACATTAACACTATAAATACACCTTGGAAAGATCAGACAACCTGTTTGAAATTTAAGTTTTAATACAACACTTGGTGAAAGTGTTGAAATAGTTAATTTTAGCCTCCTGGTTTTGACCTATTTGTGAGGAAAGGCAGAGCTAGTGGGAGGCTGAAAAGACTCCACTCAAGCCAACGTTGGCATGCAGGAAAAAAATTCAATATAATATCCCATAATACCCTAGAATCCAATTTAAATGATGACTATAGGTTTGTCAGATTTATCTATATATTTTAAAGCCTTTACTTATGTACGTTAAGAACCACAAAGAAGAAAAACAAGCAGACCTGTGTCAGATATTAAAGTACGCTACTTTAATATGAAAACCCCTCTGACATCCACTATTGACTTACTGAAGGCTCCCACCTCATCAGCTCTTTGCCAGTCTACTGACCCTTGACCTCCGTAGCCCTATCTGTCCTAGTTTCTCCTGTGTTCTCCAGCCGTGAGTATGGGATTAGGATCCTTTTGCCATTGCCATGTGATCCCCCATCTGGGAAAAATGGAGTCTGGGATCTTTGAATTTCCTATCAGCAGATATTTACTGTACCCTCTTTGGAACAGCTTTCACTGTGACATACATTAATTTAGTAGTTTTAGATGGTGGTAAATCTTTTTTTCACACACCATTCCATTATGTTTTCCTTATTTCCGTTTTCCGTTTCCTATCTTTGGTAATATGAAAAGCTTAGAGTTACAGCGGAAATATGAGCCCTGGTTTGACTGAAATCCTCAAAAGAAACAAGTGTTTTAAGTGAAATTGTTTTTAGTCTTTAATTTATAAGGTATGATTATACCATATCATGTGAAAAGTGTATCCAACACTTTTGAGGATCCTGTTACTCCAGACTTTCCCTACTTTGGGTTGTCTGTACAGATGTGATTGTAGAAATCAGATGTATTGATACAAATCATTATATTATATTTTCATTATACAAATTACTTAAATAAGTTTGAAATTGGGAATCATTTGAATCCATTTGGAGCTCTCTCCACGCTATAATACAAACTATATATCGCACTCAAATTATGTTGATTTGACAGTTATCTAATTGCTGAAGTCATGAGACTTTTGGGATGTAAAGACAGGCCCACAGAAAAGGTAGAGAAACTCCATCTATACTCTGCGAGTATCTGTGATTGAAAAAAAATCAATGGCCCGCTGACGTTATAGATTGAAAAGAGACTGCTTAATTGGGACTGAATTGCAAAACCAGCAAAACCAGGACACTGCAAATGATTAGACAAGTGATGAACCTGCTTCTTATGGGACAAGGGTTGCATATGAGCTGAAATGACCTTATAACCTAAAAACCTCACGGTTCAGAATGATCCCACAGCGAGTGTCTGCGCACCCTGACTACTGTATATCAACCTTTAAGGAAAGTAGTTGAAAACCTCACTGTCTCACTGACCAGCAGTGTAAAATTTTGCCGTAACCTCTTCAGTTTAACTTGTCTTATGAGTGTCTTGAATACCCTACTAGTTTTTTGCTTGCTCTTGTACAGTAGACTTAAAGGCCATTCATATCAACAGGAAGTTAGTAACATTTTCTTTCAGGAGAAAATCGGCAGTAACTCAGTGTCTTGTCGACTGTCAGTTAATATAACAGTTTTGTGATGTGAGCAATAACTTCCTAATTTAATATCCTGTGTATCTGCCAAGCCAGCAGCTGCAGCTGGAGTGACTCCCTTTCTCCAAAAGCAGAGATAGACAGGTGCCACGCTCTGTTCAGCCCAGCCTCGGTAACACTGAGTCAAAGGGACATTGTTTGTCATCTGCCATAACATCACCCTGGCCTTCACCCTGGTTACTGTGAATCATGGGAACATACGTGAATGTCATCCAGTACTGATGAACACTTTTACCCCCAATTTTAATTCTAAACCCTGCAGACATGCTATATATACATTCATAGTCCCTTTATCTTGTAATATTCATGCAATTATCAGTGTGTGTGTGCATTAGTTGTGCAAGCGTTCTTTCATTTCCGTTTCCACTGCAGGTTTGGTAGAGTTATAAAACAACCTTTAAAATCGTGGTGGTTCTTTTGTCTTCCTTCGCCTGAAAAAATGTATCAGTTACCAGTTTCCTGCTTTTGTTCGTCTGACTGTGATCTTTTGTTTGGGTTAGTGCTTAAGATTGTGTGCATTGTTAAACTAAGGCAGGTCACCTACGCCCAATAAAGGCCACGGACATCAGAGAGACCAAGAAAAATGTCCCTTGTTAATTAAGTTGTTTCACTCTGCCCAGACAAAGAAAATCTTGCTTATCTACTGAGTAAGCTGTGTTTTCTGAAGAAAAGTGTGCTCACTTATGCTGAAAATTGCAGGTGCAAACACTGTAGACAGGTTAAAATGTAATTAAATGTAAAGTCTTTGCATGTGAAGTATTTTATTGGAGTTGCAGTTTAAGTTGATTTGTTGCCACAAATGGCAATTACGAGATGCTAAATGCTTATATATACATAGTGTATACACAGGTTAACAGTAGCACAGATAAAGAAGAGTCATAAAGACAGTGAACTGACTCAGTAATGCTAGTTACACTGTATTATCTGCCTAAAGTTAACTAACATTAGCTAACATTAACCTCCATTAGCTACTGGTCATACCAGACTAAGTAAGGCGTGTGTATTGAATTGAGCAAGGCTGTGAATTATTGCTCATGAATTCAGCTTTTCATTTGTAAGAAGAATAATTTGTTATTTCTTCTTTCAAAAGTGACATAGTCTCTCTTTAAAGGAGTTGAGGTGTCAGTTGAAGTGTAAGCATTAAAATGAGCTGAGCAAACTGTGTTCCGAATACTGAAATATGTTGAAATGATTTTGAAATTCATATTTTAAATCTAAACATACTGTACAGTATATTCCTGCTCATTCAGTCCAACCACTGAAATCAGTCATTTAAAAAAGTTTTACACGGCCACAATCCTAAAGTGCCTTCATCTTTATTGGATGTTGCACAGTGTGAAAAAGGATTGATGAAAATTTGGATGACACAAGTCACAGATCACGTTGAACCCACAACACTGTGAGCACATGCTATGAGATTTATTGTCCAGTCTGTGGGAATTTGTTCACTACCAGTTGTTTTCTGTACTGATGTGGTGTGTAGAAATCTGACAGATTACATGGCAGTGATGTCATTTATGTAACTGTGACAATATTTCACAAAAGGAGCCCTGGCTGCCAGCAGTAGTGAACTTGCTGCTTGACCAATTGTGCGATGTCTGCTGTGCTACTGACCCACTGCGGGGATGAGGGCACCGTGCAGATTGCAGAGCAGCTTACTGTTCTGTGTGATTTAATACAGCTCTGCCCGGGCTGTTTCATTAGGTGGGGCTTGTCTTTGCCACGCTGCGGTGTTATGAACTGTCGCTCCCTGCGGTCCAGATGGTCTCAGACCAATGATGGAGGCTTGCCATTCATGCAGAGGTCTTCCACATTATTATCTGGTCCACAAGAAATCAGTCTGATGAACTCTCACAGGCTCCCAGTTCACCTTCTGTGTTTCATCTGCAGCGCCATAATTGATGTGGAACAGGCTGTATTTGTCATATTAAGCTATTTTGGTGAATGTAATGAAATTTATAAAGAATCTATATCTATCTAGGAAAAAGAGGAATAACACTTTTATTTTTAAACTACAATAAATAATGAAAAACTATGACAGCTATGACAGTTTAAGCACATGTCAAACATGACCGTATTTTATGAGAAGAACTTGGACACACATCCTGAACAGCGGGGGTCATATTATATCCCTTATCTTTTTGTGACATATTCACTGCTTCTTAAGGTTCTCATAACTTCATTATGCTAAATTTGTTCAAATCTACAAAGAACTTCTTGTCCTATTTCCAAATTTTTCCTCATCATCTGTTGTAAGAGGGAGTCTTCTGCAGGTATAGACTACCAGTAGTGGATCAATAGGATTTATCTCATGGTATACAGTATATATTAGCGTGCTGTGTGATATATGGTGAGCCCTGACGGCTCGCTCTGTGTGTTTAGTATCTAATGTGAGGAATACACAATGCACTGGGCTGGCAAAAATGGTCTGTAATCCAGAGTTCATAATCCAAGGATTACTGGGTTTGCAGATGGCATGGCATCAGCAGGCGTTCCTCTTGGGGCGGGGACCCCTCCCCCACAGCCAAAACCAGCCGGGGGGTTTGGGGATTGGAACTGCACTGGGATGAAGCGCATAATTGAGGCGGATGACTCTTAATTTTGTCAGTGTTTTCACTTTCACAAGAATAAATTAATCACTCATATGGGTGTTAATTTGCCCATGAAACAGAAAATGAAACCAGTTTGTTATGTTCTGGTCCTGACACTGGTTATGCTGGTTATACTATTTCCATTCAACAGCCCTTATTTTTCTCTACCTATGCTCATACCATACCAAAAACTGTAACATTTGACTATTCAAATAGAAAATTCCCATGCAGTATATATGTAGGTTAAAGATGTGATGTTCAATCAAACACTGTTAATATAATCCAGGGAATCTTTTCCTCTCTGTCTACCACTCACTGTAACCTGATTACACTGCCTGCCCCTATAATCTCACATAGTAGAGATATAATCATACTCCCATTCAGCATGTCCACACACACACACACACACACACACACACACACAGAATCGATGAAAGAGATAAACGATGGTTCTCTTTAGGGCATGCATGGACAGAAAGATCTTATACTGGTTAAAATCCTGACAGGACACTCAGCTCAGTACTGTGGTAGTCTGACATTAGTGTTTAGAAGCACCTATATTTTACAGATTGAGGCAATCTTTTAAAATCAATTTTTATGATTAAAAACATTACAAGTTCAATTTAACACCAATTCCACCGATTTGGATTTACATTCTTCTTTCTTTCATGTTTTTGCTCATCCGCTCATTCAATATTTGCTTTAACCGGACAGCTTTAATTATGACTACTGCTTACTGTGCAAACTTTATTCAGGGGGATTATTTGCATTGTACATGAATTTTTGTTCACCATGAACCTGGGGCTGCAACCAACGATTATTTTCATTATTGATTAATCTGCTGATTACTTTCTCAGTTAATGGATTAGTTGTCTTATCTATAAATGTCAGCAAATAATAAAAAATGCCCATCACAGAGTCCAATGTGACGTCTTAAAATGTCTTGTTTTGTCTGCAGGGTACCCCGTCATTTAATCTCTTGTTGTGGGCACCGGTGAACATCCCTTAAAATCTTTATTGTAGCCCTTATGTGTGTTAACCTCAACCTCTAAAGAATGGATACTTGCTAGGCTCAAAAACACTGTCAAATCCTTGATTTGCAACATGAAATCTGCTTTGAATGAACACTCTGTGACAAGTACAGGAAATAGTTTGTCTTTTTTTATCCTGTGTTTGTATATTCAGATGCCCGTGGCTGGCTGTGACCATCTGCCCTGCTGTGCCACCATGCTGTGCCATCCTCTTCCTTTTTGTGCTGGCCAACTTCACCATGGCAACCTTTATGGATGCTGGCGTGCTCCCAATGGGTTAGTAATCAAAGTGATGTTATGCTTACAGTGGGAAAGATACCTTTTTAAAAAAATCTTTTGCGGAAGTGTTATTTTAGCAATTTCACATATTATTTTCCAGCAAACGAGGACGAGGACAAGGATGATGAGTTCCGTGCTCCGCTGTATAAGAACGTGGACGTGAAGGGCGTCCAAGTGCGGATGAAGTGGTGTGCTTCGTGTCATTTCTACAGACCTCCACGCTGCTCCCACTGCAGTGTCTGTGATCACTGTGTGGAGGTAAGTGCATGGACAGATTTCAAGATGTGAGAAGACACACGGCATTGATAGTGTCATATCAATACAGAGTAGGGGGAAAACAAATGTTGTGGGGAATTTAAATGGGGAAAATGGTGATAAGGGTAAGAACACAGAGGGTATTGATGGACAGATCAGGGGAGAAAAGTGAGTAGCGCTTATGAGTGAGTGTAGCAGTGTGTGTGGGAAAAGTCAATAAAGGGGATTTCTGCAGAGTGAATGATGGACAGAGTGTGATGGAGGGAGAGCGAGATCTCATTAATCAGGTTAATCCTTTTCTCAGATCCTTTGTAGTCTATGTAGAAATGCAATTTGAAAAAGGGTTCAGATGGCCTGTATTAAACAAAGTGTATTTAGAAAGCACAGTGGATATTCCACAAATTTTCAATGAATGCTTGATTTTCAGTGCTATTCAGTGACATTCTTTGATATAGACTCGGTGATGTCTGTTTTTTTCTGGCTCTGGTTAATTAGATTTTTCTTTTGCCACAATCTCCTCTCAGGACTTTGACCATCACTGTCCCTGGGTGAACAACTGCATCGGGAGGCGAAACTACCGCTACTTCTTTCTGTTTCTGCTGTCACTGACAGTTCACATGATCGGTGTCTTCACCTTTGGCCTCATATACATCCTGCACCACATGGACGAATTATGGAAGCTGCACTGCACTGTCACGTATCCTTATACACACTCAATATGCATGTGTGTCTATCTGTGCATTCATTTGTGTAAATGTAATAAACCTTTGTCTAATATGTCTAATCTGATGCTAATATGAAGCAGTTTTCCTTAACAGTATGTACAGTTTGGTAGTGATCAGTGTATCGGGTCTGTTTCTTATCCCGGTCCTTTGTCTCACTGGATTCCACCTGTACCTGGTATCCAGAGGACGCACCACCAATGAACAAGTCAGTTGGATTTTCCAAATATTAAACTACTGTCAAGAGCAGTGGAAATGTTGTCATAAAGAAAGTGAAGTATGTCAATGAAGTAAATCTTTAGGACTTAACAATTGTTTTATGTCGATGTATTATCTGTTATAAATGAAAATATCTCTAACACATCATTTTATTTACTTTTGAAATAGAAAATAATGTAGGTGTACTTTTATGTCTTCATGATCCCACAGGTAACTGGAAAGTTTCAAGGAGGAGTAAATCCTTTCACACGAGGCTGTTGTAACAACCTGGAGTATCTGATTTGCAGTCCCATCTCTCCAGAGTAAGAGCCATTTCTTCTTAATCTTCAGCTTTTCAGGAAGCCTTCTAGCTCACTGGCTGACACCCTGTTTGTCATGTGACACCAGGTACACAGCGAGGCCCTGTAAGAAAACAGTGATCCATGTTCAGCCTCCGTTTCTGAGACCAGAGATTGACAGGCAGAGGCCAGTGAAAGTCAGGGACAACGGGATACAGAGTCAGGATCTCCAGAATAAAGTATGTATGAACAAATTACATGCCAAATTCAAAGCACACACAGTTAAATATTCTCTCACACATCATCTAAGGACTGTAACCTCAGTTGTCAAGGGATTAGATTGCTCATGTTTCTTTTCTTCTGCCAGCGAACCTCAGCCGGAGCTGTCGAGTTGTCAGACATGAAACAACTGAAAACTCCACCACCATTGCCACCGAAACCAGACCACGGCCTGCTGAAAAGCCAACTAACTGCCATGGATGGTACTGTAGGATGACCAGAAACAGCACTGAAGCAATATTTAACAGCATACATACTTATATTACGTATAGTGACAGAGATACCGAAACATTACAGATACATACAATTTTATAAGTCTGCATAGATGAGATTCTATATTTTTCTTATTGTTGACAAATCCCATGAAAAGACCAAAACCAACAATGAACTGATCCTATAAACAAGTATTGTCTGTGTAGCCAAAGCCCATTATAACTTATTCCTCTGTGCCATAGAGCTCCATTGTTATAAAAAAACTCACGAGTGTACTGTTACACTGTTCCTTCATCACCATGAACAAGGGCACTGCAGTTTATTTTGAGTCGATCCCACATACACCGCCCTGGTGCCATAATTACATACCAATGTATATTAATCCGCGGCTGAAAATAGTCCCCAACAAATGCACTACATCCTTCTATTTGAGGAAATGTTACTTAAAACTACAGTGCCCAGCTGTTTTAGGAAATTATTTAGCATTTTTAAAAAATGTAAATTGTGACTCGCTTTTGAAATATTTACATCTTCAGTAGGAACCAATGGGCTTGGGGCTGAGTGCCACACACTGGCTGGGAAAGTTATATTGAGTATTTAGAGGTAAACTAAGTCGACGCTGGTTTTGGTCTTTTCATTGAAATTGTTGCCAATAAGAAAAATACAAAATATCACCAGCCTTATCCTTTCCTTTCCTTTGTGGTATCATTGCTGAGCTGTTTCTGTGGATTTTTCAGTATGATTTCTGTATTATACAATTAATCACAAAGTGTTTTCTTTTCCAGAGATGGGACCCCATACCAAATCCATCATTCCTGTATCCATTCCCACTGTGCCACAGCTACGGCCTGTCCTGGAAGCCATATCAAGAGGATCATCACCCATTCCTCCAGAGCAGGTGCTTTTCAGTCTTTGTTATATTGTTGGAGTGAGATCCGTGAAGTCCTGGTCTTGATCCTTGTCTGACAGGCATTGCTGTCTGGTTTTTATTTTTGTTGTGTTGTTAGTTGCTGAAGACATCAGAGCAGCAAGGGAACAACAAAGGTCCTGACCTCCGCTGTGAGTCTAAAGAAAGCCCTGCAAGAGGCAGCCAGCAGGTCGGCCTGCCTGTCCAGACCAACAGCATCTCCAGCTCGATGCAGCTCAACTCTCTGACGCTCAACTCCCGCTCTCTCACCCTCAAGCACAGCAATCGCCACGGCAGCAAATCCCAGCTACCTGCCATGTATGGGGATAGTTTGGGATCCAATCCTCCACCGGGCATCATCACCTCTTCCTGCCTGCTGGCAAACCACAACAGCAGCCTCTCCTATGATAACCTCATCAACCCTGCAGACCCTCAGTTCCTGGCTCAGAGAGGGGGTCCTCCAGTCGGCTATCACCCCCACTTTATGGCTCTGAGCACAGATGGAACTGTGGTGCAGCGCCCCCCTCCTCACGCCTACAGTCCTGTGTTTATGGGCGTCACCAGACAGTCTCCTCAGCCTCAAGACCCCTCACCTTCTTTGCAGGGCCTCACGTCAAGGGATCCCTCACTTTCCTTCCAAGGTTTCATTCAAAGAGACCCTTCTCTGGCTTTTCAAGGGCTGATGCCAAGAGACCTTGCATCCCAAAGCATACCATCACGAGACCTCACCCCTCCAGGTCTGGCAATGCGAGACATGACCTCTCAGAGTCTTCGAGACAGCCTTCGTGATCTCACTCCACAGGGCTTGACACCTCAGAAGTCTGCTTCCGCACGCTATGACAACTTTTCAAAAACCATCATGGCATCAATCCATGAGAGACGGGAGATGGAGGAGAGGGAGAGGATGCTGCGTCTCCAAGCCAGATCCCAGGCCCTCTATGGCCCAGATGTGGGGATCTATGACATCCCCAGTAGGAGGAGCCTACCACCAGATAACATCCGACCTCCGGGCTCCCGTGGACCAACTCCTCCGGCCTACGGCTCCAGGGAGTTTCTGATGAGTACTGGCATCCTCAGTTATGGCATGAGGACCTCCCCTCTCTCCAGCTCCTCCACATCGTCTCTGACTCGAGGCCCGAAAACGTCCAGCTCTCCTCTGCAGAGCAGCAGCAGCAGCAGCCTGCAAAGCAAGGGCAGGTCTTCCTCTCCGGCTTATTGCCTTCCTGACAGACAGACTCAACCCCTCCCTTCCTCTACATCCACTTTGCCCCGTTTACCCTCCTCCTCCACCTCCTCCGCCCCTTCATACGCCTCCTATGCCACCGCAAAACGTTCCTCGCTCACATACTCCTCCGAGGGGAAGGACTCAGTCTCCCTGGGAGCCTTGAAATAATAAAAAAAACATACTTTCTGATGGTGTGAATGAATCATCTATGCAGTGTTAGTCTCAGTCTTCACAGCTCCAAAATACTTTGTAAATAAGAGGCCGTTTGGGACTTTCCTGTGTGGGAGGGTGTGTGAGAAACAAATACAGAGTGAAGGATAAACTTAGAAATATTCTTGAAAAGTCATGTAAGTGTGACCGAATTAAAAAAAATGGTGAATCTCAGGATAGTTTTGCCTCCTCTTACAAACAGAGCGAGCTCTTTAACTCAGTCAAAGCAGAAGGGCTATGTGAAGAATACAGATTAGCTTCTTATCTGTTTGTATGTGTTTTGATATTGCTTTTTGTGAAACAATGTAATACCATATTATTTAATTTGTCTCCCACTGCAAAATACCCAATTTAATAGATTTTTGTAGTTGTTTATATGAATAAACTTATTTTGTAATTTTCATTTCAGTTTATTTCTGCTATTTTCTCATGTGAACGGCTGTCAATGAAAGCACCAGCTCGGGGCTACAGAATAAATGTAATGAAACTGTGAATGAGGCTTTACATATTTAAAGCACCTGCTGCTCTAAGCAGTAAAAGGAAAATTGCATTTTACCGTTGGTTATCAATCTTGCTTCAAAGATATTATACTTAGATTTCTTTCCCCAAATAACAAGATCATTTTAGCTTATAACTCAACAGATGGAGTCAAATGCACTTTACCATGTTCATTCATTTCCCTTTAAAACTGCTACAATGCATAAATGCATACATTTGTATAGCAGTGAAATGAAATTATGACATGTAATGGAATGAAATATAACACTGGTGGAATGATTCACTGGCTCTGCAATGCCAGTTTCTGCAATGAATTTGTTAATGGCACCCTCTAGTGAACAATTTCAGAAGGTGGTGTGATGTTGGTTAGGCAGTCAGATCCAGTAGATGATGCTATTGTGTGTAAAATGCCAGAAAACAGCATGTCGTCGATGTCAAGGGCTGCAAGTAATGGAAAAGAGCAGAGGAGGCTCTATAGTGTGCCCTATATTCCAAAAGGTTCATTTTACACAGCAGTTTATCATCACTACAGGTTCACTTCATTAAAATGGTAATAAAAATCAAGATATCAAAACTTTACAAGGCAGAAATCTTGTTCTGCTTTTTTCATTTAATCTACAAGAGAAAAAAGCATCTGTGTGAGGTGGTTTTTCATGTTTCAGAGGTGTCAAATGAGGAATCCAGTGACAAATTTTGCATTTTAGCTTTACAGACAGCTGCAAAAGTCTGCTCTTCTGGCTGGCCTTCAGTCTCAGGACAGGCTCATAAGTCATTCAGAGTCTTTGTGACAGAAATATTTCTAATAGCAGGAACTTTTATTACTTTGAGATGTTATCGACAATCACACATTTTTGTTTATAGGCAATAAAAGACAAGACTTGACACTTTGACGTTGGCGCTTTTCATGTGAGTTATTGTTGCACTTGACCTTATAGCAGGTGGAAGTGCAGACATGACAACAGGAAAGCTTGAAAGCCCTGACTGATTTAAACTGTTGGCAGGAATTTACAACACAGCTGAATAACTGACAGATGTCTCACCAGACCGGTAAATTCGGTGGGATGTAAAAACGACTCACTCGTACGGGCTTAGTTAAAGACAACAACAAAAGATGTAGAGCACGAAAAAAAAAAGAGCCTGTGAGTTAGAGTGCCAGAGAGCAACAAGTGAAGTGTAAAAAACATTGTTCAGTAGTCATCGGAGCAGTTGTTCTTGCCAAAAATGTCTAACAAGGTTGCAGATTATATTACACAGTCTTTTCACTCAAGAGATTGTGAAAACAACAGTAAGAAAGTCAGAGTAGAAAGATGAGGACAATATCAGGGCCTTCAAATCATCATTAGAACTCTATCTTCTCTATCTCCAATGTCTGTACCATTGAAAGTTTAAAACAAAAATACCCTATAAATTAGGCCTACACATTAAAAGCATCACTGTAATTACCATATGGCTCCCGCTCCAGATAGGAAAGTACTGTATGTATGAGTTTCCTTTTGGTCAAAATGTACATCAATAACAGAAACAAGCACACCACAATCCCATGATAACATAACACAACACAGTAACAGAAAAGAACACATTACAGTCATGCTGTTACTTCTTGTCCTGTAGTCTCTATTATTCTTCTGTAACGTTGAAGTAAGTTGTTTTTTGTCTCAGGGAGGTAGTGGTGCTGGTTCATGTTATCTTGTCCTCGCTTTGACATTACTCTCCTATTTCAAATCCAACCCAATCAAACCTTTTACGTTTCAGCGTTCACATCCGTATTTTTGACCGCTGCTTGACTGTTTCCTGTTTGCTAAAAAACCTTGCACAAGCTAATATTGTAGAAATTGCTCTATAGATATTTAGATGTTCTACTGATGTTTTTCTTTCTCGCTCTCTTCTCTCTTGTTTTCTTGTTGCTTTGCTTCCCTCCTTCCTCCCTCTCACCCCATCCTAGTTTCTGTAGCCAGGGGTAAAATGGTAATGACGGTAATGACAAGGCTTTGTGCAAAGAGGGATTGCAAGTCGTTGACTTAGAGGAGTGGATCAAAAGTATTCTGTGCACATTGTGGTGTCTGAGAAGCCCTCTGTCTTACATCATGCTATTTTTAAAATGTGTCTCTATAACTAAGTCTTAGAAGAGACTAGTGTCTTCTGCATTTGTCTCAAATATGTCTCATGCTGAAAGTATAATACTATAGCAATGCTGCTCTATAACCACAATTTTTTGGTAGATTTGCATTGTAAACATTAAACATTCCTTAAAGTCCAACTGAAATCACATCTAGTCATCTCTTTTTGCAGTCAAAAATAATGTCAACATGTTTAAAAAAAAGAAGAAGTTGTTAATAGTTTTGTACTATGAAAATGAAGAATAAAGGTCTTTGGGGATATTTCAGAAATGCTCCTCTTCATTGCAGCCGGCTGGTGGCGTGTGTCGGTGTCTGTGTTTGATTGACAGCAGCTGGCAGGCTGAGCCCCTGTAGGGAACGAGAGACCAAGTAAATGAACTTGGCTACAGCTTACAAGGTAAGTTCATATGATGTGCTGCAGCTGACCAGCTAACGAGCTAATTGGTCTGCAGACTGACATTGGCAGTGCAATTTTCCCATTGAATGTTTGTTTAGTTGCTTGTTTGTAATTTAAAGGAGACTTTAGCAGAAAAGCTAATGTGGGTTGTTGTTCAAAGTCTGTGGCTCTTGTGCTGTGTCTGGCTCAGTGTGATCGTCTGCTCTGCCTGTGATGGAATGCTGGGACATGTTAAATCTGAAAACAGTGTGCACCGTTTTGCACACTGGTTGGTTTCCGGGTTGAATGCCACGTTTCCTTCGAAACAGTGTGAAACGGTGTGCAATGGGCTTTGAGCTAAGTTCTCTCTTGTTTGGTGGGTGTGTCAGAGGTGTTACCCAATCAGTAGCAACGTGTATTCAAAGGCAGTGCAGTGCGCTTGCTTTACACAACAGGGTGTTCAAAGCACCATTTAAATAAACTTTTTGCTTCATTATGTGGGGCTGAACGAGCCCTGATGTTACATGCTTTATGCAAGATTTGATTGGCTGTATTGAAATAAGGTCTTTGTCTACATAGAGGGATACCGGAATGATATTCCATCGAATTAATGCAAAACTATGGGGGCGCCATCATGAAACCAAAAAATATAAAATATAAATGTCTCCCTTTTAGTTTCTTTTTCCTCAATGAGAACACAGGGAGGGTGATTCACAGTGCGGATGTATATATTTATTTCAGTTGGACTTTAAAGGGTCTGTTCAACCAAATTATAGAAAACAACAAAACAAACAGTTTCTCACTTTCTTCTAGTGGTAAAATCCACAGCCCTCGTTCTGTGCAAAAACGCATTTTAAAATTCAACCAAAGCTAAAATGAGGTTTCATCACTCTGAGTTTGACAAATCGTGTTTTTCTTTTGAGTGCAAAATTCCCTCTTTGTGTTTCCACACAGTGTTTCCTTGCTGTGATTGAGGAATAGTAACACAAAAAGAGAATTTTGTATTTTAAAGGCAAATACCCATGAGGACTGTGGATTTTGTCCTCCATCTCTTACATCGGAATCCTGTCAAGAACGGATCACTTAACGGCCAGTATGGACTGGAGGGGTAATTACAGTGACCGATAACTCTTTCTCAAGACAACTTGAGAAAGAAAAGTTACTTACCCTTTAAGATATTTCCAAGATAGATATCTCAAAACCTGGGAGAAGTAAAACCAAAATATTACTAAAGGTAAAGTGAGAAAATTACTTAATTATCATTATCATTATCATTAATTAATCATTTTTTGTAATTTGGGTGAACTGACCCTTTAAATCCACCTCTAACATTACATAGATGCATAATTTTAATAAAACTTTACCTTTATCATATAAAACTAATTTGTGTGTATTCATTGATAAGTAATTAATGATTACAATGTTCTGATCATCTTTAGTCCTTTAGGCCTTGAGACAACCAAAAGGGTTGTGACCTCACAAATGAAACCTAATAATAATAACAACTTAATGACCAGTGATTACTATTCAGTCAATAGTTTAATGATATTCTGTTCTGCCTCTGCATCACAGATTGCTCTGTGTTGCCATGGTTCTTCTTGCATCTAGATGCGTGATATTATGATAAACAGAGCAATAAAAAAAGAACAAATATTCGTGAGGCTTCATCTGAGGAATGTGGACTCATGATAACCTCTTGACATGAGTTCATTTCATTCTCATCAATCTCAAAGTCACCTAAATCTTTTATGATACTTCTAGAGATGCTTCAGACTGACCTACATTTGTGCCGCTGAGTTTCTCTGTAGCAGCGGGTGTATCTCTCTCTTCCACTCTCTCTCTCAGACTCTTTCTCTCAGCTCATTGATATGCCTGATCATCAGAGGCATCGCTGAACTGGCTGATTGTCATTTTCAGCTGCAGTGGCACTGATGCATTTCATTTCCTCTCTGGGCTCTCTGTTGGTGTGATTAAGCACTTGCTGCAGTGACACTTGACAAAGAGGAGTTGGATTAATAGCACCCTGGCTTCTTTCTCCCTCGAAGGGGGGGCATATTTTATAATATTTACATTATTTATCAAATCACCGGGAATGGATGTATTGTAGTGCTGCTTCAGGAGAAGTTGTTTTCTATATGGGTGATCCTGACTGGCAGCCATTGCTGTTCCTATAGCTCACCAAAGGAGTGCAGCAGTACGTTGATGTGAAAGTCAGGACGTCAGGTGTTGCTTTGTCATTTATAGTCTGAGGGCAAGCTCTCAATCTGACTGGATCCTTTCCAGAAGCAGCAGAATTTACATAAATTTTAGGTTCACTTTTTGCAAATAGAACCGTTTGTCTGTACTTAACTTAAATGTTTAGAACCTCTTTGAATATTTGAACATGGAAATGAAAGGTGACCTTTCATTTTTGAAGCTGAATTGGTGACCTTTTCTGGTATTTCCAGTGTTATTATCCACTCTGTGTGACAGCGCCATCTGAAATACAAGCAGCATTCAACACGCTGCTGGCACCAACTTCCTTTTTTTGTAAACTCTTCATAGATGTTTTGTCTCTGCATTAAATTGAATTAGCCTCAGCTGCCCATGCCAATCTGAACAGAGCAGAGGTTGGCAGTGCGGGGGTTTAATTAGGACACAAATTTGCACTGACTATGCCTCTGTGTGGCAGAGTCCACAGGAAAAGGATGTGAAATGCCCTGCTGAGCACCAAAGACTGTGTGGGCATTTCATTGCAATTAATACAGCACCAAACACACTATAATGTAATATGTCTTTTTCTATGTGGGTGTTTGTCGACAGATCCTGTGTACTACGCTGTACTGTACCCCCTCTGTTCATCCCAGTGTGTATAGATAATAGGCAGCAATAATTACATTCATCTCTGTCACATGGCAGATGCAATTTACTATCCAGTTACTGTGGTGATGACAAAGAGCTTCATCATCTGTACAGGTGCCACAAAACAGCATTTACACATAAAGTGCCTGTTTTCAAATTCATCAATACACTCAGTAGAACAGTATTTATTCTTTTTGAAATTGTTTCCTGTGTATGTGTGTGTGTGTGTGTCTGTGTGTGTGTGAATGCCCGTCTCAGGTCAGGCATCAGGGGCAGAGAATAAATCACAGGATGTAGAAACACAACAAAATGAAAACATTATCTAAGAGTCCAGGTAGGAGAACATGAAGTCCTTCAGTTAAAAAAAGGAGAACATGGATGGAGTTATTACATTTTAATCCCAACATAGAAAGTCCTTGGTGGCATCAACACAGTATGCAGGCTAAGTTGCTGCTGTGGAAGACTTTAAGGCATTTTTGCTGCCTTTTTATTAGTTAGTAAACTGAGATTAAACACTGGAGAGCACTATGAAATATGGGAGAGGAGAGAGAGAGAGAGAGAGAGGGTGATAACATTCAAAAATGGTCCCCAGCCCACGATGTTACAACCATATGAATACAAAATACACAGTATGCACCTTAGGCGACGAAGCTTCCCAACTTCATGATTTTACAAAGAAAATCTTGCAATTTATCTGTTAAATGGACAAATTCTTGGAATTTCTTTCATGAATACACTACACTGGTTAGACTGCAATGACTGGACAGAGAAGACAAATCTTTTAATCTTGAATCCCTGAAAGGGTTTAACTCTTTCGGGCTTTTATACTACAAAGGGACCTTGTTGGTTGTTTAGAGTTCAGCCTGTAGGTTTTTAAAGCCACCATCAGTAGAATTAAACATTTTCTGATTTGGCACTGAGCAGTGTGTGACTCACCACAACCCTCCATTATCTGCCTCGACGAGTACACAGTAAAGTGAACTGAAAACAACACATAGACTGCACCAATTGTCACAGGGAGTGTCTCATTTTTCTGCCACCAAAAACATATGCCATCAGAATAATTAAAAAGATCCTATAATCATATGAAATTTCTACACATAGTTGCTTGAAGGTGCTGTATCTTCTGTCTCCTCAGTGGTTCAACAGTACTGATCTCCATCTTAGGACCAAGTTGAGAACACTTGGAGCTTTTCATACTGGACTTTAATAAAACAGGGCTTGTAACCTGGCTGACATTGCCACGATCCCTGCAGTCACAACTATCTGAGTCAAAGAACACATAAATGGTCTACTGAGAGGTGGAAAATGTCTCAGGGCCATGTGAGTCACACTTCATGTTGTCAGTAAATAAAAAAAGTTCATTTGATGTGTGACAAATGTTTGACTTAATTCCAGTCTTCCATGTTCTTTGCTGTATTTCTTCAGTAAAGAACATTTCTTTAGACATTCAGGCGCATGGAGACAAACACGGCAATGACCTACAATTTCTTTAAGAATGTCTGTGCAGTTGTTTTTGAACAACACTGCACAAGTTATGGAGAAAGCAAGATAAGGGGAAAAAGAGGGAGAGAGCAACACCAAGGCCGCAGAAGGATACATGAGGTTATTTAAAATAATCATATAATCATTTTCATCCTATGGTGAGTCCTTTCCTGTCCTGGTACAAGTGCAGTTTTCCACCTCCATCCACATACCCTGAGTGGATACTAGACAGCTTTATGAGCATGGTATGATACATGATAAAAAAGGATGCAAAATGCTTTGATTTGCAAAGTGCAATGGATGCACAAGTAAATGTCACTTGAAATAAGACGAGGGGGTCATTGAGAAGACTGAATGCTGAACTCATTTGAATTCAAGCCCATAAATTAACACATGATATAAACAAACATACAGTAGTCTGAGGCACATTCAGTTCATTAATGAAGTCCACTTGAATTTGGCGATGAATGAGCAGCATTATAAAGACTATGTAACTATATGAGCAAGGTAGAATTATAAATCAATCTATCAAAAGTCATGCAAATGCAGTAGAAAATCAACAATCAACATGGTGTTGCCCATGGACAAAACATACAATCACAAAAGCACAAACATTACGGAAATGTAACTTAAAAAATCCAGAAATGCTGCAAATATCAAAACACAGCATAGTTTTAGATAAGACAAGTGATGACTTTTTCTTTTTCATGATACTACCAGTGGGGGGTAGTGGCTTTAAAATAAGGGAAGCTTGAAACAGATCTCTAAGTGCTGAACTGAAGAACGAAATCAACACTCTGAAAGTGCTGAAATTGGATGATTCTGCAAAACCCCAGATAAAGTTAAATGCCAACGTTTTCAAAATAGTTTCTTTCTAGAATGTCTGTATGTGGTAGATACAATATGGTTAAGGTTAGGGAAAGTAGCCTCACTATATAAAGGGCACAGTACATGGAGCGTAAATCATGAAGTGCGGAATCGTCCATTATAAATGTAATTTCTAGGGATAGTGGGCTGACACAACATGTGATCAGACATGCGGCAGACCCAACGGAGACAGGCCCCAAAGAAGGTGACGAACATTCAGGCAGGGTATCCGTGAAAGCACCTGGTGTGTCAGGCACACATGGGTGATGGAGGTTAAACGGTCATTTGGGGTTTAAATCCAGAAGGGCCACTTACTTAACTGGTTGGACTGAGTAATGAGTTCACTGTGGGGAGGTTACCATAGGCTCATTCTAATGCCTGCAAGTTAAAAGCAATTCAGTGAAAATGACTGCAGGCAAGACACTCTGACACACACTGGAAGATGTGTATGTATCAGGTGGATACAGACTTTATGTCACAGCAGCTCTCACTGTCGTTCCAACAATGAAGCAGTTCTCTATTCAGCCTGTAGAGATGATGCAGAATGAAAATGTTGTGATTTAGACTTGTTTAACGTGCCTGTGTGCGCAATCTATTGCAAAGGAGGAACATGCATGTGATGTGGTATCAGGTAAAGTTTAGCAGCTCGTAAGTGAAAAGAGGCTCATAATGAATGGAACATTAATTTTGGCTCACAGATCCATACAGCTGACATTTTGTAACATTAAGTGTAATAAACTCAAAGTAATTTCTGAAAATGTACACCCTGACAAAATGTCAGTAAATCCAGTATAATTCATTTTAAGTATAAAAAGGTCTCATCCATCATGAGTGACATTTTCAGCTCTCGCACTAAGGTGTCATTCCCTGCTATCTCACACTGACTCGAAATTACCTGTGTGGGTTTCTGTTTAATTTTTAACTTCACTTCTTGTTTGTTTTGATGGACCCATGCAAAGCTGTGAGGAGAGCAAGTCTAGATATTAAATCTGGTAATGTAAATTTTTACAGTTTCAGACTGAAGTAATGGAGTTTGCTTGATCAACCTTTATCTTACAAGTGGTTTTCACAGTGACTAGAGAATTTACAGTGCTAAAAAGCAAAAGATGCATATGTATGGGTGATATGGAGAAAAAGCCAGAGGTTAGATTGTATGAATAGCTTGTGTGCTCATTTTACATCACAATCATCAAAACACCAAATTATGTAATTTCCTGTTGAAGAATGGTTTCATATCTTTCAACAGATGTGATCAGACGGTTATCCATTGCTCTGACATTCTGACCTTTTTTTTGTACTACTACTAGTATTTCACCTTGTTTTTAGCCCTGCTAGCAGCATGGCTTAGTGGGTGGCAATGTCAGTCTATTGGTCCACCGTTTCGGTCCAGCCTGAAATACCTCAACAACCATTTGATGAATTGTCATGAAATTTTGTACAGACATTCATGTTCCTCAGAGGATGAAATTAATGACTTTGGTGATCCCCTGACTTTACCTACAGCGCCACCAATAGATTGACATTTGTGGTTTTGAGTGAAATGTCTTGACAACTATTAAGTGGTTTTTCATGAAATTTTGAACACACATTCATGTCTCCCGCAGGATAAATTGTTAGCACTTTGGTGATTCTCTGACTTTTCATCTAGTGCCACAATGAGGTCAATTTTATTTTGTTGAATACGTTAGTTTATGACCAAATTCCTGCAAAACTATGACATTCCCATCAGCCTCAGCTGTACTTTGTGTTTAGCACTAATTAGTGAACGTTAACATGCTAACACGCTAAAGGAGATGGTAGTGAACATAGTGAACATTAGGCTACAAAGGCTCAAAGCAGCATTTGCCCAAGTGCAGCCCCACAGAGCTACTATGGCTGTAGGCTTTTAGGCTTTATAACACGGTATGTCATAGATTGTAACATTCACACAAGATTTAATAGGTAGCAACTCAAATTTGGTTTAAGTGGAGACCAGAGGCTCGGGTGTTTTTTAAAAATTCATTCTTGTCCTATTCAAAAAGTGTTGTGTCATCTGCTAGCTGGCTAATAATAATACTTGTATTTGTAATAGAGATGCTCATGATACTGCTGTTTTAAATATATTTTGAAAGAGTTTGTGTTCAGGGTAAAACCACCTATGGGGAGACCAGACATCCTTGTCAAAGGCCTCTCTGGTTATAACAAATATTTGTATCTTTATGCATTGGATAGCTTTGTTCATGTTTCCCCCGTATCTCTATTGGATATTCAGTTTTCTAAATGCAATTTAGTATATGTTTGATATTCATCAGAATATTTGATATTCATCAGAATATCAAACAGTAAAAAAACCCCACCTAGTGTTATGAAGCTGCTCTGGTGTCTGTCAGTGACCCAAAACCATTAAGACACTTAATGTTGGTATTTTCCATTTGATGGAACTTGTATTTTTCGAGTGTGGAGATGGAACAGTAGGAGAGCAGTGAACGGCAGTAATCATTTCTGGAACAAATGGATCCATTTTTGCATGTCAGTAGAACTTTCTAATGTGAACACATGCTGTTTCATGGATGTTGCTTTGATTTCACTATGGAGAGTTCAAAGCTTTTTTTAAATTAAAGGAGATGTCTCAAATGTTAGCTCCTCACTTTGAGGGAGCCTTTAACTACGCCTGAATGCTGCCAGTCATACCGAACCTTTGTCGTCATGGTAACAATAATAAACATGTGGTTAACGTTGTGCAACGGTCGCAGTTTGGTTAGGTTTAGGCACCCAAACTACTTGGTTAGGTTGAGGAAAAGATCATGGTTTGGGTTAAAATAAGTAAGGCACGTGACGTGTCATGTAAATTTACTCGTAAGTTAAAATAAGTCAACGTTGACTTTTGGTTTCACACGGGACACGAACAGTGGTCTCCTGGGTGAAAGTCCTGTGTCTGACACTTTTTCGCTCTTTGTACTACCTCACCTGACTTCTTCCTTTGCTCTCGTCGTAATTACTATGGCCACTAGAGGTCACTGCCTAAAATGAAACGTAAATATGAGTCGTGATAAGCTGCTTGCACAGAGGACCTATGCAGCCGTATTTTTGGGGAGTATGGTCTGGATGAAATGTATCACCTATCTTTTGATGTCTGAAACAAAGAATTCCAGTTTATTTTTTAAGTGTTACTTCACTGGTTTCTGTTGCTACTGTACTGATGTGTATATTTTGAATTATATTATCAAGGAGGTACCACAAAGTGAAAGATATCACCAACACTGTATTACATGAAATGAAAATGAAAATGAGAAAATGCCTTAAAATGCAAAGGTGTTAGCTTCAAAAATGACAAACTGCAGTCTATTAGCAAAGTTCAGACAAACCAAGAGGAAAGAAACACTGCAGAGGCCAATTAGGATTTTTAAATGCTCCAATGATCTTGTGGGGTGCTCTTAAATCAATAAGAAAGACAGCTGATAGAGAGCACTGGTCTGTGGATGATAGCAGATAATTTTTTTAACTTGGATTATTGCTGTCTCAGTGCAAGTGGTCTGATGGCAAATTGGAAGATGTACTGGATTGAGAAAGCAAGTAAGACATGGGCTTCCATCATGATCTAGTATTTTTTATTCCACTTGACTATTCTATTCTAGTCAAGTGGAGCAGTGGATCTTGTCTCAGTTGATCAACTGTGATTATTTCAGACCACTTCAGCTGATCTTAGACTCCTTTAAAAATGATGTAATACCTGCTACATCGAGAAAGAGCCCTCAAAAGACAACTACAATGAGTAATTAAAGAATTTATGATGACGACATCTTAAAAAGCAGGTGGAGCATTTACCTGCTTACAGGATGTTCAATCCCTATTTACATTTATATTCTTTGTTTTATTTCTATACAATGAATTGAGCAGGTGCTGTATGAAGATTTGTGGGCAGACTGGTGGGGAAAAGGGGTTT
Organism: Siniperca chuatsi; assembly: GCF_020085105.1. Taxonomy (NCBI): domain Eukaryota; kingdom Metazoa; phylum Chordata; class Actinopteri; order Centrarchiformes; family Sinipercidae; genus Siniperca; species Siniperca chuatsi. The sequence continues at coordinate 12,737,420 of NC_058059.1, forward strand.
GATTTGTTTGGTACAGTTTACAGAACAAAGCCATTGGTTGGGTATGTGTGAGTCTCTCCGCCTGGTGCTGCATACAGTGTTTATGCACATTCCCATCCCTCCATCCCTCCATCCCTCCATCCCTCCATCCCTCCATCCCTCCATCCCTCCATCCCTCCATCCCTCCATCCCCATCCCCATCCCTCACCCTTTATTATGCTGCACATAGGTGACATGGAACTAAACTATTGCAGGCTGCTCTATGCTCCAGCTGCATCTGCTTGTGAGCCCACAGGGAATGCTGTGTGTGTGTGTGTGCATGTGTGTACTCTGCCTGTGCACCAAGGCTGCCAGAAAATATGGGTAGAGCACAGGCATTGCAGGGCTCTGCACTTACCTAAGCCATTCACAGGCTCAGCATCACACAGTTGATTCAGCACCTTGCTAATAGCGCACACATTAACTGCAGCACACATCAGAGGAGAAGTGCAGAAATGAGAGACAGCCCCGGCGTTTATTGCTTCTCAGTGTGTGTGTGTTTGTGTGTGTGTGTAAGTCTGTGTTGAGTAAATGTGTGCATGGTGCATCTAGTGTGTGTTTGTGAGAGAAAGAGAAATAGAGGCAGAGAGAGTGAGAGAGGGAGGCAGAGAGAAAGAGAGAGAGAGAGCGGACGTGTGTTAGTGAGAGCTGGGAGGAAGGATGGCTGCTCATGTTTGAACTGCCTCAAATGCTCAAAGGAAGATTCAAGGCAAAAATTCAGCAGAGGCAGAGAAACAGACGTCTCACTGGGGGACGCATCTTGTTCATCATTTGTGGGGAAGCAGAAAAGATTTGGCAATGCCTGCTGAAGTGAAAGAGGTAAGTGTGTGGTGGAATGGCTCTATTTGCTCTGTACGCTCCCTCTTTTTTCAGTTTTTTTTTTGTCTTCCTGCAGAGAACTCTAGCCCTTCACAGCTCTGCATTCTGCCTCTGTCATGATCAATGACAGAGGCATCAATTGCTTCACCTCCTTGCCTCTCACTGCTGTTCGGTGCAGTCTCCTTGTGTGCATGGGGACATGATGCGAACATCTTCATCAAGTGTGTGTGTGTGTGTGTGTGTGTGTGTGTGTGTGTGCATGCATGCGCATGGCTGTGCATGTGTGGAAATGCATAGGGGGGATAATCTTTGATTGCATTATGAGAAGAGGTTGTCCATCCAGAGGGAAAAAGCTGCACACACTCTGGTAAGTGTATTGCCATGATGTATCAGAGAAACATTAAATCTGACCATGCAGCATTTAACTATTTGAGGATCAGAGCACAGTCAGGAGTGAAAAGAGGCTCCAAATAGAAACTTTGAGAATGAATATCCATGCTTCCTTTTTTCTGGGCTGTCATTGTCAATCAGTGTTTTCTCTAAAAAGATCAGCTTGGTTGAATTATGGCTAAACAAGATGTATTGCATAGTGGACAATGGTGTTCCTGCAGGAAACAAGTCTTAAACATTTTAAGTCATTTCAGAGCCATTTTGATTCACAGTGTACAGTGACACATTCTGTAAATTTACAGTGACCAATATGAGCATCACTGATTCAACAGATAGTGGAGGGCAGATGAGTTGTGACAAAGTTGTGACTAATGTTTTCTGACATCAGTGGGCTGATGTCATGTTTTATTATCCTGTGGAAGCATTACTCTTTCAGTCCTAAAGTTTGATGAAGACGAACCGCTTGTTAAATCTAATTTATTCTCAAGTTTGATCACTACAAAATGACTTTCCCCAACTGATTAAGTTACAATCGAGAGTGCCCATTTTTGAAAACATCTTGTCTTTCTGAAATGGATTTGTGACAAGTTTGAATCATGGCTTGTGCCTGTTGTGCCCTTGAGCTGGACACCAAAATCTGAACTCACTCAGCATTAGATCAGACTCTGTGTCTCCCAAAATAAAACCCTGGCTGCAGCTGGCCTCAATACTGAGAGATGACGGGAACAAGATGCTAATCATGTCATTCTGTCTCCTACATCGCTGCACCGAACATCTATATACCATACCTCGTTTTTTTAAGTCAGATTCAGAATCATCATCTCAACCTATTTGGCTCTGTGAGCACACTTAGTTAGTGATGGTGCAGTGAGTTATTTAAATGAGCTTTGACTCACAGAGGCCTGGCCTTCCCTGGAGCTTGAATCAGACGGGGACAGCACACAGGCCCCTGTCCAGCCTATTATCATCCTCCAAATCCTTAATCAAGCTGTCTGTAGAGGACAGTAGTACCCCGTCTGTCTTTTGGCCAGGCGTTCATTTAATGCTGCCTAACAACATCCAGTTAGCCTCCCCCGGAGGTGTTCAAGCCAGGATCGTCTCCCTGCTGCCAATTTCTCCTGTGTGACCCTTTCATCTCCTCATCCCCCTGACACATTTTGTACATGGACATGAGGGGCTCTTGTGTTTGGTGAGGTGTTTGGAAAGCGAATCAAGCTCTCTCCCTCCACATTCAGTCAGCTGTTCACTGCAGCCTGATTTAATGCAGTGGAGTTGAGTTCTCAGCACTTCGGTTCGGTTTAATGCCGCAGCCTAGGAAAGAGTTGGGGGAGATTTATAAGCTTATTTGTTTTTTTTATCTCAGTACATCATTTGGCATATTGTGCCTGTACTATTGAGTGGTACATATCAGGTGAGTGTGTCATATTTCCTAAAATTGAATTGAATTGAATTGATCTTGAAAATTGATTTAGAGAGTTTATAAGAAATTCAAATAGTAAAACTGGTCATAAATGATGCAGTGGAATTGATTTTCTCCACAATAAAACCTTTTAATTATACTTGCTAATGTTTTGATGGGTTGTTTGTGCTATTGTTTGTCCTGGATTTTAGAGAAATTCAACTGCTGCAATCAGAAGGCCTTCAAGACTGAAAAAAGGTGTATCAGATAATCAGATATTGATTGAGATCATTAGAGCAGCAAAGCAAATTTTTGTAAACATGCTGAAATGAATGTGAAGTTTGTAAGAAAATCAGCATAAAATGTGTTTACAGTCAAATACAGCTTCCAGTTCTTTCTCAGACCAAGATGCTGAATAATTAATACAATCTGGTTAATGAAGCGCATTTAGTTGAAAAAGAGAATTTAAGTTCTACTTGAAATAAACAAGTGGAAATTACAGAAATATCCACATGTTGAACCAGAGCAGTAGCTGGGTTATTGATATGAAGTGTCAGTGGTGGTAAATCAGGTCTCACCAAATAACTTATATTACAATAATCACATCCAATCCCATTACAATGTTGTTGTATTTTGTTGCTTGTAAGCTTACATAACACAATGGGGAATGTCAACATCTGTTTAGAGGGATTAAAGCATAAAAATATGTCTAGGAAATGGCCAGTTATAGCAAATAAGTGAAAGACATAACCAATAATAACCAATCATTTCAATGGTTATTTTGGCAAATATAGATACAGATAACAATACAGATGTTGTTTCATCTCATGTATGAGATCCACCAGTGGACCTGACCTACTAAACTGTAACTGAGATGCCTGATGCCTATTTCTGAAAAAACACAGCCGTCTGATCTGCAAAAGCCTCCCTGTAAGATGTTATCTGTCAGTTTTTGTACATATCAAAAGAAGTAAATCTGCTCCCTGAAATCATTACAAAAGTTCTAACAAGTGCACAGAAAGTTGGACGATCCATTTAAAATTGGCTTGTAGCAAATTTAAACAGGAATTAAGCCTATTATGGCTAAAATAAATGAAAGAACACTCCAGTGCACATGTAATTAATAACCAATCATGCATGCATATATCAAATGATTCTGCTACATCAGGAATAATTTCTAATTGTTGTTATACCAATAACATACTTTAAAGCAATTATTACCTGATAGAAATAAACTAACTGATATACTGTGCATCTTAGTCTGCATTAAAGGATATGACACTGGAGAAACCCTTCAACCACTTAATTAAATAATGGGAAGATTGCCCAATTTGATTACAGCTCACCAAAAAAGCTTAAACACAGAGAAAATGTCTCTGATTTTCCAGACATATATTAGTCTAATTTGAAAACAAGTGTGTACATTGGCATTTTTCAGCACAAATTCAACAGTTCATGTTTCAAATTATACAAATGATATGATAATGGAGTGGAAATGAGTTGAGTTCTCAACACTGATTGCTCACAACCCAGCAGTGCAGCTCCCTTATCATGTGAAGACAGCTTTAATGACATGGTGTGCTATCATGGTGTTGTCTACCCCTTAATCATTTACCTATTTGTGTATAATGTAAACATTATGTACATAATACACATAAGTGTTGCTGGAGTGATGCTGATCAGTGACAGTGCCTTTCTCATTTCTGTCTGTGTGGTTTAGGAACAGAGTTCAGAGGGGCCTCCTCCACTATCGTTGTCCCAGGAGACTAAAGAGGCGACTCTGGATAACCCATCCACCAATGATGAACTGGACACACCCACCTCCATCGCCTCTGTGATGACCTCAACCAATGAGAGCTCCACAGAGACCGACACCCCGCAGCAGACAGACACTGAGGTTCATGACTTTATGTTTGGTCATACTTTGTCACCACCTACTGACTTCCTACAGTTTGTCATAACAGTTAAAAAAAAAGTCTAAAGGCTGCAAAAGTTTTCTTTTTTTGTTTTTAATTTTATAAATGATAATAAATATATTTTTTAAATTATGAACATATAGCTAAATTTGGCATGCTTTTTTCTATGGTGTGATTAAATGTCCTAGGATTGACAAAATAGGAAAAGTGAGGAGTTACAAAATAAGAGCCAGTAAAAGACACATGTACTTGGGAATTTTTGATTTCGTTTTACATGTTATTTGCTGGTATCCATCACAGATACTGTAAAGTTCTCTTCAACAGATGGGGTTATAACACTGAGTTTCAGTTACACTGATAGGCAGAGAAAGAAATTGCACTCTGGGCCAATGGTACTGTGAAATTTAATGCAATTGGGTATTTCATTTAGTTGTTACATATTTACATGTTTTTCTGCCTTGTGTCTTAAAATAATAGGTTTTGCTCACACTGTCCTAGGAAAGAGTTAAAATTATAATCAATTTCCTAAACCAGACAATTAAATTTCCTGCAATTTACTCTCCTTCTAAACAGTGGCTGGACCTCAAGTTGTTTCATCAGAGTCCAATCTAAACTCATTTTCAACAAGGGGAATTAATTATTCTTTGGCAGGAAAGAAGAATTCATTATTTACTGGTGGCTCAGAATACCAGGGAAGTGCTGAAATGATGATGATTGATCATTGCTATGAGAAATGAGCTGGGGTGGGCTGTACAGTTTAAATAAGAAATAAACACACACTTTAGGTAACAGAAGCATGTTTAGTCTATTCCAAGTAAATTAAGACGAGATAGTTCCTGCTCTGACTGTAAAAGCACCAATTTGGTGGCATTTAATCTGAGAGAGAGAAAACCTGAGCCCTTTCAGACAAATGGGATTTTAAAGACTAACACAGATTCTGATTAGATTTTGTAGAGATAATAGTTGTGGCGCATCAATCCTTGTAGGAGTCCAAGGCCGTGGAACAAGAGGGCGAACAGGCTGCCAGTGAGACCCAAGAATCCTCAGAGACACAGCAGGAGAACTTCCAGATATCAGACACTGATCTCACATCAATTCCAGAGGTTCAAGATAACACTCCTACTGAACAAACTGTTCTTGAAGCAAACGTCGAGTCTGTTACACCGACCACAACGACCAGCAGCATTCCCACAGCACCCCCAAAACCTGAGTTGGTACCGCAGTCAGGGGAGCCTCAGCCAGTGAACCCAGACAGGCAGAGCAGAGTGTACACCCTCTCTGACAGCTACAGAGGCATCGAGGGTGACTTATGTTCAGGGTATGGAAGCTTGTCCCGCGTAACCCTCCACAGCTACTGGCCTGCCAAGAACTTCCAGCCTGGGGCGCACTACACCTTACCCTTCCTCAGGGACAGCTACGCTCCTGCAGGCATCAGCAGCCAGACAGAGGAGGATGGTGTCAGCGAACGGGGAGAAAACCCTCTGGACATGAAGACTGACCACCCAGCTGCCAGTTACCCAACACTGGGAGGAATCCACCAGTTCAGGCCAATTACCACCATGGAGCTCCTCAGGGAGCCCTCCAGAACCAGGTAAGAGGATGGTACATTAGATAAAACTTCATTGATCCCACAGGGAGACTGTGTAAATGGGTTTAAAGGACTTTTGTGGTCACCATGGTACCTAGATGTAGGGTCAAATACAGTCCAGACACTATACTTTTTTGAAAGGGCCTTGGGAAAGTGAATCAGTAACATTTATGTGATGATTTGTCACTCAGTCACTAAAGTACACTAAAAAATTACCAAGTTTTAAAATGTATCTTCATACAAAATGATGATTGCACTAACTGTGTCCTCTGTTACCTAGCAGGTTTGGGATTGAGTCTGTTTTTGTAAGGTCAATCTTTGATCCCATTAAACCTTTTTGGGTCAGAAAGCAGGGTAAAGTAAACTCAGTCTGTGTCACTGAAATATCAATATGGTCCCTGATAATGAGATCAACTTTAACAAAGGCTACTAGACAGCCATGGAAAGCCAATTCATCTTTGACATTAATAGCAAAAATAAACTAACAACAGCGGTAAACAACAAGAGGTAAATGTGACCAAATGTCTTGACACCAAGCTAATTTAACTCTATGGTGTACCTGGTTTTCAACAGACAGTTTGACTGAATTTCATACATTTCATTCCAGCAGTTATATTTTACACAAAATAACGTATTAATGTCAGTGATATAATATGCTTTTTAAAGCTTTGAATGGAAAGATGCACATCTATGAAAAACTTAAAAGCAAAAACATCTAAATATTATTTTTTTTCCTTGTGTGGTCCCAAATTTGCCTAATAATCCAACTGAACTGCCAGTTTGTTTTAAAATCTGAGATGTTGACAGAGATTCAGAGGTCTGGTACCAGGCTAATCACAAATGAAACAAGAAAAACGTAAAGAAAGAGAGAGAGTGTATGTGTGTACTGCTATATACCTGCAAAAGTAACAAATACAGGACCAGCTGTGATAATACTATATATTAAACTTTGTAGCTGCACAGACACCCAGTAGTTGCCTCTCTCCTGTTCTTGTAAGTCAGCATGGACAACACAAAGACAGATGGACAGCAGTTAAGTAGCAGCTGGTATCAATCAGGAATGTCAGCATGCTGCAAAGTCGATAAATAAGGAGGTTTCACCTGTTATTGCGTGCCAGAAGCTTTTCCTTAGTCCATATAAAGTGACAGAGGTGTTTACAAAAGATACAAGCAACTCACTTATGCTGTTAAACTCACTGAAGCCCAGTCTATTAGACTCAGCAATCCCATTCAACTTGCTGAATACAAAAGGAATAGTTAGACATTTTGGGAACTATGTATGTTCACTTTCTTGCTGATAATTAGATGAAAAGATTGATACCACTCTCATGTCTGTCTGTTAAATATACAGCCAGGAGACAGTTAGCATAGCTTAGCATTAAGACTGGAAGTAGAGGGAAACAGCTACCCTGGCTCTGTCCAAAATCCACCTGGAGTCCTTTTGTCACTGCCAAAGAAATAGTGCAGCATGTATAGCCCCCCACCAAAAAACGAGTTTCGGAATAAACAAACAAGATGTAACAAGATAATGGTAGGTGTTTTTTTTAACCTTTGTATAGAGCTAGGCTAGCTGTTTACCCCTGTTTCCAGTCTTTAGGTTAAGCTAAGGCGATCGGCTGCTGGCTGTAGCTTCATATTTAGTGCACAGATAGTAGTATTGTTCTTCTTTTCTAACTCTCAGCAAGAGAGTGAATTAGTGGAATTCCCATGTTGGAAATGTTGATTAAGACTTTCTTGTAACTTGTAAAATGATCCCACCATGCATGCATAAATGACTTTCTCTGTCTCTTCAGAGGTGGCTATGATGACGCTTTCATGGCCCAGCTGGAGGGGAACCTGAATCCTTTCTTCCAGGCCATGTGCCGAGCACAGACTCTGCAGTTTCCCCACAAACGCAGCAGCATGGTCAGCCTGGACAGCATTCGCAGAGACCCGCGCTGGAGAGACCCGCGCTGGAGAGACCCCAACCTGCATGAGGTGATCTCGATGCTCAGCCACCCAATGGACCCGGTCAAGTCCAATGCTGCCGCCTATTTACAGCACCTGTGTTATGAGAATGACCGCATCAAGCAGGAGGTACGCCAGCTGAACGGGGTGCCGATCTTGGTGGAATTATTGGACCACCCTAAAGCTGAGGTCCACCGCAAGGCTTGTGGTGCTTTGCGCAACATATCCTACGGAAAAGACCACAGTAACAAAATGGCCATCAAGAACTGTGATGGCATCCAAGCTTTAGTCAGACTACTGAGGAAGTCTAGCAGCATGGAAGTCAAAGAGTTAGTCACAGGTACAGCTCAATTCCTGAGTCATCCTTGAGCCATAAACTGCAACCCTTCATTTTATTTCTACAGCTTTTGTATTCTTTCCCCTGCAGGCACTCTGTGGAACCTCTCCTCACACGAGCCACTGAAGATGATGGTCATCAACAACGGGCTTCAAACACTGACTGATGAGATCATCATCCCACACTCAGGCTGGAGGAGAGACTCAGCCAACCCCTCCAAACTGCTGAGTGCTGAGTGGACCACAGTCTTCAAGAACACCTCTGGATGTCTGAGGTAAGCTTAACTGCTGTCATGGAACAAATGACAACAGCTACCAAAAGCTTACTTGTAATGGACCAAGTTCTCGCAGCTTTGCTAACAAAGTTGTTTCTGCAGGAACGTCAGCTCAGATGGGGCGGAGGCTCGACAGAGGTTGAGGGAGTGTGAGGGGTTGGTGGACGCACTCCTTCATGCCCTTCAGTCAGCTGTTGTCAACAAGGACACTGACAATAAGGTCGGTGAAGTGAAAAAATTCAACCCACAATGTATTTTTTGAACATTTTATTATTTATTACAGCCACTATGTGTAGAATTTTGATTATGGCGTCTTTCAAATTTCAATAGCATCAGTTTTTGTTTGTAAAAAAAAAAGAGTAAATCTTGGTGAAAATTCTTTGTTTTGCTCTCAGTCTGTTCATCAGAGGCCCTGAATCTGTGGGTTTGGAGGGGGAGGTGGTATATCAGCATGCAATGCTCTCTGCCACAGTGAAGCTTTTGATGCTGCCACTATTCACAGTGACTTTAAGTCAGGGAATATTACTTTTGTTTGCATAAGTGAAGAGTAGTAATTTTTAAGTTTCTCATACCTCACTGATATAACATCAAATATAAAGAGTAACTAAACACCAAAGTTTTGGCTGAAGTGCCTCTACGCTGGAAATTCAAAAAATGTCTCTATAATGTGAGAAAAGTATCAACATGGCAAGTGCTGGGAGGGGGCGCAACTGGATAGACCTACAACCCATCAGAGCAATGAAACATGTGACATTAAGTAGCGGTGAGCGACACATGTAAGTTGAGGTGGTGCTTAGTCCGTTTTCAAGCAGGAAAAAAAATGGCCGCCTGGTCACAAACTTTCTCAAATTACAGCTAAACAGTACACAAAAATGTATTTCTGAAAACATTTGAGGCGGGAAATAGGAATCTTGATTCATATTTGATTAGCACTGCCTAGTTTGACAGTTTGATCTGAATTTTGTGAGCCTGGTGCGTTGCTGGACGGACCTGCAGACTGGACACAGGTCCAGTCCTACACAACCAATCACAGCAGCGAAACGTGTGACACATGACTTTTCAAATAGGAGGGAGCAGGGGGTGGAGGATTGGTTGGTGACAAAAGCTGCCACCATATACGTCACCTGGCACCAGATCAGCAAAGCAATAGCTGGGTTTCAACCTGTAGAGAGCAATCGCTATGCATGTTTCTAGCACGATATATAGAATTCAAATACTTTGCACTAAAATATCAAGATTTGGACCTGAACATCCATCAACAACACTACTGAATACCCATAAACCTTGGGTTTTAGCTGAAAAAGTGGTTTGGGGATTTAGTTACACTTTAAGTTAATAGCCTGTACACAATTGCATTTGATTCAGGTATTTAATGCAAATCATCAGAGTAATCAAAGTATCAATACGGTTCTCCAAAACAAAAAAAATCAATACATTTTATTCTGAAAAGTTAACTGAATAATTAGTCAGTGTAATCACCTGTATAATTCCCACAGTTGTATGACTTTCTGTACAGCATCTTTGATTAAAATCTTCTGTCATTGTCCTCCATTTAGTCAGTGGAGAACTGTGTCTGCATCCTGCGAAACCTGTCCTATCATGTTCACAAAGAAATACCAGGAATGGAGCGATTTCAGGAACTCCATGCCAATCATCTGATGAAGTCAGTGGGACACCAGAAGAAGAAGAATGAGCCTGATGGTTTTGGAGGGAAAAGACCTAAAGGTTGGTAGGCTATCATATGTGATGACATCACAATAATCATTACTGGTTGAGTTATTTGCTCACTGAGAAATAAAACCCATGTGTGGGTGACATCTACTGTATCTTGGTGTTTCTTGAGATACAGAAGATACCTGTAACAATTAACACCCCAAATTAAAACTTAATTTGAGATTTGAGCCTGAAAAGTTGCTTAAAATAGCACAGTTTCTGCAACTCAGATTACTAAAGCAAATGCACTGATGTCTCTGATTGCAGAAGCACTGAATCATTTTCTGAAGGTTTATGGATGCAAACTTATTTAAAACCAACCATTTTCTCTGTTTGAAAATGTTTATTTACTTTCATTGTGTCTTGGCTTCAAGCATGGGTTTCACATTTCCTGCCCCCTTTTTGTGCCAATGAGAGCCTGAAAATTTCATAACCCTGCATATGCAGGAGCTGATGATATATTTTGGTCTGTGGGAGGAGTGCCAGGTTCCAAAATTGAAAAAGGGTGGTTTTTACTTTGTTTTTACTTTTTACATCAGTAATGGGATTTTTACACCATGCAATTGATGTAACAAGCAACAAGGTTTTTCAACTCTGAAAAACTTTTGGTAGTGATGCATAACCCATATAAGTAACAATTTGAATTACAGCTGATATACAGTAATTAATGGGCTGCAGCAGTTTGTGCTGCAGGGAACAACTTAATGGAGAAACAAGAAGGTTAGAGTTAATTGTGATTTAAATTTTTATTGCTTTTCACCAATGCTAACCTTTCATCTAATTGCATAAAATTGACAAATGCCTCTCTGACATTAACCTGATACTGTCAGTTCCCCAGTGTCTCACCACATGGAGGAGCTCTGTGTTTTCTGCTGCTGTGTCCTTTTCCAGCATAATATAATCTTTGACGTTGTTCTTTCTTATTTTCCCTTCGAACCGCATTCATCAGAGGAGTGGTTCAATCAAGGTCAGTCTGCTCGTTACTCCTAAATATTTTCATGGCAGTAATATTGTGATTCAATATCACATTTGCTGACATTATCTGTCTGTGTACTGATATAATGCAAACTGGTGTTTGTGTTTGTGTGCACATATGTATCTGTGATGTACAGGTTGGAAAAATGGATTTATGGACAGAAAATACGGTACATTGGATTTACCAAAACGTACAGAACAAATGAAAGGTATATACTTGAAAAACATAACATCAACTTCACATAAAACATTAAACTGAACTCAAATACTGACTTACAGTGACATCAGGAAATAAGTAGGCTATATGTTAGGCTTATTACTAATAGATTAAAGGTAGATACATTATGAAGAGCTTCCATTATATATCATCATCATCATCATACAGCACTATAATTGAGCATCAATACCTGCTTTCTGTGTTATGTTATTTGCTTTGTATGCATGGCATTGGCATGACCTGATATATTGTTGGTACTGCTAAACTACCTTTACCTTTTGTATAGCCTTATGGCTGTTTGTAGCCAAGAATGCATTCTGTATATAGAAACTGTGGGGGAAAAAAATCACAATACTACAGTAGGGCTGAATACTGTATATGTCGATCTGGCTGCAGAGATCAGAACTAAGCGTAATGCTTCCTACACTCTAGCCAGTGAATGCAAATCAGAGTGACAAGCATGTTATGGTCCCGGGTCAGCTTTATACTACTTGTCAGCCGTCTAGCAGCCTCCGTACAAAAGGCTCAGTACAAAAGACCTCTACAGGAGTCTGACAGAGTTGTAATTTTCTTGCGTAGAGTTTTTCCACTGACCTGCCTACTGACCTAAACTAACATAGATAGAAGAAATTGTGGAACAATTCTAATGTATTTGCATATTATACAAACTGGTTTGGTGACTTTAAGCAAATTATTAATGACACTGATAACTACACCATCATTTATGTCTTTAGCCACTGATGGTTATGGAGGCACTTTGCCACTGCTTGAATGTTATCCCTGATGTTCCTTGCCTTTCTGTTAAAGGGTTGGAGCTGCTGTACCAGCCAGAGGTGGTGAGGCTCTACCTCTCTCTTCTCACTTGCAGTCACAACCACAACACCCTTGAAGCGGCCGCAGGAGCATTGCAGAACCTTGCTGCGGGACACTGGGCTGTGAGTGGATGGAATAGTTGCTAGTTATTTCTTACACTGATGACTTTACACAGGGGTTGTGATTGTGGAGTGTATCCCTAACATCAAAATGGTCTCTATAAGGCTATAAATTGGAGCATTAAACTTTAAATTGATGCAGTTATCAAGTGACACTTTGTTGGCCCAGTGTACTCATGTGTATTCAAAGTAGATTGCCATGGCTGCTGTTGTAGTGTCCTGTGTCCTTATACATTATATATGAAGCACATCCAGGATTTATCTCTAAATCAAATCATCACTATCTCTCTTTGCTGTTCAGCTTAAGGACTTAAAATAGAGCTGGACAGTAAATAAATAACAGACATCAGTTTGAATTGGGGGTGGATTTACCCAAGTCTGTGTAAGGTCAAACAAGACAACCTCCTCAGGCCCTTGCACGAAGGCCTCCTTTCCTAAAGCTTTTTTCTTGGCTGGCTGGGTTGTGTTTCTGGGGCTGCATCAATTTTCAAGTGTGCAGAAGGAGGGAGATGTGGGGTTGGTCATCTTAATCCAACTGGACTCTTGACTTTGTCACCAGCCTGCATGATCAAAAATCACTTTTACTGTTATGTGGATCCATAGGCCTGTCAAATAATGTGCTTTGCCAAGATATACTGTGCCATGAATGTCAATATAATTTAAGATCAACGCTGAGGCGGAGCTCAGTTTAAAGGAGTTTTAAAATCCTTCAATTTTGAAATTGAGTTGCGTCACACACAAGAGAGCAGTTGAGAGAGTAGAACGTTGTTCTTACTTACGGTATAGTTGGCAATTGATTTTTATAATGTACTTGTGGTGATATGAGTGCTTTTGTAAAGGTGGAGAAATGAGTCAGTAGTTAAGATATGAAGGGTGGCCCCAAAATGACATATACTCCCAAAAACGCTAATGCTGCATCACTCCGCTGTTAAATATTTTGTGTTTGCTTGTAGTGGTCCAGCTACATCCGGGCCACAGTGAGAAAAGAGAAAGGGCTGCCTATTCTGGTGGAGCTGCTGCGCTCAGATGTGGACAAAGTGGTGCGAGCTGTGGCTATTGCTCTTCGCAACCTGGCGATGGACAGAAGGAATAAAGACCTAATAGGTACAGGTTTGTAACTGTCATCTACATGCACATAGCTCTACACCTGTACACTCACACTAACTTTGCTATGTTGTCTCTCTGTCATTACAGGGAGCTATGCTTTGAGGGACCTTGTTGGCAATCTGCCATGTGGGCAGCAGCACCCAGCGAAGAATCTTGAGGGAGATACGGTGGTGTCTATTCTGAACACTATCCATGAGATCATCACAGATAGCCCAGAGAACGCCCGAGCACTCATACAGGGTCATGCTGTGCAGAAACTGGTGGCCATCAACAAATCAAGGTACTTAAATGTCTTTCAGCTAAATTGCAAACTTCATACCTTTACAGTAATGTTAAAATACTGCATTCCAAACTAAACCATTAAAAGCAAATAATGATCAAATAATAATGGTACAGCCTGCTAAACAGTCAGGCTGTAATTTGAAATCCAAAGTAAAAGTCTCAGATATTGTCCTTTTTTTCAAAATAACATGGAAAAAAAGATAGAAGAAACTGCATTGGTTTTATAGTGTAGTAGTAGTATAGTTTTATAGTATTTGCTGCTGCAACTGCTTAATATACTGCTTAGAGTTGTCCTCTGTTGTTTACCACAATGTCTAATGATTTGTTGTCAGTCAATCAGCACGGGAGACCAAGGGAGCTTCCCATGTGCTCCAGACAATATGGGCCTACAAGGACCTGAGAAACACTCTGAACAAGGCCGGTTGGAACAAGAGCCACTTTAAGGTATTTGTTACTATTTCCTGGCCATTTAAAACTCCAAGAACATAGACAGAGTCAGCATGCATTATCAACTACATAAAGGTTTCAAGAGCAACAAATCTTTTATTTTGATGTGGCATGACTATACAAACCCCTTTATACCTAGTAGTAGTAATGTGTGTCGAGAAATAACATAGTTGTCAATCATAATAAGGATAAGAATAAGGAAAAAACAAACATACATTCAGCTGTGAAATTAGCTTATAAAATTAGAACAGGAAAGAATAAAATTCTGGTTGTCATCTGGTAACGAATTTTTTTTTGTCTTTCAAAGCCAACAACTACTGGAGTGACTAAAAAATCCAAGAGTGGAAAGCAAGGCAGCGATGACATCACCTTGCCTCTCATGGACAAAAACCAAGGTCAGAAAATCATTCCGTGCATTCCGTCAGCAAAATGTTATTAAACCATCATCTAAATGAGAAAAGTGTCCTCTAGCTCCGGGAACAAAAAATGCTTTTAAACATACTGTGGTTCTTGTCATATCAGGGACAAAGAAATGGGCATTTGCAGTCCCAGACCATATTCTTCTGAAACATAGCCTTAAACCAATGATGTGCTGCGAAGGTTATCAGTGCACAGACTTGGCTTATTAGCCTGAACAGTCTCTCCCAGAGGCAAGGCAGGCTCACGCATCACCAGTCCCATTTCATTTGAACGTTATTCCAAAAGGGCACCCAGTTTCCCACATCAAGAGCGACCTCTAGCTTCCTACTAAAACAGGGATTTTCTCTTAAGGCTTCTGTATAAATTATGAACGTAAATTAAACACCCTTTGAAATATGAATTTGGGGGGAATAGGTATAAACTACTTTCAATGAATTATTTCATTGCATTTGCCTGTTTCTCTCTCTGGTGTTTAAATTAAATTGTCTAAATTAATAGATGTGCCCTTTTGGAAATTAGTTTCACTTAAAAGGGCAATAGGTGCACACCCTATGTATGCATCATGTTAGGTGTGCAGTATACACTCTCAACAAGTGGTTCTATAGTGAACATTTTTAAATTCTATATGGTACCCCTAAACATTTCAATATATAACCACCAAATAAATTAATTAAATGCAAATAAATTAACATTAAATTAAACATGCTCAACAATTTTGGTAATTGATAGATTATATATTATTATAATAGATAGATTCATAAGAAAAAATGCCAAATATTCATTTGTTCCAGATTCTCCAATGGGAGGAGTTGCTGCTCTTTTTCACAGCTTCTTTGATGACTGGTCTGTTGTGAAAAATTACTGTTGGTTGATGGGCTCCTGTAGACAGCAGTAAAATATAAAGCATATTTGTAATTTGATTGTTTTACAGTAAAATGTTTCACAAATGGATGTGGAGTGAAATGGTTAAATAGACTTTTACACAGTACAGGAACGTCATCTTCTCTCACAACAAGAGTCGTAGCAGTAGAAGAGTAGTAGTAGTAATCTAAGAGACAAGGACACAGGCTAAAATTGAGCCACATTTATTGACTGAAAAGTTTTGTCAACCTCTGACTAATAGCTATGTAGCCAGGTCTTTGTTTACATTTATAGGCAATAATTTAAAAATTGTAATATGTTTTTAAGAAGCGTTAGCTAAATATACCTAATTTTAATAACTCTGAGTAAAGTTATGTGGAAAGAGATTAGTAAAATGAGGAATAACCCATCCAGCTTTGCTAGCTAACTGGTATGGTTAATGTTAGCTAGCATTACCGTTAGCCAAGCTACTTTCTTGAAATAAATGATCTCCTATAAAAACTGAAAGAAGACATAATCATGGAGTTGTTTCTACAGTAATATCAAAGATACTCTATAACAAAGATAACGCATTACAGGTAGCGCCAATGGTATGAAACAGCATACACTTCCTGTCTCCTAAGTGGGCGTAGTCGACTCTCCCCAGTTAAATAATAAATATAATAGTATTATTAAGCAAAGAAACACACGATTTATTTCAGTTTTAACTTTTAATTCATGGTTTCACGTATAAGTCTCTTTAGATTTCTGCTTATACAGTGGGAAAGCGACGTCGGCAGCACTGCAGTGAAACCAGACCGACGGTTAGAGAACAGATGTTGCCAGATCTTGTCAAAGTTAATTTTCTCCTGATTTGTCTGTCTGAAAAATGCCATTTTAGTGTCAGAATGTTCGGAAGATGTGTGGATTGTGAAAAATGGGTCCGATATTTACTTTGGCGACTATGGGGCAAAAGAATCTGTCATAATCTGTGCTCACGTTCACTTCTCCCATTGGATTAAATAGACTCAGGACCCACCGCTGGTCTCCTAAAGGGGCGGGGCAGCGGAGAAACCCACGTGACACAGAAACAGGAAATGGCTCTCAAGTGAGCCGTCTCCCTTCTAAACCGTCTCTGGTCATATACTTACCATATGCTGCTTGGTGACACACCTAGTTTAGTTAAAGTATACATCACAGGGAAAATTTTCAGTTGACAGTTAATGTTAGCTAGTTACAAGGTTAACTAATTAGCTAGCTAACATCTTGCCTTAACTGACATTTAACTGACATCTAGCTAACTGACAGGTTTTAATAATGAACCTTTTTGTGGCAAAAGGTTCTTTGATTTGGGGTTCCTTATTGAACCATTTAATGAGAGAATCTTAAAGAGTGTATAGTTTTGGTCTTCAATGATTGAACTCACAATTTCCAAAAGCAGGCTACTTATTACAGGTGGCTGGTTGACAAATGTCTCCCTACAAACTGATTCACATCTGTTCCTTTTCTCTCTTCATATATTTCCAAGACTCCCCTTTGCTACATCTTTGCCATATTGTGTACTGCTAATTTGATTATAATTTTCCCTTGCAGATGTATATTCCAGTTTAGAGTTAAATGATAGAGTTGGAGATGGAAAAGGGCCTGTTGTGGAAAGAGACACGCTCCAGGTAATCTGCCATTTGAATGTACTGAATGCATCTAAAAAAAATCAGACAGCACATAAACATTTGTTTTGCATATAGCCTCATTTACTTAAAAGTAACTTCCTATTCCTGGTTTGGAGGATACGCAGATAAGGTAACAGTTTTGTTTTACAGGATTTCGTTTAAAAGGATTACTTTCTTGTGACTTGTGTTTGTAACTGTCAGTGTTGTTCATGCAAATGGACTAACACTGGCTGTTTGCATATTTCTTGATCAAGGCGATAAGTGAGAGAAAACACTTCATCAGAGCTGGCAGGCCTGCAGTGGGCCTCATGGATAACAAACCTCCACCACTGGACTCCTGGGTGTAAACATGACAACACGGCCAGTCAAGCAGGTTAAATCCTGTAGAGACACTTTCCATTGGTGAAATACGGATTTGTGCCATTTGATCTTTCTTGTACAGACAGAAACACATTCAATTAAAATCATTTCTTTTGTTTACAGGAAATAATGTGCCAAACATTTACATGTATTTATTATGGAGGTTATTTGGAAATAGATTTGATGGATTTTGTCATTTAGGATGTCTGTATGAATGTCTGTATGAAACTCATGATGCAAACTG
Source organism: Siniperca chuatsi (assembly GCF_020085105.1). Taxonomy (NCBI): domain Eukaryota; kingdom Metazoa; phylum Chordata; class Actinopteri; order Centrarchiformes; family Sinipercidae; genus Siniperca; species Siniperca chuatsi. The sequence continues at coordinate 12,755,315 of NC_058059.1, forward strand.
TAGTGAATCATGACTCCAAAGAATATATGACATGTACAATTTGAATTTTACTGCTAGATAAGTATGAGATAATACTAGTTTGTCAAGCTATTAAGACCTAAAGTGACATGTGGATCTGTTGTTGTCCATCCCCATGGGTTCTGGGCTAAAGAAGATTCTGATATAAAATAATTTTCAAAATATTTTTGGTCAGTGTTTGAGATAATTAGGATTAGGGGTATTGTCGGCCTAGTCATCAAAAACATCCAATTTATTTGGAATTCAGTTTATTCTAGACAAACCTGCCATCAGACTAGACTGTGCGGTCATTAGCAAACCCTCTCTATTCCATTTGTTTCACGATAGGGTAAAGGGGATTGTAAATGTGTAACAAATGACTGTTAATATTCTAAATGAAGGTATTTATATTGTAATATTTATTGTAATACCCATGTTATTAATTACAAGTTATTGCTGTGTATTAGCCAATACTGGTAAGTGATCCTACATTCAATACAACTCTGCTTGGCAGTGGTCCTTTTTGCATTGCGATGTTGAATGAAAAATGAAAATAAATTATGTGCATAATTTCTCATTTTTATTTGTATTCTCTTTTTGTATTACAGACTGAATTTTATGCCCTCTTCCATTTTATTAGTTGGTACCTGTTATATTAAACAGCACCCACTGGCCAGTTATACAACCCCACTTTTATGTGCTCTGTATAGGCTTAAATTAATAGATAAAACAATTTAATTCAGCTATTATCCTTATAGGCAGTGACTTGTGGACATTCCTCTTTCAAATTTCTCTGCGTCATGGTCAAACTGAAAATGTTTAGCATCCGTGTTGTTGTCTGATGTGTTCACAGCCAGGGATAATTTCCACTACTAGTCACACTACACAGGGTACAGACAGGGTACAAAATGACAAACATCCCCTGTATAAGGACTTAGTGGCTTAATCACAATCACAAACACAACTACAAAGGTGGGTCATGTTAGGCTGAATGCCAGTTAGCAGCATTTGTCAGCTGCAAAAGAGGTCTGGCACTCAGTACAGTGATATGCAAGTTTTCAAACCACTAGCCTAACAGCTCCCATGAGGCTGAATCTGTGCCAAACTGCAGGTTCACTGACCAAAAACATGACAAATTTATTTAATTATTCACGGGGAACAGTCTGGAAAACACACCAGCAAGTTGAAACTACCATACAGGTAAATATGTTGGACATCATTTATATGGTAAGAAAGGTTTAAGAAATATGTAGGTATTTGGCATGCAACCCACTGTAATATGACATAACTCTACAGCAGTTATTGCAATAGTATTTTAGTTACTTTAGAGGTAGGCCTTAATATTTTTTTTCAGGAATTGTTCAGATTACTTTGTCTACGCCCAGTATATGCCCAGTTCTTTGAAAAATTGCAATATTGCAATATACTAACATATAACTGATATGTATAATCACATAAAAAAAACTTAAATGTAACTCAGTGTAACTTTGGTTCACTTGTAACATAATGCATCTCATGATGAAGCAGTGACTCAGCAATGGATCATCATGAATTAACTATTAACAAATAGTTATTAACAAATTAAAGGCATCCAGTGGAGTGAATATCTTGCATTGTTTAAATTCACATTTTCTCCCTAAAAGTAATTTGGTGTCTATTTAAGACCAAATAAATATGTTTAGTGCATTTTCTACCTCATGTACACCCAGACAAACTGTCTACTGTCACATAATCTCATATCTGCAGTAGCCATGAAGAATGATTATGAACTTATGAACTTGTATGTTGCTCTCTGCCACTGAGAGGGCTAAAATGTGTTGGCATTAGTCATGTTTCCTTCTACAGGCAGCAGGGCTCACTTACATAAGTGGCAGCATTTTAGATACATGTGTGTACTGTGGGTTCATATATCTATATCGTCATGTAAAGTCATAATATGTATATCATATATACATTAATGAAGTACTATGGCTTAAATGCCTTATGTCATAATGAGGTTTGTTTTAAGTCACAATAATCTAAAATGATGTATTTTTAAAATTAGTTTTCATTATGTTTTATTTGTTGTTGTTGTTTGTTTAAGTGGATGTAAACTGAAGTGATGGCAATGACTGCATATGTGAGCTGTCAGACAGCCGCTATTAGAAAACAAAACCAGTAATTAGCTAAAAGCATATGCAAATTAGGTCAACTCAGCCTCTTCACCACCTAATGAAAATGTTTAATTCAATTTAAGATGAGGAGGCAGGAGTACAGATATTGAGTCTACACTGGCCTCTTGTGGAGATTGCATAAAGAAATTAACAAAAGTGTTAATTGGTAATTGATTTCCTGCATTAGGCAGGAAAATAGCAACATCATTTCCATGTTTAATTTGGCCCACATTTTTGGTGAACTTAATTGCAATGACTTCCTTATCTCTAAATTCCTCAGTATTCTTTAAATATAAAGTATCATGGTTAAATATTTTGATTACAGCATATAGCCGTTCATAAATCAACTGTCATGTTAATCTAAAGTCACTGTAAGGCTTAAAGTTTTGTCAGTGGAGAGAGACAGAAAAGCATACATCAAAATGAGACAGAATATCAGTGGAAATTATGGATAGTCATAAGTTCCTGGCGGGGAGAGAGAGAGGAGGGCCGAGCAGGGCCTTAGTGACATCTCCAAACATGTCAGCACAGCACATTGGACAGCACAGCCCTGCCCTCAGAACCAAACCACAAGATCAACAAGGGCAAAGCTGTTTTCTCTTTGCCCCCAACAGCAACCTTTTGTCCTTTAACGAAGGAGAGTCCTTTCTCGAAAGGTTGAACTGTTTGCAGGCATCGTCTCCAAAGGATCCATCACATCTTCTCATCTGATACTCAATCTTTGGATTTAAACCTTTTCTCCACTCAACCATGACCGTTTCAGTCTACTCCAACATTGGGTTTATCCGCTCTCTGAATGTCCTACTTCTGATGTTGACTGGTTTGAGCTTGAGCAGTCCCATCAGGTCTCTTGAGAACCATCACAGGGCATCAGTCGGTAGAGATGAGGGTGATAATCCGCTACTTGATGCACAGGACTTTCTGAGCCAGTTTCTGTCCACGATGAACCTCACAGAGCTGAGGCCCCAGCCCAGGCCCCTCGTGGCTCGTAAGGAGCCACCTGAGTACATGCTGGAGCTGTACAACCGTTTTGCCCATGATCGCACTGCTGTGCCCTCGGCCAACATTGTGCGCAGTTTCAAGAATGAAGGTACAAACTTGTTTTTGTTTAGCACCACAAAAATCTTGGAAAATGTATATACTGCATAAAAAAGTTAAAGCCTTGTGTTGCATTAAAAAAAACATGTAATCCCCCCAAAGGATTAGCATACAAATCACTGGTTATTACGTTTGACATTCTACTAATTTAAAGATTTAAAAAAGTGGTCTACTTTGATTTATGGAAGTGCTGTAAATCTAGAACTAAGCCTAGACAATGTATGAGTATTATGATTCAAACAACCAAAAATCATCTATTACAGTAACTGTGTATTTAATACAAGGGTACATTATAATATTTAACACAGTTTAACTTAAGTTTTGACCACAGAAACATACAAAATGCATTGAAACACACTTATTGATATTTTGATTTCAGATTCCTCCCCCTACAGTATAACGGCCAGGGGCGTAAGGATACATCCCTTGCTGTTCAACATCTCAATGCACCACCATGAGCACATAACAATAGCTGAGCTTCGCCTTTTCACCCTGGTCCGGAAGGCCCAAAGACCATATGCTGGCATTGACTGCAAGGTGACCATCTACAAAATACATGAGGGTGTTGTTTGGACAGAAGAGGTGGGGAAAGAAGGGAGAAGGAGGGATAAAGAGGAGGTGGTGGAGATGGAGGATTTGGAGGAACTGGTGACAAAGCATATCCATGCCACAGATAACAGCTGGGTGTCGTTTGACCTGACTCATGTGGTTACACTCTGGCTGAAGTCAGGGTGTGCAACTCACAGACTGGAGGTTCATATTGCAAGTCTGGGGTCAGAGGAGGAAGGGGCCACACAAAAGGTCACAGAGCAGGGCGGGAGGTTGGTGGAGATCGATATCGACAGGAGCTTGGAGGGGAAACACAATGCAGTGATGATTATATTCTCAGATAATCAGAGCAGAGACCACAAACAGGATAAACAAGAGCTCAATCAGATGATTGAACATGAGAATGACCTTCCTGAAAACATGGGCCGGAGCCAACATGCTTTCTGGGGACACATTAATCACAACACTGGCCGTGCTAACCTGGACGAGCTGGACAAACAGTCCCTCATGCAACTGCAGTCCAACCTTATCTATGACACACCTCCCCGAATCCGTCGCAATGTTAAGAGCGAGCCGTGCAAGAGGACCCCACTCTTTGTGGATTTTAAAGACATTGGCTGGGATACGTGGATCATCCAGCCTCTGGGCTATGAGGCATATGAGTGCAACGGTGTGTGCAACCCACCTATGACCTCCGAGGTCTCGCCTACCAAACATGCCATAGTGCAGACACTGCTGAGTGTTAAGAGTCCAGAGAGGGCATCGCGTGCCTGCTGTGTACCCACTAAGTTGGAGCCGATCTCACTCCTTTATCATGACAACGGGGTGATCACTTTCAACCACAAGTATGAGGGAATGGTGGTGGCAGAGTGTGGCTGTAGATAGTCCTGAAAGTGATGCTATTACACAGAGATAGAGACTGTGCACCGATGGAGCTAAAGAAATGATCATCATCTCAGAAACATCTGTCTATCTATCTATCTATCTATCTATCTATCTATCTATCTATCTATCTATCTATCTATCTATCTATCTATCTATCTATCTATCTATCTATCTATCTATCTATCTATCTATCTATCTATCTATCTATCTATCTATCTATCTATCTATCTATCTATCTATCTATCTATCTATCTCATGTGCTTGTTTCCACAGTATCTAAGATCTCATACAGTGGTGTGTAAAAACACGAGTCTAGACTTAGTTGTAAATTAGGGATAGACACAAATCTGTGCTACATGATGTAAATTTGTAATTGTATAAAGATAAATCAGTGATTATTTAATTAGTATAGAATATATAAAGCTTTCAAAGTAATGCTGCAAATCTCTTTAAACAGTTTGTCATGATTTATTATAATTATTTGCCGATGTTTGTATTTTAGAATGTTTTTGGTTAAGTTCCACAATTCATTGTAAATGACACTAACGAGCCATATTCTTGCAAATATGGCTAATCAGCCCCATCCGACACAGTAACAGACAAAAGAAGAAGAGAAAAGACAGAAAGTTCTGATAGCAAATGTCTGAACATCCTGGTTGAAATTTCTCTTCAACCTGTTTCAGATAAAGTGAGCTCCATGTCATTAGGGGCAAGTCAAATCAGCAGCACTGATAGAAGAAGAATTTGGAAATAAGTATGTGAGATCTATATAAGTACAAAAGATATACCCTGAGTGCAAAGTTTCAAGGTACAGAATCTGCCAAAAGTGAAGTCTGCGCTTTGGGTTATTTCAGTGCGAGTGCTGGAACAGAATGTACTAAACAGACTGAACCTTCCACACACTGCCTTATTGCAAAATCTAAATGTATTATTGCTGACTTTTCATCACAGACCTTTCTCAAAACTTTATTTTTTCCATCTACATTTTGCTCTGGCAGAAATTATTCCTAATGCAGAAATTGAGAAGCTCCAGCTTTTCCAAACTGAACTGAAAAAATCTACATTTTAGGATAGGCCACCAGATTTCAATGATTTGCACTACTGATGGTATGCTGTATATTTTTTTAAATATGAAAAGGCTCTTAAATTCAACTGTAATATAGTCATAGTCCTGCCAAAATGCTTTATAAGTAGATATACATGCTGCAGATTTGTAAATGGTATCATTTGTTTCTGTGCCCTATGGCATGTTGGAACCACTGAACTGATTTAAAGAATGTGACATTTTTGCTCTTATTTGCTTGCCAAACTTGCAGAAAATATATTTTCAGTGGCTTTTGACCAGGAGAGGATTTTCAGGGTGTCTTGGAGCTCTTCAGGGCTTCTTGTCTGAAAAATGTCCAATTTCTCTTACCTAACCCTGCTGTCAGCTGCTGTGAAATCGTTCTTTACGCCCCAACCATTCATATCCTGATTTTGGTTCTCACAACAACATTAATGTTATTATGGTTGTTAAAAAAAAAATCTGAAAACAAATATATTCATTGAGCAATTTTTGATCTCTTGTACACCCTATTTCATTGTCAGGTAATCACAGCACTCCCCACCTAACAACCTTAATCCCCATCCCTCTAGCGTCACATGCCTGGCGGGCCTCTCTCTGCCCGCTTCCATGCCATAGTGATAACGAGGTGTCAGAGCCTGCAGTCTTGTAGACCGTCACTCAGGATGAGACGCCACTCCAAGTGGCAGCATTTGTGAGAAGGTGGTGTCAGATTCCTGGTCTCCAACGCCAACATGCTCTATTGACAATCCTGCCATCACGTTGCTTGGTGCCCTCTGAACCCACCCACTTCCTTTTTCTGACACGGGCATGCTGACGCCCTTATCAAGGCCACAGCAACAGTACAAATGGAAAAAATACGTGTCACATCATCACCTAGCTTCTGCTGTTAACAGTCGGAAGCAGATAACAATAATGGAATAACACTGTGGAACTTTCTAACTCAATAGGATCCTCACTCAGCACACAGATTTACATAGGCCAAGTGTGCAGGGCAGAGATATCAGCTACCAGTGAACAAATTGATTTCCTATCCTAGTGTGGAGCTGAATCTTATATTTAATTTTATTAAAAAACAAAAGCAGCATTATTAATATTTTCTTGGACTCTCCTTTTGACTTAGAAAACAAATACCCTCCCCTCAATATATATAGTCCATTATCAATTCAAATGATAACTCTCACTCTTCATCATACAGCTCATAGAGGATCGTTCTAAAGTAGCTACTAGCTAGGCCCCCCCGATTTCATTTAATTTATTTATGTACTGTTTTTTGATTTTCTGTTTGTTTTGTCAGCTTAAACACTTCACTGTATTCACTATGTGTTCTTGTGGGTTCATCATGTTCTGTTGTACTGGCTTTATTTTATGGAATACAGAAACATACAACTGTACAAACTGTTTGAACATTAACAGAGCTTCAATAAAAATAGAAAAATAGAAAAATGTTACATTATGCCTCCAAAATAATTAAGTACATTACAAATATAAATCTGTTTATTTTTCTTTCTGTTAAAGCACTACAATTGTCCATGAACCTTAGTACATATGTGAACATTTCACACCTAAATATCTGCCACTGAAACAGCGCTTAATATACTAATGGTATGTTCATGGTATTTGATCAACATAACTGTGACCCACCATTGTATGTAATTATGATATTTATGACATTTACTATTTGGGTTATTATTTCTTCAAAGGCAGAGAAATCTATGACAGGTCAAGCTAACCATAATGTCAAATATTTTCACTGTTGAAGAAAAAATACATTAAATGACATTTATTTCAAAAGCTGCTTTTTCATAATGTATCATTTCCTTTACCTAACATCTACATGGTCTATGTCAACTACACATTTGAGCAGGTTCATATGACGGCAGCTTTGTTCATAACTTATAGCAACAACGCTATTGTTGTTCATGGGAGGCCAAGTTTAAATCATACAACACATGGTTAATCTCATTGGGATTTGGACAGGGGACTGTTTTCATTACTGTAATGTCACACTACAAAATAACCACAAGGGGGAGACTTTATATTAAAAATCATTATACCACAAAAGAAAAAAGGTTCACAGGGCTGCTTTCCTACACATGATGATGTGTTTTAAGAACATCATCTTGAGGTTAATGTAATTTGAATAAGTCTTGTCAAGTTTGGCCACGCATTCCAACAAGTGAGAAGACATTACTGACATGCACCCAACGAATATACCCAACATATTTCTATGATGACAACCCTCTGGTGACAAGTAGAGCCTTATTTAGACAAAAAATATGATTAAATGTTCTAAAATGGTACTTATAATTATGCATAATGCCTATCAGTAGGATAAGCACACCACAGGTGGGAGTTTTGTTACACAATGTAATACCTCTCTTCTGACCATTGTAATTACTGTGCATTTTACTGTAATTTCATAATCAGTGTATATTACAGTAAACATAACAGTAAGCATTTTTATCAGTGGAGAATGGAAGAAGACATTAATATGATTGATATTACTGTAATTTTGAAATCAACCATGAAGGTTATGTTTTTACAGAGATAGTAACTATAATTGACAGGCTGTTTGAGGGGCAGAGGCAACCAGCTGTATGCGGCGAGGTATATGGCACTGTACTGCGTTTTCGCCACTGGAAGGGGACTTCATCACGTTTTCTTCAGAGGAACGGCACCCTAGAGGGCACTTGATCACATTTTTATCTACCATAGGGGCATCCAAGAGGGCACTTCTGCGGCATCCCCCCTGAGTCCACCAGTGCTCTAAGTATTGTATGTACCCTGTCATTTTTAAGTAGGCCTACCCGCCAGTTCACACCAGACTACAGAAACCACCCGTGGTGAAATACTGGCCCTATAACTATTGATTCATGACCCCTCCACAAAACAGTGTCTCATGATGAGGTAATAGTGACCAGCCATTAGGCCCCTATCACTTCAGTTGGTAATGTGCTTCAGTGGTGCATATCCTGCAAACCAACTGATACACAGTCACCCTGGGGTGTTTGGGGCCCCTGAGGATCTGGGGCCACTGAGCATTCGCTCACTTGGTAATCCAGTCCTAATTGGTCATTGTTTATTGGAATTTAGACATTTTGATTGTTTGACTTACTTGACTGTTGAATACTGAATCAAACCATGGCTTTTAATTTTGGCTCATTATAGTAAAACAGCTATTCCTGGCTCTGAAATACATGTCTGGTGTGCGCGGTATATATATATATTTTAACAAATAGGATAACAAACATCAGTGCCACGCCTGTCACATTTTATGCGTGCATGCTCAGTTTGAGCGTGGTGGATGGAAAGGATTTTTGTTGTTTATTTTCGTGGCCAGTAAACGCGTTTTGTTATTGTTATTAGCTTATATATATTTATACAGTTTTAGTATAATAAAGCGAACAGATAAACGAGTGCACGTTTAGCTAATGTGATATGGTAACATTTCGTGGGGTAACGTTAGCGGATTTGGGCAGTCATAGAAGAAGGTTAGCGAGCTAGCGTATAGTTGATGAAGGTCTTTTAGCGTTAGCTGTTAGCGAATGAGCTAGCAAGCTAGCCAAAATAATAATAACGCAAGCTAGTTAACGTTAGATACCGCATCAAAATTTAGGTCGATAAATCCACTCACTTATCATATTCTACCACCGGGACTAACGCTACTGCGCGGAGAAATCACTGTAAGTCCACAATCAGTGTGTGTTTGATTCAGTTAATGTTAGGAGACGAATGCTTTCTTAACTAGCGTTGGCTAACTAACAGTGATAGCTAACACCGACAGAGTCAATATTAGCTGGACAGTGTTAGCTAACTTAATGATCTTCCACAATAGTACTTTTTATAAACATATGTATTACTTTGAATAGTCGTAAGTAATAACCGAGCAGTGTAATTGAGGTCAGGTTACTGATACTGATGCATTGTTAGGAAGGATACGCTCACTGTTTACCAACAGCTCTGGTACCCATCAGGGCTAACGTTAGCCAAACTACGTATTCTGTGAAAAAGCCCTTAAAATCCTAACGTTAACCTTATGTTAATTTAATCTTAATCATAATATAATAAACCAACTCCTGAACATGAAAAAATATAGTTTTCGGTGCCATAAGATTGTTTGTTTTGCATTTCAGACAAGCTATAACTAATGGCCATATTTGCAGAAAGATCATTGAATGAGTTTTAATGCAGTTGTCAATTTGTAAGATACGCTTAAAGCAAAACTTACCGCTGTTGTAAACACATGTCACATTAAGCTGGGCATGTTCACAGAGTATTAAATAGAAGATACACAGACAACCTAAAATATTTATCTCTAGAGGTTTTGAACATTGCCCGAAAACCCTTTTCTGCACCAACTGTGGCTAGTGACTTGTAATTTTACTGTCATCTTTAGAACGGCACATTAGATTGACTTTAAAGAAGTCTGAACATGATAACCCGTTCTGGCCCTGACATTAAGTCAGGGTGATACACAGATTGTACACTGAGTGCTACTTACTTTAGTAATGCAATGTAACATTTTGGTTGGCATACCCATGTGAACTCTCAGTCATAAGACACTGCTTTTCTGTTTTAGGTTGCTAAACTTGGGCAGTGTTGGATCAACAGTACTTTCATCTTGACACTTCTATTGGTAAAGCCATATAGGATACAACTGGAAAGCCTCCCCAAGGCTGAAACCTAAGGAGCAAGATGTCAATCACGAACACTCCCACAAGTAATGATGCCTGCCTGAGCATTGTGCATAGCCTGATGTGCCACCGACAGGGAGGAGAGAGTGAAAGTTTTGCTAAGCGAGCTATTGAGAGTCTTGTCAAGAAGCTGAAGGAGAAGAAAGATGAGTTGGATTCCCTTATCACAGCCATCACTACGAATGGAGCTCATCCTAGCAAGTGTGTCACCATACAGCGAACTTTGGATGGACGCCTGCAGGTACAGTAGCAGATACCTGTATACAGTACCATGTTGGTTTAGTGTTACACTTGTTGCAATTGAAAGAAAAAATTGTGAGAGATTCCACAGAAACTCTCTCTCATCTCATGAGATGTTTCTCTCTGTGCTTTAGGTTGCGGGGCGTAAAGGTTTTCCTCATGTTGTCTATGCCCGACTGTGGCGATGGCCTGATCTACACAAGAATGAATTAAAACACGTGAAATATTGCCAGTATGCCTTTGACCTGAAATGTGACAATGTTTGTGTCAACCCATACCACTACGAGAGGGTTGTCTCTCCAGGCATTGGTAAGTAAGGATCACACGTTAGTCTTGACATTTGTTGGTCTTGACTAGAGTTTTAGGTTAGGTTATTGGTAAATATAGAATGATTATACAGGGCAGGCACACTGAAGGATTGTGAAGGTTGATACCAGTTGGTGTATATTTAACATGATTTAGCCCCTTCAAATAAAGGAGTTTTAATCCACAGTTGAAATGATTACTTATATGTGTATATATATATATATATATATATATATATCTCACTCTTGTCACTCTCTGTACTCAAAGTACAGCCCATGTTTTAATTCTTACTCAGAATATTGACCTACATAAACCGATTGATAGATATATATATATGTTCTTCTTTATGTTTTTGCAGACTTATCAGGACTGACCCTTTCAAGTTCAGGTAAGGAGGTGCCAAAGTTTTCCCATATGCTTGTTAGGCCTGTCATGATAATGACTTTATCGACTTATCGAGGTCAGCAAAAGTGATTGAGGTCATGTCCATCTATTCCCCGTTGTGTTTACATGCGTGTTTATTTGGATAATAATGTCACCAATATATTAACCTACATGATGCCAGAATAAACAGCAGGGTTCTCCCTACATTATAAGACTTGGGCACAATGCCTGAGTGTTTTTTTTCACAGCTTCTAAGCTGAATGTAACAGAATAAAACTATACTGAGTCTGAGACATGTACATGCTTCTGTACTCTCGTCGTCTGCTCTCTGTGTCTGACTTACGCTATGGGCGGGGCTCAGACAGCTTAAAAGTTCATTGCTCTTTGAAAGGGTGTACTTGCATTATTATGCTATTATATTATCATTATATCAGTGGCATAAAATGGTCTTAAAATGACAATAATATCGTTAATCTCAATTTTTTCTGGGACAATGTTATCGTCGAACAAAAGTAGTTATCGTGACAGGTCTATTGCTCGTGGAAGATTTTGTGGATATCCATCAGTCTTACCTATGTCTGTTGTCTCCATGCAGGTCCACTCTTGGTAAAGGATGAGTATGACTATGACAACCAGCAATCTCACTCAAGCTCTGAAAGCCACCTGCAGACTATCCAGCATCCCCCGTCAAGGCCCGGTCCACAGGAGACCTTCAGCAGCCCCGCTCTACTCCCCCCATCAGATGGCAGCAATTCAGCTTCAACCTCTGCTTTCTCTTCCATCAGTGCTGGACCCTCAAGTGAGACACTACACGGGGACTGCACATATATGCAAAACATAATGGAAGATGCATGTCAGAAATAAATTAACGCAATTAAGTAAAAAATGCTTTAAAAGTATACATTTTACATTATTGTACAAGGTTTAGGTCATTTTTAAAACAGCACTTTTTATAAGGGATTACCTGTCCCCGGCAAAATAGTTTTAAAATTTCAATTGGGTAAAGTTACTTTTAATAAACATCGATTTTTAGTATTTAGCTTTAAGAGCTGATCTACCACACAGACTTCAAATTGGCACGTATTTGGCAACACAACTTTTTTCAATTTCTATTTATAGATCCTACCCCCAATTGGAGCAGAAACAGCAGCTTCACCCCTGCGGTCCCTCAACATCAGAACGGGCATCTACAGCATCATCCACCCATGCCTCACACAGGGCATTACTGTGAGTGGATGGAAAACATGGAAAACCTTTCTGTAAAACTCATATCAAGCCTTGAAAATAATCCATATCCTTTCAAACAATTTACAGATTATTAGAATAAGAGCTCTTGTTCATTAGTTGAAGATTGGCTTCTGTGGCTAGAGGACATTATTAACCTCTAGGAAGGCATGGAGCTGTTAATTCACCACTGATTCTAGGACGGAGCAGCTCAGAAATAGGCTGATTTATTGAAGACATCAGTGTTACCTCTTTTATTCGATGGAACCTCCTAAGCTGATTTCCATATTAAGGGAATTTACCAGGGATTTAGCAGATTTAAAAACAGATTTGAAAAATGTGTAAATGTGCAGCACCAAGACATAGATGGTGTAGGTCAAAATTGTTTTCTCCAGCAGACTTTCTCATGTTTAGATATATTAATGCACTATACATTCATGAATATGTGACATGCTAAAGCAAAATGTGTTACTGTGGTAAAGAAAGGTAAAGTAAAGACTAGCTATAGATGTTAAAGATCAGCCTCCACTCCTGACTTTTTCGGAAATCTGGTAATTTCCAGTGCCATTGCTGCATGATCTGTGCTCATTTCTGAATAATATGTCACATCTTAAGAACTGTTGTGGTTTCAGAATTGCTTGTTCAAAATTAATATCAATATGTTCTTGCAGGGCCTGTTACCAATGAAATTGCATTCCAGCCCCCCATATCCAATCACCCCGGTGAGTATCAAGCTGCAGATGGAAGACAATCCACATATTTACCATAATCTGTGCAATCCATTTGACCTGAGGTTGCTTGTTGGTTTGTTCCAGCTCCAGAATACTGGTGCTCCATTGCGTACTTTGAGATGGATGTCCAGGTTGGGGAGACGTTTAAGGTGCCATCCACATGTCCGATAGTGACTGTGGATGGCTATGTGGATCCATCAGGAGGGGACCGCTTCTGCTTGGGCCAGCTAAGCAATGTCCACAGGACAGAGAACATAGAGAGAGCCAGGTACTTGGTGATATATCATCATATAGTTCATTCAAGCAATTCATGTGTAATGTATGTCTCTAGGTATAAGTGATTGACAGTAATGCAAAGTGTCTGTAATGTCTAACTTCTCTGACTGTGTTTTACCAGTCTTTTCCCCACCTTTCTGTCCTTAGGCTCCACATTGGCAAAGGGGTGCAGCTGGAGTGCAAAGGTGAAGGAGATGTCTGGGTGCGCTGTTTGAGTGATCATGCAGTGTTTGTGCAGAGCTATTACCTGGATCGAGAGGCTGGACGTGCCCCTGGAGATGCAGTTCACAAGATCTACCCCAGCGCTTACATCAAGGTGAGATTGCAGTACAATGGTCATACAATGAAAAGCAGAAATTTTCCAAGTGGGCGTTGTGAGAAACTTGCACATTTGTATTGTTCTTGACACTGGCTACATTTACATGCACACCAATAATCCAGTCATAATGTGATTAATAAGGTGGGGCCATTGTAAAAACCATACTCTTATGTTAATGCAATCATCAGAGTTGGAGTAACCGTAATCACATTTTAGTTGTATCATTCAAGGGATTTTGACCATATTACATGTCAATGTTAATAGATTATGAACCTAGTCAAATTAACATTAAACCTCACAATATTAGCGGACATTCAAAAGCTTGAGTGTTCATTCAATATCTTGTCTTGTTATCAGATCTTAGCGTTTGTCTTGTCCCCTGCCAGGTGTTTGACTTGCGTCAGTGTCACAGGCAGATGCAGCAGCAGGCAGCGACAGCTCAGGCAGCAGCTGCAGCCCAGGCAGCAGCAGTGGCTGGGAACATTCCTGGGCCTGGCTCTGTGGGAGGCATCGCCCCTGCCATCAGTGAGTGTTCTTACTGCTGCATTCTTCAACAAGTGTATTATGATTGCTTCTCAACGTCATCTTCCGTGGGCATTTTGAGTCCAGACTAATATCCGGGACTTTCTTATGGCACTAGGATGCACAGCGTTGTTTAGGGGACATTATAGGGGAAAGTTCACTAATCTTAAAAAGACAAAAAACCAAGAACATTGAAAAGTCTGTCAGATTTCATAATGTGCTGATATTAAAATATTTCACACTTCAGTGCCATGTTAGTATAAAAATACAGCTGAGGTGGAAGAATTGTGACTGTACTATGCACTGTTGTTGTTTTCACGTTTTCTCATTAAATCGGAAAGTTGTTGTTTAACCGAAAGTTATTGCTTTAGAACAAACTTTGATTGAATAACCACTTTAACAGTGAGTCGTTACCAAGCAGTTTGTACTGCTTATCAGTCAGTGTACTTAGAACTCCTTTTTATAAAATGGTTTTAGCATTGGTATGCTTAGCAACGACAATTAACGCTGTAGATGATTAAATCAATTTTCACATAGCTAGCATCTGTGGCCTCATCAGAGTGGAAGATGTGCATATGGCAGTAGTACTTTGTTTACTTAGCTGTGTATCCACCCAGTATATGTTCTAACTTTTACTGCAAGAGTAACTTAGCTAACATATCTCTGCAAGGTTTGGCCTATAGTGCCACATCGATTTAAAAGTTGCTGCCTGTAATTCCCCTGCAGGTTTGTCTGCTGCTGCAGGCATTGGGGTTGATGACCTGCGCAGGCTGTGCATCCTACGGATGAGCTTCGTGAAGGGCTGGGGGCCCGACTACCCACGGCAAAGCATCAAAGAGACACCCTGCTGGATTGAGATCCATTTACACCGAGCTCTACAGCTACTGGATGAAGTTCTGCACACCATGCCCATAGCTGACCCTCAGCCCCTTGATTGAGTTAAAAGACATGAACTGTACAAAAAAAAGACTATACTTGTACAGACCACTCCATTGACAGTATAGGCCTGGAGTACCAAAGGAGGACTGCAATGACAGGGATGCTGAGTAGGTAGGTAGATGTAGGAACAAGGACATAAAGGCTGGCAGTATACTCCAAACACACTGCTTTGAAATCCAGCGCTGTGAGCAGTTGCCAGTATACTGAGTGAGACTCCAGGTGTGTAAGTTCAGTGACTTCCAATCAACAGCTGGAGAAGCATGTGAGTCACACTGGGCGGAGTCATAGTAAACACACTGCCAAGAAGATGCGCATGAAAAAGGGAGACAGTATTCCGACATTGTTCACCAATTGGAAGTGCATAACAGCATGAAGTGAACAAGTCTGTCTCTCTTCAGTCTCAAGTTGCTACAAAAATACTCACACACACTCCACACCGAGATTAAGAGATGCAAAAAGCCTATCAATTATTTAAGTAGCCTTAGTGCTAAACAAAACAAATGCTTCACTACAAGAGTGTAAGGTGTCAAAACAAGAAATGATTCATACTCAGCTGTCGCCTTTTTTCAGTGTGAACATTTCCATTTTTAAGATTTTATGATGTATAGAGCCCCCGTAACTGACTGACAAAATACTTTTTTTGGACTGTTTAGCAGGAGGGCAAACTATTTGCCTTAAAACCAGTTAAGCTGAGCACAATGTGGCAACTTGTATTGAATGCAAACCTGTTATTTGTCTGAACATAGTTAATGTGATTTCAGTTGGAGTATACTGCTGGTCCAGTCCTCCTTTATTGGCTCTCTGGTGCTATATGGCTTCATGTAAGGGGGTTTTCCCCCCTCACAGATCAGGACATTTATGTAAAATCATGTTATTCATTACTGATGTTTTTGTATGATCTTGTCTTAAATATTTTTCAATGCTGACAGTCCTTGTTTTACATTTTTCGATTTATATTCCCCTTTTTGAATTGTTTGTTTTTAACGACGTAAAGAGCATTTGCAAAGCCCATTTTAGCTGACCTCAACTTCTCTTTCAGCAACATAAAACTTCCATTATTCTACCACCAGTCAAGGCTGTTATTACAGTGACAAGTTATGTTTTCTACTGAAGTTTTTTAAATCCAAAATTTAATTGAAATTATAAAATATTTTCAAAAGAAAAGGTGATTGTAACACATCTGCGTAATATTATTTGTAATTGTCATTTTTTGATTAGATGTCCACATAGTGTCCATTAGCACTATATTAATTTGCCTAAGTATTTGGTCTTGTTTCATAGTCTCATGTGTGGTTACTTGTTGTATCCATATGATCTCTTAGCATAGTTGCTAATGACTTTGGTGAGATTGATTAAAAATGTGCTTCAAAGTGTCTGCCCAAAATCTGTTTTCAGTATCAAACACTCACCGACTGCAGGTTTGAAAGGTGTCTTTAGCTCTATTCTGGCAAAATGATGACTGCTTGGAACATATTGAGTTGTGGTTTATGAAATTTGAAATTTTGTCTGTGTAGGATGACAATACCGTTAAACAACCACCTTTCAAACCTACAGGCGGTGAATCTTTGATAGTCAAAAGACAAATTTTGGGTGGAGCATCACTTTAAGATAGCTCACCGCTACCCATTTTAATTTGATGACACTTAACGTAACATATTCTAGACAACAGCTGAGTAAAGAAAACAAGAAATTAATTGAGAGGAAGTTTAAGCCATATTGATGCCAAATATACCCTATGAAAAGTGAAAAGGTTATCAGTCATTTCAGTGTTAAGTCGCTTGTAAAAGCTTGGTTTTAATTATGAACTGAATGATTTTAGATTTTGCTCCGCACTATTGATCAAACAATATTTTGGTATTTAGAGCTTTGTTTACCTACAGCTGTTGCAGTATTTTATACTCTTTTGCTACCTTTACAGTGATGAACCACACTGGTCATAATTGAAAATAATAATAAAAAAAGAATACAATTTTCAGGAAATGCAAGGTCATGCTCATCTTAATCTTTACAGTTGTGTAATACATTCTGAATGCATACTGAGTTTGAATGATGTTGGTGTTTATATGTATGAATATGGTTGAATAAAATTTAATGGGCTAACATGTTTATTTGTAGTCGGAAAATCTTAATTTAGAAATTTCATTAGTGTGTAGAGTGAAAATTATGAGAAAGGACACTGACTTTCAACAAGAAAACGTTTATTACTGCAAAGACAAGTCACAAATTTTAAGAAAACAACACTAAGAAGCTAGCCTGAGCTGAGATCTGAAATATTCAGAAAACCAAACTACATGTGTCTTTAATAGTTTCTAGTCATCAATACGACACACTAAATGATAATGTCTTTATAAATATAAAAGTCCCCCAATTGTCCTTGTTTTTTTATGTAAAATACACAATACAAACCACCCTACACGCATTGGTTCGCTTGCCAATTTGAGAAGAAAACTTAATGGCACACAAAAAGTAAGTCACGTGAAATTTGTGTATATATTATATCAGATACTATACATTATCCAAAAAGAGGAAAAAGAAATCACAAAAGCACTTTAGCCAACATATCTGATAAAATGTTCACCAAAAGAACAAATCAAATAATTAGGACACAAATAAATATACCTTTTTCAGTTTTTGATATATACATATTTTTGTCTAGGGTGAATCAAAATAAAAACCTTCCCCAAATGCCACTGCCAAATGCTTGTGCTTGCATTAGAGCGTGCTACAGATGGCCACGACTCACTAGACTTTCAAATGGCACTTAAAAACATCCAAATACAAATCTCAAACAGGTCACAGCATTCAGAAAATATCATCTGACAAAAGAAATCACGATCATGAGAAAACAAGTCATAAGAGAGCATTTTACTTACAGTAACTCTCCTTGTTCATTAACCAGTTCTATACAATAAAAAGCTGTCTGCAGATTATCTACCATGTGTAAACTACTAAGTATGCGTGTGTGTGTGTCTGTGGTGTCACATCCAGTAAATAATAGTCCAGTCTGAGGACAGGTCTTTATGCTTCCTCAGCCCGGGTGTCTTCTCAGTGGCAGCACCTGTGCAATGAAATGTCTGCGCTGATAGCCTCTATCTGTAGCCCACCAGAGACCCAATAGTCACCCAGGCCATCTGCTCTGGCCGGGGCGAAATTAAAGGCACTGGAGTCTGCTATGGGTCAGTGAAGCTGCCATTTTGTCCAGGTGAAGAGGCATCTATTTGTTTTTGCTCCTATGACAAGTTAAGGAATAGCTTATGTCTTTTTTAGTTTTCTTAATTATTATTATTATTTTTTTTTTTTTTACATTTTCTGGTTGGAAACAGGCTCATTTGCAAACAGCTGTTTAAAAAAAAAAAATCTTAATTCTCAATTTTAAAGACACAGAGAAATAAAATACAATTGTGTTGGCAGCATTAGCATCAGTCCAGTGTTGACCAGGCAGGCTTTAAGATGCAGAAAGCTAAATCACTCTCTGGCACGTAGGTCTATGTAAAAATAAAACGGGGGGGGAACAAAATTGACAAAAACGGTTTCTAGCAGCACATGGTAGGCGTGCAAGTTCAGAAAGCACTTACGATCCTAAAGCACACAATTAAGAATTAAAGAAAACATTTTATAAGCCATATTCACTTCAGGCACAAAATAATACAAGTTTACATCTACAATGTTGTAGTTATTTTATATGACAAGGGAGCTGAGATTCATATTTAAAAAACAAAAACAAAAAAACAAATCAAAGTGAGAGAAAGGTAAAAATGCCATGGGCAAGAAAAATTATCCTGCAAAACCGTCATTCCTAACTGGTACACACTACCCAGATTTACAACATAATTTAAAATTTTAAGTCACAGACAGAACCCCATCACTTTTTACAACTTAATTCTAAAAATTCTGTGAGTGTTGGAGTCAGTTAAGTGAGCTGAGGGTATGGGGTAGTTCATTTTTTCGCAGTTATTATGAGAACACAGATTTACGTGTGGCTCTGGAGAAAGTATAAGAGAAGAACTAGGTCTTACGGTTTTGTATCCATTCATTTTTTTATTGGACATTTTCATTACTTCCTGTGTTCTCCCAACTTGCCTTGAACAGTTTAATACCAAGAGTCAGGAAGCAATCTCTTATGCAAGTTCATTACGGTCACAGACTGATGTAAACAAAATGCCTCAGGCCTTCAACTTCCAGCTACTTAAAGTTAATTGACCTTTTCTTGCAGACTTTTCAAACTGTCCTTAAGCAACATAATGGGAAAGCAAGATTTGTGTGCACTCAATTCCTAGATCTGGTGAGCCAGACATTTCAAGCGAACAGTATGAGGGCAAGGCTACAGTATGAGATGTGTACCGTAGGTTTAATCAATGAGGAAGGTATCTTTGGGGTTGCTAGAATTTACTTTTCAGATTCCCCAAAGTGTCATGGAAATGATTTAACAAAACATCTGAGTGAGTCCACTGACCCAGTAACCTAAATGCTGCGCAGTATTTGCACTTTCCCACCCTCCCTTACTGCTAAGCATGTTTTCTACACAGGCACAACCACAAAAATGGTTCCTGTTTACTTCTAGTATCTAAAGGAATTCTTTGACTAGTAATAGAACTTAAAAAATGACTGATTACAGCAAATACAG
Organism: Siniperca chuatsi; assembly: GCF_020085105.1. Lineage (NCBI taxonomy): Eukaryota > Metazoa > Chordata > Actinopteri > Centrarchiformes > Sinipercidae > Siniperca > Siniperca chuatsi. The sequence goes on from NC_058059.1 coordinate 12,775,322, forward strand.
TGCCAAGCCTTTTTTTAAACCTTCATCAACCTACTTGACTTACAAAAGGAAAAAGAAATTAAACAAATCAACAAAAAACATCTGGTCCACCTGTACAGTATTTCTGCTCTTTGCAGTGGTATAATTCATGATTCATTATCAGTAAACCAAAACAAAAACACAATAAATATCAATAAATAAACATTTCTGCAGAGAAATGGTGCAGAAAAAAACAATAACAAAAATGATTTTAGTAACAAAATGTTCCTATTTAGAGGATTAATCTCAATATTCTCCACAACATAGAAGGCTATAACAGTTCAAGTATAGATGTAGTCTAATGAATCAGAAGTTAGTCCCCATGCCTTTCCCATTTCACAGTCTATGAACTAATTACAGAGGAGCTACCAAAAGAAACAATCACATATAAACAATCAGATCAACCACATAAAAAGCAACAAATATATGTAGTGTATCATCATTATATATACTATACATATATATATCTATATCTCTCTTTGAATATCACAAAATATCTACTTTTGGTCCACTGTACAAAGATGATCTTTAAACAGGGAACAAAGGATGAAAGCATTTTATGGGCTAAAAACTGAAGTGAAAATGTATCAGAGGTGAGAGAAAAGCAATGCAGTTTTTCTCTATAGCGTTGAGATTTGTGCAGTACAGTGGTGTGTGTGCAATAAGGTTTGGTGACTGTGCTGCACGCGTCAAAGGGCTGGCACCACTGGTTTGAGGTAGGGTGACTGATGGATGTGTTCCAACACATACACACAAGCACGCAGACACACACGCAGGCTTATATACACATGTACACATGCACATAAAAACACAGTGCAGACCTATGCATCCGTGTTCATAAACACACACACACAAACTTCACCCGATAACAAAGGCTAATGCAAGAATAGGCCTCAAGAGGGCAGAGTGAGGGCAGGAGCAAGGCTAAAGACCATAATTCAGATAAGTAATAAGCTTAGTAGAGCTGATCCAGAGAAAACAACAGGTGTGTCTGTGCCTGCATCCCTTGGTGTCAACACTGATGAGCCAGCCCAAATCCAGCCACGAGTCACCAGAAAGCCAAATCTGTGGCTGGGACAATGCAGAGGGGCTCTGGGCTCTCTACAGCACATAGTCAGGACTACAAGGACAGCTGCATTTAAGGATAAGGCACTATGATAAAGCCGAGGTACATTAAATCCCTGACATTCCTTCTGCTCTGCAACATGGCACTGTGGGACAGGAAACAGCTCCTGGGTGGCCCAAATGGCTCACTCTCAGCTTTCTCTTGTTGGTTTGTTTTTGGTCCTTTGTGAACTTAAGAAATTTCATTAAAGACAGAAACTGCAAAAAACAGGGGAAAATATCCAGTAAGTTGTTTTCAAGATTACAGCTCGTCATGTAAACCACACTACAGAGCATCTAAAATGAACAAAGGCAAGCGATATGCACAGAGTGCATAGAAAAGCTAGCATTGAGGAAGTGGTTTTGTACAGCCACCTTCTCAATCTCATTTCTATATACACGAGTAGCAGCACAGATACTTCTTTAGGGGTTTCTTTTTCTGTGGCTAAAATCTGTAAGTGGTTATCAGTGGGTGGCTACCATATAATTTTCAAACAGAACAGACAAAACTGCCCCATGATCCTTTTTTCAAATGCCATACATACATAGAAAGTCATCCCTTTGTTTTTTAGCTACAAACAAACAATACTCAAAATATTTTGTTCAGCCAAACGTTTATCAGCAGGTGGAATGCACGTTGACATAAATCATACTAAAATTAGGAGGGAATTAAAATAAAACAAAACAATGATAGCACCATGAGTTTTGGGTAATACCAATTGAAAGTACAGCAAAACTATTTACAATAGACAAAGGTCTTGAGTCAATCGATGACTTTGCTCCACTGGGACTAGTGACATGGATTTGAGCTCTGAGACATCAGTAGTTTGAAGGAGTTTAACTTTCCTTCAAGATAAAACCCATCTGTATAGACAGACAGAGGTGTGAATTCATGCCTAGACAGGAAACATTTAACGGGTCAAATTAGTCCTCCTCCTCCAGCTGCCGCATTGTGATACAGCACAGACTTATGTGATGACAATACATCCAGAATCTAAGCAGTCTGACACGGACAGCACATCTTGGCCAGAGTAGCAGTACTCCCCCACTGACCGGGCTAGATAGGGAGAGGAGACCGTGTCCACACAAGTGCAGACAGAGACAATGCATGAAAAATACGGACACATCTAGACTTACAGAGAGAAAGATATGTGGAGAGTGAGATAGCAAAAATAGGCCAGACAAGGTTAGCCGTGCCCTCAGACCCTCAAACGGAGGCGTAGGTGTTGCCTGTGGCGCTGCAGTGGCGAATGGTGGGAGTACCAGCAGAGGGGGTTATGATGTGCTCAGTGTGGTCCTGTGGGGGCTGGGGGAGCGAGTGGAGGACACCTGGCTGGACGACCCCCACCACAGGGTGGGACCCGTCTTCTAGTGCCCCGACCTGGATAACCTGGATCACCTCATGCTCCGACTTCTCTCGCTTAGCAAGAGGTTCCCCGGACTCCTCCGTGTCCTCTTCTAAGTCACTGTCCATCCCACTTGTTTCATCTAGACAGGAGAAAGCAACACATATATAAAACACTGGTATAGACTCAAGAGCTCAAGACAATCATGAAATTGTTACTATTGAACGCTGCTAAGAACTTGTATTCTCTTCACTAGATGTTTGGTTGATGTGTTCACTGATGTTTCATTGAAAACATGTTTGCTGCTACAGGTGATCATGCTGCAATTTTGTCAATTAAACATAAAGTCTAACACTATAAAAGAATATATTTCCATGATTAAGGCTTTTTCAATTATACATAAATAAAATAGTAAAACACATAAGCATGCAAATACATCAATGTTATAACATTAAAAAAGCACAGTATGCCAGTGTGTGCTATCACATTGTACTGTAATTAGGCAAACAATGTCAAGTCTTTGCACAGAAAGTCTTATCAGTCTCAGCTCATTAACCACATATTCAACTGCCCGCCACTAACCTAAATGGCCAATGAATTTAACTGACTGTAAAAACATATGTCATATGTCTTTTGAGTTGGAAAACGTAATTACTGCAAGTCACACCAGTCGTCAACAACAGAATCTATTTTCTAGGCACTGGTTGAGTTCTCAGAATATCGCGCTTTATACATTTTGCCACATACCTTTATCAATGTTACTGAGGGACAGGGTGTTGAGGCTGTCAAACTGAAAACAGAGACAAACATAATTAGAGGGGCCATTAGTGGTTCACATAGTTTTAATGTTTTCTATGTAATCTAAAAGAGATACTACATTGTTAGCTATACCTCCCCCATGACACCCATGGGTGTCTCTCCAGTAGCTTGGGCCACACGATGCTCCACTAGGTAAAACATGTACTCATCATACAGCAGGCGAATCAGGTGAAAGGAACCAAAGCTGGCAGCACTGCGCAGGGTCAGGTCCCTGATCACCATAGAACTGCAGAGACATGAAAAAAACATTGTAAATGTTTTGTCAAAACACTCACAGACGTGTCTCAATATGGTTGTTTTTTTGCAGACCTGTAGAAGGACCACTTCAGCAGGAACTGTCGAGCTGCCCTGGGGAAGCTGGGCCGGTGCTCGTAAGGCTTGAGCACCTGAGTGACCACATTGTCCAGCCAGGCTGCCCATTGCTCCAGAGAGCTTTGCTGCTGTAGTGTGGCCTTGAAGTCCTGCTCCAAGTGCTGAACCACTCCCTCCTCACACTGGCACACCCATGATGCCTGCTCCTATACAGCAACATAGAGAAAGAAGTGGAGGTTCACACTTGCACAGTTAAACTAAAAATAAAAAAAATGTATATTCTTTTCACAGAGTAGATAACAAAGAAGGAATAGTATAGTACATATAACAAAAGCACCACTGCTGAGTATCCAAACACAAAGAGGTGTTCTGACCTGTACGTTGGCAAAGTCAACACGGTTGAGATCACTCAGCATCTGGTTGATCTGTGACGTGTTTTGCAACACAGCACGTGCCGCCTGAGCCAGGTGGTTCAGAGATGTGTATCTGCGCAGTGTTTGCGCAAAGGCACTAACAGCGGCAATCTGTAAAAGGGGGCACACAAAAGCCCAGGTGTTACCTACTGTAAGTATACATACCTTTCAAAACTGATAGTAAAAATATTACTCTCATGTATTAATTATATATTTTAGAAACAGTAACAGGTGACTTTTATGTGTAGCATTTTCACAAAAGGTAAACTCTGTAAGGATGCTGCAACTGTACCTTGGTCTGGATCATTCTCTGTGGAATGGCATTCATGGCATTATTGAGCCAACCTTCCAGGCTTTTGGCAAAGTTGCGAATGGCTTGAGTCAAGGCACCTGAAAAATAAAAACATAGAAAACAAAAAGACAAAAACAACAGCAGTGAGTTAATGACTGTGATATTACAAGCATTAAAATAACAAACAAGTAGGTGTCGATGACTGTGGCTCACTGGGAATGGGTCTCAGGACATCAGGAATGAGGATTTCCACGAGGGCCTGGTACATTAGATGGTCACAGGTGCTCATCCATTTGATTACAACCTCGTTTCTGCACAGCACCAATAGCTGTGAACGGGGGAGCCGTGCTTCAATCTCACTTATGCTGCTGAGGAATGAACAAACCAGATTTAGAAAGAAGCCTTTGAATTATCAGATTATCCTAAAATAAGTTTAAATGTATACTGGTTAAATATCTTCTGGTAGCTAATACTTCTCTTTAGCAAAACACTGAAAGACTTCATCTAAGAAAAGAAATCAACATTGTATGTTGTCATCAGCTTGACCTCACCTGTTCTCTGTTACAGTGGCAACCTCTACAGAGTCAGGGGGAGAATAACGCCAGAATGTCTGCCACAGCTTCTCAATTAAACTGAACTGCAGGTTGACAACCACATCCAGAATAGCCTGAAACAAAAGCAGAGAATAAACAAAAACAGTGAATGGTTTTCACTGGAACTACTTTCTAAAAGAAGAAAAAGTCCCTTTGAAAACTGTCGACAGCGAGGTCTGTGGATTATCCAGAGGAACTAGGACATTGTCAATTGTATTTTTTTGGTGCTCTGAGAAGCAACATGAAATTCCATTCCATTGTATTGACGTGGCAGCAGAAATCTCATATATGGACTTCCTAAATCCTTAGCACATGAACCCCAAACTAGCTGCATGGCTAGCCACCACTAGGGACATGTGAGGAAATATGTTTTCTTAATTTTGTTATTTGGGTGAACTGACCCTTTAATCATGAGAAGAAGGTGAACATCTGTCTGTCAAACCAAAAGGCCACCATCACCTGTGGATGACCTGATCTCTAGTTTTCCAGACATTAGGAGAGCTGGATTGAAAACTTCACAAGACGAAAAGAAAATTCTGTTCCAAAATGCCAGCAGGTGGAATTTGCGAATCTCTGTCACTGTAAGCACACATGACCTTTTCTAAAGTTTCCAGACTCTGAAACCAGCCAAAGTTTAAATATGTGTTCTTTTTCAAAATTTGTAAAACTTTACTTAATATTTTCAGTCTTACCAGCCTTTTCTCATTAAAAATAGCTTAAATAAGATTAAACTAGTAAATTGCTGTCATGATAGATACTGGCATATATATGCAAGGGGGAACAAACATGTACTCGATTCTAGGAGTAAAAGAGAATCTTAATAGAGAATAAGTGGAATAGATTTAACGGGTGGTGAAATGCAGCTAGTTCAGGCAGATCAGTAGATGGATGTACAGTCACAATGCCAGCATAGTCATATTGATGACATTGTATCAATAAATTCTACAATACTGAAGTGGCTTACTTAGCTTCCTTTGAGAACTAAAGAGGGACCTGACCCCCTGTTCCCCCTGTGAATTGCACTTATGTGCAAAAGTGAGCTGTGGTGACTTTGCAGTGAAAACGAAAGGAATGCACTTCATCTAACCTCACAGTGCTCTCTGTAAAGGGACTGGAGAGCTTTCACATCCTCTGGGCTGATGTTCTCTGTATTGCTCTGTCCCAGGTCCAGGTCTACAAAGTCAGGGAGTGCCCGCGACGCATCTGTTGGGGCAATAAAAAACTAAATTCACCACTGTGGAATGATCTGAAAAACATAATATTCTGTATATTTCGTTGCTCCCCACGTGTTTTTGGTTTAACAGACATTCAGATAAAGAGAAAGGCAGCTGACCTAGGAACTGCTGGTGGTGTTGGCTCTGTGCAATGACTGTCTGCTCTGCTGCACCAGGATGGGGCTGGCCTCCACCTGAGTAATTCTCCCCAGTGCAGCCATCAAACTTCTGCACCGGCTTGAACCTGAAATCACATGGCTCACCTCAGTATCTTGCAAGACTATAAAAACTGTGACTTGTGTCACAGGAAGCACTGCATGTCTGTATGCATGCCTAGTTGCCTGTGCACCTCTGTTTCTGCTGAACAGGTTGCTGTCTGAGGGCCATATACTGCATGTCTTCTTGGAGCCTATTGAGTGGGGAGTCTGGTTTCACACGTATACCATAGTAATGATATTTGGAGTTCCCTCTGCAAGACAAAACCAAAAGTGAACACACATTGACAGAGTCTCAATGTTAGGTGTACATAAAAGTTCACATGGATGGAAGAGATGGACAGAAGATGAGGCTTTTGAGTAAATCAGGCTTTAGGTAAATGATGACAGTAAGAAGAGCCAGGCAAGCATATAGCTATTAGATGGAAATCTTGAATCTCCAAACTGACAACTTTTCCTTACTAAAAAAATAATAAAATAAATAAATAAAAAATAAGCAAACCTTGTTCCAAGGCGCCTTGTACGGAGTCCCATGAAGATGGAGCGGATGAGTTTGCCAAAAGAGGCTGCATTTACAGGGTCCAGTTTCTGCTCCTGGCAGTGGCGCAGATAATGATTGTAGAGGGTGGATCGTGGTAGACTTACGCCCTCTGCTGTCTCATAATTGTCCAACAGCCACTGGAGCTACAAGGGAATACATGCTTTTTTTACTCAAGAGATTCACACACTGGTCCACGCAAACTGTCTGGAAAGACCTCAGACTGACAGTCCGTAATCTTGATGTTGCAGCATCACACCTCTGCAAAAGTCTTTCTATAGCAGCCAGTGAATTTAAAGTAATAGTAACAATTGAAACAGGCAACAAAAACAGCAAGCACCACATCAAACTCAAATGTATACAGAGATGAGAGAGGCAGAACAGCAAGAGAGCCAGTCTAGCAAAAGCATTCATAAAAGCAACTTACATGGCTGTTGAGCAGCGAGCTTCTCTGACTGGATAAACCCTCAGATTTTTGGAGCGTCTCAATCGCCATTTCAATCTGATAAACCATAAAGCACAGGACAACAAAATGTAAGAGGGGGAAATAAAAACAAAAGCAAGAAAAATAAAGAGTTGATGTAGACACATTAGTGGCCACTAGCAAAAATAAAGGGAATCTGAAAGGATTCCAAAGCAAGCACCACTAAACCCAAGCACAGCAGGACTACCTGTCCTTTAAGGAACATATTTGCCTAGTTGAAAAACAGGGACATAGGCTCAACAGGATCAACTAAATACATCAATCATGGATAGCTGGCAGACACACAACCCTTCCAGATTCCACCAGCACATTTCCACTTATAACAACTATCATGTGTAGACAAAAAGCCAGACTCCTTTACAAAAACAAAAGACTAAGGCAGTGTGCCAGGATGAATTAGTAACACCTGCACTTCAACTTCAAGATTTATGCCAAAAAGCTAATTCATGCTTCATGGGAAGAAGTCAAATTGGTATTGGCATTTTTACAACAAAAACATACAGTAACATAGGCTAAAAAATGTGACGTGAAAGAGACAACATACTGTATACAGGATGATACACTGATTGTTACAAGTGAATACAAAACGTTTTTGTGTATTGCTGGCAAATTAGAGTTGTGTTTCTGTGTGATTTCATTGGTGTTTATCAATATCAAAACTCTACTAAAGTGAGCACACTGCATGGTAGCGATTATGTGCAAGGGTTGTCCACTTATCATCAGTTTTTACTTCTTTTGATACATCTCAGATTCCAGAGATGACCTTTTGTGTTTTGACGTCATACATGTGAAATAACTGAGCAGATAACTGGGGTTAAATACCATAGTCATCCCTCAGAAATAAATACCATTTTTTACAGCACTTAGGCTGGACAAGGATGAGCTGGTACTTTGCTTAAGCAGTTGAAAAAAAACAACTTTTGTTCATAGCCATTTTTGGATGTTTTAAATTCTCTGCCATGACTGACAGCCACATAATGTAATGTCAGTCAACAAGCATCATTGCTACATTTCTGCCAGAAAGCATCATTATGGTGGACTATATGATAATGCCTAATGGCATGTCTTAAGAGCAAGGCATTGTGCTGTGACTCTTGTGAGGAATGGGTGAGTCTGTGGAGTTGTGGTTCTCCAGACACACAATCCCCGACCATCCTCCCCTCCTTAATACACCTGTCTCTCAGGTTTTAGCCCGTCCTTTCTTCTAGACCAAAGACTGGGAATAACAAACAGATGAAATCAAGGATGGAAACAAAGCCCTGCATTACTTGAACCTTAAATATTAAGGGTTACAATGTGAACATTGCTGGCAGCAGTCAGATCACTACAGAGACTTGGGCCCAGCCTACGCAGCACACCGTATACATCAGCAAAGGATCATCGCCAGAGATAAAACACATCATACACAATGATGGAGGAGGTGCACACAACATGTTTTTCTCTATAATGTGACATAATGTGTGTACTACGTGCACACACAGAAATTTTGAAAATGTGACACAAATATTGAGAATGGTGTGCTACATTTTGGATCAAACTAGTGCATAGATCACTAAAAAACGACAGAGACAAAGCATTCATGCTAATAGGGAGAGCCTAGGCAAACTAATAGCTGTGTGGATCTAAAAAGGGAAGAAGTAGAAGTTACTACAAAATCACTATATACACTAGTCCGATGGTCTATCAACAAAAGTAGGCAGGCAAAGGCAGGTGAGGGGCCCAATTAGTAGGTGCTATGCACTTACAGTAGCTGGGGAAGCTCGTGCGGTCTGGGTGGCAGGGTGGGGTCCAGCGTTGTCCATGATGTAAGCCCCAGGACTGCTGCTGATTACCTGGCCCCCCGCCAGATTCATGCTCATTCCTCCACTGCCCCCTCCTCCATTGTTGGTCATGCCATGAGATGTCACCACAGTGGACACTTGTGATGAGCTGCCCTGTGTGTCAAAGTAGCTCCCTCCACTGTTCTGGCTATACAGCTGCGGCTCTGAGTACGAGTAGGTTCTTCTGTTCAAAAGAGAGGTTAGCAGTCAGTCAATGTGCCCAAACTGATAAAATAAAACAAAATAAGACAAAACAAAACATAAAACTGAGAAAATACTGTCTATATGATTAAGTACTTTTATTGCAATTTAGCTGTGTTATTTTGCGTTTTCTTGGAATAAAGTTTTTTTTTTTTTTTTTTGTCCAAGTATGGCTTCTTAATTATGTAAGACACCCACTGAGCCTATATGCTAACAATTATACAGTACATGTGTTCATTGTTGTTTGTGTAGGCACAGTCATATACTGTCAACAACAATTATAATATTGAGGACAATCCAAAATGTATTATCATTTTTAATAGTTAATTTTTTTGTTGTTGAAGTGACATCAAATATTGCTATAAAAAATGTGGTATTATATGTGATTTGGGTGACCCTTTAAATATAACTTTTTGTTTGGTGTATGTGTGATTTTGTATTTCTAAGCGCTCAGTTTGCCGGTGCCCCTTACATGAGTGTTTCCACCAGTAGCTGAGGTCACACAGAATGTGTGTTTGTGTCTGTACATGCACTGATGTGTGTATCGCAGTAGGACCAACACAGCCTGGGCTGGTTAGTGGTATGTAACCCCATTCCTCAGACCCAGGGGACCCTGGCGTAGCATCAGCACTTAAAAGACAGGCCTACTTCTGGTCATGTTCAGGTGACTGAGCACAATCAAACACACGACTGCACACCCCTCAGAAAAGAAAACAAGCACAAAAAACGAATGCACTCCCACCAACATCATGTGCTTGTGACATGAATGATGGTGTGAAGAGACTTAAGAGGAGAAAGAACAGACTGCAGAGACGTTGCGCTAATATTTGTGGAGTGGTGTAAGAGCAGAGCTGGGTAACAGAATGACTCACATGTTGCCATTGGTGTAGACGCCACTGTTTTCCTCCACATACTGCACCTGTGCAGGGTAAACATGCTGAACCTGTTGAACAGTCTGGGCCTGGCAAGACGAAGTGCAAGAGTTGCAAATTAATTATCTAATTGACTAAAATCACATATTGCAGATACAGCATGCACACTTGTGCAGGAACATTCAGACACAAATACACACACAGACAGGCTGGATGTACCTGCTGCTGGACAGGCACCTGCTGGGTGGAGCCGGTAGGCTGGACAGGCACAGTGGTTTGAAGAGGGACACTGGAGGTGGAGTCAGCGCCTGCCTCAGGGGTCTGCATGGCGCCTAAATAAGAGAGAGAAAACATAGTCTTACTGTAGATAATGGTCACAATTACTGAAAACCAAGAACCCTCTCAACCTACTGGTCTAACTGGCAAAGCAACTTTACAACTCAATAATAACAACAACATAATAATCTTAATGCATCACTGAGCCAACGCTCATGTGGCATCAAAGAGCAATAACTCACTTGAACAAAGAGTCAATGTGCCATTGCAGGTTTGTATTCTTCTGGTTGTTGTTGAAAACAGACTTATAATTTACAATAGGCTAAGGACCACACATAGATAACTTTTTCTTTAACCTCTCTGATTTTATAACAACTGGTGTAATAGTCATAAAATCAGTGACATCAACTTCCTATAACTCAAAAAATATAAACTTTATCCTTAACATGTGTCCAGAACATATTGCATTTTATAACAAAAAGACAAATCTATCATATTACAAAAAAATACAGCTTTGTATAGAGGAAAAGATCTGGTTAGCCCAGGACGTAAAATATGCCTAAATGAGATACTAATCTAGGCATAATAGAAAACATGAGGTTTCACCACAGACCCTTGGCTGTTTAACCCAAATCAATGCTACTAAAGCTGCTCAAGGGCAATTCTACCCAAGCACCTGTTTCTGCTTTGTGGTACTCAATGTACTGAGAGCCTCATGCATCAGTGACACATGGTCTTGTCTCCATGTTCACAGCCATAAAACGAGTTAATATTTAACAAACTCCAAATAGATGCTGCTTCCCATTGCTCTGTTAGTCACCAATTTTACAGGTTTAGCATTACTTGAGATTGGAAGTCCTGGATCAGTACTAACAAAAAGGTACTAAGAACAACTGGCAAGTTATCTAATTGTTTACCAGATAGCATCATTACTACTAATAAAATAGTTATATTGTGCATCAGAGATTTAAGACCATGTCTACAGTACTTACTACCTAAGGGTAAGGTGAACTACTTTGAATAAGGAAAAGGGTGTGAAGAGACACTGATGGTGAACCTGTGTTTGTGAGTTAATAATAGTATGGCTACCATCACCCATTCCTACTAGTGGAAGGCCACCTCCTCCTCATCACAGTTTCCATAAACAAGCCTCTCTTGGTTAATTAAGCTGGGTCTCCTAACAGCTTCGAATCTCTCCAGAGAGAGCCTGCCCCTTCCCTTTATCTTCAATATCATACCGGCCTTGTTCTTGGGATGAAGGCTATCACTGTATTTGTGTGGGGGTGAATAACCTAAAAGTTGGACTACAAAACTGAGTCAGCCCTTCCTGTTGCAATGAGAATGTGAGGAACAGTAAAGCAGCAGGAAAAATCTACATATTATTTTAACATACTGGGGCACTGAGATTCATTAACGCAAAGCCTTCTGCTTTCAGCATGACTATTTTCAACACCTTGGGGAGGGGGATATGTATATACTATCACTGTCAGCCATGTCAGCAGGCTGTTGCTAGACAGGCTGCAGTCTGGCTCGTGGAAAAATAAACTACTATCCAGTTCAAATATTTATATTCTGTGATTTCGACAAGAAACCATAAATTATGACTAGAAATTCAGAAGAAATGACAAACCTGACTACACATATGATTAAGATACTATGACACACAAGCAGCTCATAGACCCTGAAGTGTGAAAGTCACTGGATGCAGGCTACCTATGTGATAAAAATGTCAAACTGTAGCCTTCAGCTTACTATAACCCAATGCTAAATACAGGACTTGTGAAGAAAGGAGAATGTAGACTTATAATCCACAGTGCAGTTTGAAAGCTAAAGTACATGGCCCCAACTGAGCCCACCTAATCGTGAGGAAAAGAGGCCCTGCATCACAACACACTCTTGATGCCTCACCCCAACCCCCTCCACAAACACACACACACACACACACACACTCTTATACACACCTCCTGCCTCACCATTCAGGCACTCCCTTGTGGCCCACTTAAATGCTGTGCTCCACTGAGCAAGTGCAAGCCCCTACAAAGACACAGAGGAACAAAAGCCACCAAGGAGGGCAACATTTTGGCCTGCGTTTTCTCTCCTTAATTCCTCTTGCTTAACATTACAAGCATATAGTAAAGAGTGCAAGGATCACAGTCGCAGCTACCAGAAAATACACAGAACCATAATTTGCCTCTCTAATGATCATGTATGATATAGGAGGAGTCTGATGCACCAAGTAAAGAAATACGAGCTGGTGAACAAGGCTGAAAAGTACACCATACACAAAATCTCTCCCTCTCACACACATACAGTACATGCAACCCAAGGCAAGACAGGAGTATGATCAGGTGCTAGTACAGGAGGAAAACAGATGGAGGGAGATGTAATAGGGAGCTGAAGTGGGGGGAGGTATGCAAAGTGATGTGTTTGTTGAGGAGTTGGGTTTTCAGATAATATAGAAAACTGGGAGTGACTTATATTTGTAAGGACTGCTGATATTGATTTTGATGTCAAAAACGCTGCACAATATATAGAATACTGTTAGATGTGCCAAAAGCTAGTGTTCAACATTCGATCTGATTTTAGGTCATGACAGGACCAATGGAAACAGAAATGTCAAATGTGGCAACATTTCTTAAAGCATCATAACATAGGTTACCAAAGTCTAAATGTGCTCTGTTCATCCTAACTGCCAGATGTTGGTTCAGGAAGGAAAAAACAAGGACCTTTAAGTCTCCTCTTTCATCAACAATATACATTATGTCTGACAGACTGGGGCAAATAACAAACCAAACATGCTGTATTCTGCTAAGCCATGAAAATGGATGACTGAATAATTGAATTAATCGGCCCCTCTTTAAGTGATTGGAAATGTAACAGGATCCAGGCAGCAGGTGGCATGGTACTATTTCTGCGCTACCGGACTACAGGTGAGTGGTAACATGATCTGATAACTAGCAGTTCCTAACATCCTGTTTGTGTGTGTGTGTTGGGAGGGGTGTCTGTGCATGACCTATTTTGGGTTGTATATTCCAATAGATCAATATGTTTACATTATTTTGGGCTTTACCTACAGTATGCATTAAAATTGGTTGGAATTGCTCTGTCTCTGTCAGGCCCACTTGCATATCAATGATGAGGGTCTAAGGATAGAGGGTGCCGTATGCTGTACACAGATTGTAAAGCCCCCTGAGGCAAATTTGTGATTTGGGGTTATAAATAAAATTGACTTGACTTGATTTGATAGGTTTTTCTCATACAAAGGACTTACCACATGAGCAGTTACAGCTTCATGGTTCACAAGTAACATACAATTGAAAAGAGAAACAAATTCTAGGGATGATGATGGACAATCAAATTGTATTTACGGCTAAACACCTTTTCTGTGGTGGACACATACAGATATAGGCCTAAATGGTCAGGAGTCCCACCACTTGGTGCACCTGTCCACCACTCACCTCTCCACACACATCAGAGGTCGCAGCTTCACAGGAGACCCAATGGACCTGAGAATAATTGTGATGCAACATTAAGAAACCAAGTCTCTACTTAGGCTAAACCTATAAAATATAATTAAGGAATCCTAAAATGCAAGTTTAGTATTCTATAACAGAGAGGAAAGGTAATATAGCATATTTGATTGAAATAGATGTGACTCAATGTTTTTACCTAATTTAAGTGAGCCTAAAATCAATCTGGCACAATATTAGGCTGTTAACTAACGACTAAGCATCCTCCCCCTGTACAGTGTCATGCTGGATTGAATACACTCCCTATCCTTCCCTTTCTTGCGTACCCAGGGAAATACACGCGCACATATAACAAACATACAAAATGTAATCTTTTAACTGTTAGTCAACAACTCTGGAGTATACCTGGATTGCAGAAGGGGTGGGTAAATCTTGACGTTACCAGCACAGTTACAGAATATGCAATGCAGAACAACGAAATGATTCCTGATAAAATGAGTAGTAACATTAAGGTATTTTAATGTTAATAGAGCAGGTGTTTTTCAGTCAAAGCTAACCACTGAAAAACTTAGCCTTGTGTTATCAGATAGCTTATCAGCCTTCTGATGCCACAAAGAGGGCAGATGGAAAGCTAGCGAAGCTGTCTTGCCTCCTAAGACAAAAGGGAAAGTAATGGCTTAGCTATTGTCAATAGCAGTTAGTGTATGGAAATCTAGCTCACAGCACTTTCCATTGCTGATCGACGTTATTGATGTTGTATGCCCAACAAGATTAGAACCACCTGAAACACAAACTTGCAATATCACCGTAACATTAGCCCAAAAAATGGGATACCAACAAGCATTGTAAGAAGGCAACGCTGGCGTTAGCAACCTAGCAACAACAGACACCTGCTCCTGCTCCAGCTGACCAGCTAGCATCAGTGACGACTAGCCTAGACCTATGCTACCACTCAGCATGGTAAGTTTGAACAAATAAGTTACACGGAAACCCCATTTTCTGCCAAACTGACCACGTTTAGGTCAGTTTTAGCCACAAAGCACACCGTGAGAGGACATAGCTAGCTTCTGCTAGCGAGCAGGACATCTTACAGCTGTGGGTATCTACAGGCAACGTTAGCAAGCAGGCTACCACGTCACAAAGAAACACCCTCGCTAGCAAACTACCCCAGCTATTCACCGATCCTTCATTCAGCAGCAGACAAAACATAAACCACAGCATTAATATCTCCTTTATTAAATTATCCCTTGAAGCGAGAAAGGACTTGAATTCGGGCTAAAAATAGTAGAAGATTTATTTCAAACCTGAGCTGTGGACTGGTTGATGAGATGAGGATGGTGGAGGAGGTGGTAATGATGGAGCGAGAGGTTGTTGTTGGTGGGTTACAGTCGCCAGGACTACGGTGACTATGGCGCTGCCTCACTGGGCAACAGTTGCTATAAAACTCACCGGGAGCGCGCAACCTTCCCAGTCAGGTGGGAGGAGATTAAAGCGCACTTAATGCAGTTTTAACGGAAATAAGATCACACCGAAATACATAATAGAGTATATTGGGAATATGTTACAAGGCTGGCCATTCAACCCGAGCCCATGCGTGTAGTCTTATTTGGAGACTTTCAATACATCAAGAATGAACAACATGTTACAGGATGTTGAAATAAAGTCAGAAATTTGTTTCGGTTATGTTCCTTTTGGGTGCAAAGACAACGCCTGTAGATCTATTCTCTAAACAATACAAGTCTGCAAGTTGTCAAAATGCTGTAGGTGTATCTTTTGTTTTCCTTCTGCTGATGCCCCTAAGTTTTATAAACACCTAACCCTAATCCAGGACATTCATTATGTGGTAAATAATTTTGGCATTACTTTATTTTCATACTGTCATAATTATGATTATGCCTATACAGATGATGTTTGTATGGTGGCGATTGTGCTTATAAGGTGTTTAAAATTTCTGCTGCGTTGATATATGCTTAAATTGTAAGATTCTGTTTATTTATATTTTGGCCAGAGAGAGGGCAAGGTTTAGGTATGGTTTAATATAACTGTTTTTTGCACACTAGAGGTTACAGGCTTGTCATGAAGTCCTGCTACAAAGAGCAAAATGTGCTCCTAAAGCTACAGTGTTAACCCATTCTGGTCTTTGTCTCAGCCTCTGCAACATCTGGGTGTTGCTTTTTCATGTCTTTCTCCAGCTTAATGAACAATTCAGTTTGCTATGACAATTCAGAGATATTTTTCTCTTGACATTCACTTTTTAAGTTCACAAAATCAGGCACAATTAAATAAAAACAGCAATGGTTTACCATTGAACTACTCATACCACCTCCAGATCTCACTTTTGTCTAAACTTGTTCCACTCATTTCTTGTTTCTCAGATTTGAGAGCTATGCAGATTGCATACAATTTTGCCCAAATGAAAACTGGAGTTCTTTCACCTTTGCTTGACTAGCAATTATTGACTGTAATATCTGAGCCTTAAATTATTGCAACACTACTTGTCATTTTTGTGCATTGTGCAAACGTGGTGGATACTGGTTGAAAAAACATTGTCGTTGATAGCTATAAAATGATTAAATATCAAGCATGGTATTCATGTGCTACAAGTTAAACTATTTTACCACATTTCACAAGTAGGGCTAAAAACATACCCACCTCCAGAGTGTTTTGACAGTTTTAAATGGTGGTATATCACATGAAATTAATGCTGACTGAATGATTGCCTTGTTATACATTACAGTGTTAGTGCAAATTTGTAATCACAAGTGTGCACAGGCAGTACCCAGTATTCACCATACAAGATAACTTGATAAGCCAAGGGTGAATGCCATTCTTCTGTATTTATTGACCATCATGTTGCATTTTTTGCCATTATTCTCACTGTCCTACTTTGTTATTGGAAAGTTAACCCCTCCTAATGAATGCGCCTTTCTACCTGAACAATTAAATGTTATCATTGTGCATATTACTTGACCGTGTTAACAACTGCCTCAGGGCTTTTGAATCAAAATTAATATTCCTACTTTGATTCTCAACCTGGGCCTCGTTGTTCTGACATTTGGAGCAAACAATAGGTTGTTTTAGTCAAAACTGGACATTCACCTTTGCTTGACTAGCAATTATTGACTATAATATCTGAGCCTTAAATTATTGCAACACTACTTGTCATTTTTGTGCATTGTGCAAACGTGGTGGATACTGGTTGAAAAAACATTGTAGTTGATAGCTATAAAATGATTAAATATCAAGCATGGTATTCATGTGCTACAAGTTAAACTATTTTACCACATTTCACAAGTAGGGCTAAAAACATACCCACCTCCAGAGTGTTTTGACAGTTTTAAATGGTGGTATCACATGAAATTAATGCTGACTGAATGATTGCCTTGTTATACATTATAGTGTTAGTGCAAATTTGTTACCACAAGTGTGCACAGGCAGTACCCAGTATTCACCATACAAGACAAAACATTCTTGTTGATATCTATAAAATGATTAAATATCAAGCATGGTATTCATGCGCTACAAGTTAAAATATTTTACAACATAGCACAAGTAGGGCTAAAAACATGCAGAACTTTTCAATTGGGAACAGTGACCAAACAAAACCAGCATTGTTAAGAGGCTTCCTACTGCATACAAAGCTTAACCAACCACCTGTGTCCACTGCGCAGCACTTTTTTTGGTTAGCAGTACTAAACAGATGCTTTTTGGAAAAGCTGTTGTTGTTGCTAAGCAACTACTGAAACCCCCATCTAAAGGATGACAATCTTTTGCTAAAATAATTATTTTCAAGTAATAGTTTGTCCTTTCAATTTCAAACAAGAAAAATACACTGCTGTGGAGGCTGGTGCCTGCTGGACCTGTGGCCTTTCATACTGTTCCGGTATACTGCAGTGGTTGCTAATTATTTCTGTGATTTACTTTAGCTTATTGCCTTGAGAATTAATTATTTCTAAGTATTTCTAAGTTATTTATATTGCTCTATTGTGCCTTTTAACTTTGTCTTCTTTAGTTTGATGTAAATAGAGATACTGACTCTATAGAGATATACTGACTTAAACAATTAAATAAGTTTACTTTTGCCTGAGAAAATGTGGTTTATAATGTGCAAAGCTGCTGCTTTTTAAAGTATCAACAAAAACATTTTTAGAAATCCACAAACTATTTGTTGCATTATTTTTGAGAGCCGCAAATATGTGGGTATATCATTGGCCTTGTTCTTGAGCGACAGAACAACAGGCTGTTTTTAAATGAACCTCTCTTGCCTTCCATCCATTTTTATTTTTTAGTAGAATTTGTGAAATTGACAGCTATTGAGTGTCATGGCTCTCTCACTATGTAAAGGCACGTGTATGTCTTCATCATCAGTTGCACGGCGCCTTGGGGTGTTGGAATTGTAACCTTATAAATGATCTCTGTGGTGAGCTTTAAACAATAAAATTAGCCATGATGAACTGATCCAAAAGAGAGTTTGGTGCATATCACTGAGAGACACAAGGTATGACAAATGACAAACAAGGGTACAAATGATTAACTTCTTTTTCTTGATCCATTCCAAATATATTCAAAAGTTAAAACACCATAGCAGCATTTTTGCATAGTTTTGCCCATTTACTACAAATCAGCAATACTTTACATTGCTGCTGATCATTTTTCAGAGCTTTTAACCCCCATGGTCATTTCACTACACTATAAAAATCAAAAATTTGCAGAGACTTACAATTTGCTTTCGTGTTATGGTTCCATGTTAATGCAGCTGAAAGAAGCACATTGGATTGAGAAGTCTGCACTGCATTAAAGTGCAACAATAACGTAAATAGCAAAATAAAAGCAGCTACTGTGACAGTTTACGTATCTCAATCAAGTTTTAAAGTCTCCACAAGTTCATTTTCATACCATCTAGAAATGAACTGAAATGAATGGCTGTAGAAAAAGAGGTTAAAAAATGTACAGCACTATGCCATGCTTTCAGAAAGGGTCAAGTGCAATGTGAAGTGTAAGTCACTTGCAATAAATAAACTAAAACATGCAAAATCACTGGTATGGTCACCAACACAAATCTGCCTAATGGTCTAGGCACAGGAGCAGTCATAGCACATTACTATATTCAAAATACAGGTTACGTCTATAAACATTACAGTGAAACGGTAAGGCTGTCTTGATACTATAATCACAAAGCCATGTTCTAAGAAAAACCTTAATAAATGATCCCTTGCATACTTGCTTGAATTGCAGCATTGAATATTGTGCAAAATGTCACCAGAAACTACTTGAAGTACTTACTACTTGTAATGTTGTGCAAGCTGTATAAAAACTGAGAAAGTAAACATTAAAATTCAGTAGGCTCAGTCATTAATATACATTGATTATGGAGGCAGAAGCCAGAGTGTTGAGTCAAATGGTACATTTATAGAGATTTAGTTGAAGAGAGAGAGAAAAAAACTTGCACTGAGAATGTAAGAGTCAGTTCATTCAATGTTATCTAACCCAGGGAGCAGCATCTTAGATTGTTTTATCATCAAATATCCTTTTATTTGGCTAAATGAAGCTGCTGCCAGGTTGCGTTGCCATCAAAAGTGTTCTTCCTATTGACCATTTGACTTAAATGGAACGTGGATTCGAAACAGTGCAAAGGAACAAAACCCGCAATTCAGCAATATCATCCCTCTGTATAGATGCAGGAGACCTGGCTTGTGCAGTGGTCCACCATACTGAAGAAATCTCCATGTAATTCTTGATTAGGAGCCACATCTTGTACTTGTCTGTGGACATCAAATCCTGCAGATGCACCCGCACGCGCGCACACACACACACACACACACACACACACACACAGAAATACACAGATACATGTATGCACAGCAAGAGTTGTGAAGTCCAATGGTAATAAAGTGCTTATCCTCGAGCAGTTTTGTTTAGACTGTATTTTCATTACCTGTAATGCAGGGAAGAGCTGTTTGTAAGGTGCCTACCCCATTGGGATTACTGACTGCTGGAGGGAGGCTGTCACCAAAGGCATCACCTTGCATCAGGTGACTCGAGCTGGCCTGTGCTGTGATTCCTCCATATTGTGGAGGAGAATATAGCATCTTCATCTGCCCTGAGAGCTCTACAAGACAAATGACAAAAGCCTCACTCACATTTATCCTTTTTGTAAAAAACAACTCAATTAAAGTCTATAGCCTTTCTCTTTAAATTATACATTTCAGTTGAAAAGCAGCATAAGACTGCAAAAATGAAAAAAAAACTGCATTTCAATCATTTCAAATCCTGTCTTTATCTCAGCAGTTTAAAACTAAATTGTGTATTTCTGAACACCTCGTCAACATCACTGTGGCTGTCAACTCCGGGGGGGGGAAAGGTGATATCTATTTAAAGGTGCATAGAGTGGAGCTGCCTGATTCTGTCTAACTAGAAAAATCACCAGCCACCTGTTACGCATAAAGATATACTGCACAATTAATGTGCATGTGAGAAAATCTGTTCAAACAGATTGTCAAACCGCCCAGCTATTTGCTAATAGGCTCTTCAGATGTGAAATTTGCACTACAGACCTTTTTCAGAAGAACCTCCCCTTCTGCAAAACTGTATTTACATCTATTTGACAAACCTTAAGAATACACTGATGATAAACCTCTGAGTACCTGGAGTGTGATCTGCTAGATCAGGAGGCTGGCTGGGCTGCTTCAGATCTTGGTTGTTCTGCAGGGATGTCCCATTGGGAGGATGCAGGAGGCAGGTGGAAGAGCAAGGCCCACTCTGGTCCCCGGGGAAGAGCTGGTGAGGGGAAGGATCAACAAACCTGAAATATTTCAGACTGAATTAAATACTCTGCTTGAGGAATTAAGAAAAAGAACAATATATATTTTATTATTTGTATTATGTGGACTATCCAGAAAACATCCTTGTACAGTTATGATTTCCAAAACAGACATGCAATTAAGAATGTAGAAAATTTAGTTTTGAGAGATGTATGGTATTTTCCTTAAAAAAATAAGTAAGCGCAATATTATGCAGTTCATATGAAGCTTTATGTAATTACATCAATTTATGTAAAAACATCAACATTAACGTCTATCATACTCTCTTTCTAAACCACTTACTGTAGATGTCAAGCACTAAAGAAATAAAAAACATCCAAGATCACAAACTTCCTTCATCCTTTAACCACCTTTGATTTTCGAATTTTGCAAACATTGCACTTTAACAAACAACTGTATTTTTCCAATTCCATATTAGCCCCAGTTTCACACAAAGGCATGATAACCAGTTAGCCTGCAAATTAAGCATTAATTAATCCATCATGAGGTAATGACAAGGTTTCACACATTCTGTGTACATTTGAGACAGACTTTGGCAAGCATTGGTTCCACAACCATTCGCATGAGATGAAACTGTCATCATCTGGGGTTGTCCTTAGGCAATCCTTCACTCGCTTGAATGGCGCAAATGAGATGGACAACATGGCACATATTTGAAATAACCACTTAAAAGAATGCAGAAAGCTCCGTCTTTCAGCTTAGACTTTTAAATCTTTGCTACATCCATGTAATGAAGAAAGAATTCCTGCTTTCATGGATTCCTCTGCTTCATTTCCTTAGCATCCTGGCTTCCCGCACTGCTGATTTAACCCTTAATTTTCTGCATGGCATAATTCTGGTACAGCAATGGAAAGACACTGTGCACTCCATGTAGGATGTTTTGTGCTCCAAGTTAAAAACTAATTTACAAACTAAATTTAAAAGCATAGGTATGGTATTACATATATATGCTATTTGCAATAAATAGTTTCTGAACAATACTGGGAACAATTTTCCACCTCAGGTGTTTCAGTTATCGAGTTCATGACCACAAGATTGATTCTCTATGCTTGGCAATTGATGTAAGTAGCAATGGAAGCTCTCAAGAGGCACTTCATGATGTATTACAGTCTGTACTCTACCTATGGCCCGTGCAACACAGGCTCATTCTTAGCATTTTCCAACACAATAGTGCAAGTCTATGCCTGCCTGCAATTTGTTCTGTCATTACTCTTTTACATAGATAATGGATCAAGACTGCTCCTTCTGTCTTAAGTGTAATCAGCTAAAATGGGAAAACTTCATTTCACTTCAGTGAATATAATTTTGTCTGGATTGTATAGGAGTTCAACCCACCATTAAATCATTAACTTCATTTTTATGCCTCTGTTGCTCATTGTTACAACATTAAGAAAATCAAGGACATTACTTTCAGATTCATGTTACTCATTGTTAAATACAGATGATTAAACTAGTAAATTTGAATATTGTTCAGTGGCCATGGCAGCTGACACCCCTGCTGTTAAGTCTGGCCAAGAAACACACTTGCAAGAATATCAAAGTAGCCAGAGTTTGCTGACACTATACACAGTCTGAATGGGAACCCGAAAGGAATCCCAGAGTGTACAGAAAATGGCAACAAGGATTTTACAATCGATTTAACATTTAAAAAAGTAATTACAGCATCTCTCCTCTCCCACTGGACCTAAATGGTATTTTTTTTAGATTTTATGATTCACTTATGAATTCCTTAGCTGCTCTTGTTGGTGGCTATAGCATCCGTTAATACCAGCAGTCGAGACCAATGAGGCAAGGCAAGGTCTGCTTTCACAGGCCAATTGTCTACCCAGAATCCTGCAGTGAATGCTTTGGCCTACCGCTGATATGAGAACAATCACAGCCAGTGAGGAGCCACAAGCATCTGGCTCAGAACGACAGAAATACTTTATCACATGCTTTGAAGTGTATAGATGAAGGGCGGTTTTCCTATGGGTTGACCAGGGAAATGTGTTGCTGGCCATCCCCAACCTGTAAAGCCTCTTCCCAGCCATAGCACCCACCAACACACACCAAAAAAAAAATACTTTAGACTCTTTTATCAGGGTACAAAATAGTGCTCTTTTAAACTGATTATTCTAATTATGAGCTTATAGCCTTGAAGCCATGACAACCAATCTTTAAGCTGATTGTTTCAGATCATCAAAAGGGAGAAAAAAGATCTCTGAAGCATTTAAATCAGTCATGGCACAGTCAAAGTTCCAACTGTGCAAATAGGAACACAAAATGAAAAGAAAATACCAGTTGGCTTGCTGAGTAAAGCTAACTGTTGGCTTCGGCTTTTTTGCTTATGAATGGGTACGTGCACGCTAACACAGTATGCATTTACATTACCAATGAGAGGGTTTTAGTGACTTTTTTGTTTTCAAAAATGTAGTTGGGATTCCTGTCACATTATGTATCTATGCATGAATGGAAGAATAGTAACATAATATGAATGATTTATTTTATGGATTTTATGCTAAAGATTTTTTTATATATAAAACCGACAGACCCAACACAATAACACAAAAATCCTCAGTACCTGAAATCATCTTGTAAGGAGCACAACAGAGCCAGGTGAGGATTGCTGGAGGAGTCTTGTCCCTGTGGAGCAGCTGAGGGAACAGGGATGACAGACACTTCAGGGCTGTCCACCACAGCCTAAATCTAATGGATAAACCTATTATGTGCACATGGTTGCAGGTGGATATGCTTAAGTACCTAGTTTTCATATCAAACATTTTAATGCAAAGAGCCAGGGCTTAGACATACCAGAGTATGACTCATGGGATGCACAAGGGGAAGAGTTCAAGTTGTTGTCTATCCTTGCCAGAGGAGAAAGGCTTGGTTGCAGAGGGTGGATGGTTAAACAGTCTGTCAGCGTGTCCTGGGTCACATCAGCAGTGGATTTCATCTAGAGAACATGGGACATAAACAGTGGTGAACAGCATAATGAATAGAGCATATTGTGTCTTTTTGCTTTGTTGTGGTGCACTTGTGTATATTTTTGTTATGTGGATGTTTTTTGATTAGCCAGATATAACTAAAAAAAAACCTTTAAGTCTTCAACATCTGACTTTATTATCATGCTTCCTCTGGCAGGTCACCTTGAGCACTTCTTCTTTTTAGATGTTAAAAAAGTTTCCCTAATAGATCTGAACATGGACATAAAAGTATATTTTATATTTGATATGGCCAAGAATTAATTTTTACAAAAAATAAACAAAAGACCTACATAAGGCGTCATTGATGGGAATCCAGACTCGATACTTTGTTGCATGCCATACCGCTTTGTCTCACTCTCTTTCTCTCTTCCCGCATTCCCTGTTCCTCTACTACCTTCTATCCCATTAAAGCAAAAATTAACAAAAAATTATTTTAAATGGTAATTATTTATATGAAGAAGTCACATTGTTACTTTGGCTCTAGTTTAAAGGTATAATCCTTAAGATTTCAGTTGTGGTTGATTTGGCAACTCCTGTGGTCAATGGTGGTAACGCTAAGAACATCTTAATGTTCCACTGTTCTTGTTCAAAATTATGTTTATTGATCACTGGGGGCAGAAAACGCCCTTTGAGCAGCTACTCTGTTTGGCCATGATGAAAAATGTATGTCTTCTTTATAGGTCGCTGGAGCTATACTTTTACCAATATAAAAAACAAAATGCCTGGGATCTGCTGTTTCACTCTACCAGATTATATCATTAAGTACCATGTGCACATTAGCCGACTCTTATCTTTTTCCAAATTTCGTCCATCCCCTTGAATCCCTTGTGCATGTGCATGCCATTTGAATCCATCGCAGGAATGGCTGTCTCTGCCATTGACAATACAAACTACTATATAGAGAAGTAACTAATCAGTGTAAATACATTTAATGACTATAGCTGAATAAATGCCAGCCGTAAATAGTATCATTGGGTTTGATATGATGAAAATCTTAAGGATTATAGCTTTAAAGACTGTTTGCTACTATCAGAACTATTTGCAGACAAGACAAGAAACAGCTAATGGATGCTTATATGGGTTTTTATACAGTATATAAGATAGGATTTTGCAGTGGTCTTCATCAATTCATCAATTACAATAAACATTTATTTGAGTTTTAGATGAAAGAAGTTGAGCATGTGGGAGACTTTGTAAAATGTCACTTTTTTTAGTAACTACCCACCTTCTTTGTCTGTATCTATGGTGACATCACCCTCAGTAAGAGCTAAAGAGTATAAATCTCTCACAAACATGCAAAAATCTTAACTGAAACACTGCAGTGCCATAATGTGAAACTTTGTGATGGAGTCACGCTAAGTGGAAAATAAAGGAGGTGAAAACAGTAAAAAACATATAACAAACAACATAATTGTGTATTATTGTATGACCTAGCTCTATCAGTTTTAACGTAAGTGGATGTATAAACTGACAAGCTAGTTTGCTGGATATTTTAACCTGACTGAAAATTAAAGTAAATAAAACTTTTTGTGAACAGTTAAGTTGTAGAGCTTAACAGAGTGGGGTGGAGAGCACATCACAGATATTATAAACTCCATATTTTCAGTTAATTAGGACAAATAAAAGCACAATGAAATGTATAAATGTAACCTTTCTTTTGTTCATGGTTGTAGTGTTGAGGAAGTGATGCTGTCTACTTACAATCATCACTAATGAGATTTAGTCAAGGTGGAAAGTTATTTATGACTGCAAAACCTGGAGCCAGCTTATGGCTTTTTTCCAGTTTATTTAGTTGGTCAACAAATTCTGTGGACAATTTACAATGAGTTGAGCACTTGGTATGACATTTCTTAGTAAAATACATTCTCAAGAACAAAGTGTTTGTTCTCAAAGAGGAAAAACTTAAAAAATTGTGAATTGTGTTACAGCATGCACTGCAGTATGTACCTTCTTCCGTAACTGTCGTTCTTTAGTAGAGTGGGATTTCACGTGTTTCCTCAAGGAGCTGGGATCAGTGTAACGCTTTGCACAGCCAGGCACCTGGCACGTATATGGCTTCTGTACAACCACAGACATATGAAAACTTGACACCACATAGAGGCAAAGACACACACACTAGCTTTGAAATACCATCCATAATTGTATGTGTCTGTGCATGGCTGCCACTCACTGTTTCCAGGTGTGTACGCTGGTGTTTAGCTCTGTCACTTGAGTTGCTGAAGGCCTTGTGACATCCTGGGTGCTGACACAGGTAGGGTTTCTCCCCCGTGTGGCTACGCAGGTGAATCTTCAGATTTTCTAGCCGAGAGAAAGCCTTCTTGCAGCCCTCAAACTGTAACCGCATACAAACACAGTAAAAGTAGTGCAAGCAATTTGTTGCCATCAGGTAGCCACAGATTAACAGTGTTTCTACTACATGCATTCAAAACTGGGGGTCATTCATTTGAAGTCCTTTGTTTTGGGCTGTTGGCTCCATCCAGTGCAATATTGAATATAAGCTCTACAAGGTTCTCCAAACTGATGTTGCCCATATAAATGGAGCTATGAGCTTATGAGCTAGAAATTACTGCAGACAAAGGCCTGCTGACCTCAGTGTGTGGGAGGGTGTGGAAAAGGAACTATAGAAAACCTTTTAAATAGAAAAATTACTGCCATTTAGTCTCAACTGACACTCAAGTAAGCCCTAACTGGTCACTGCTACAGTAGTTTCATGGTTAACAGGCAAGCAGCTATAAAGCAGCAAAGCCCCGAGAGGGGTAAACATGCAGCAGAGACATGTGCATTTTTGTTTTATGGCAAGTTTATGTTATCTAGTCACAACTTGGAAAACCTGGCTATTACTAGTAGTCGTTTGTCTCTTTATGTTTGATTATTATACAACCACATCACTCTTACCATCAGCCAATTATAATTTCAATGACTGTGCCTTTATATTTGTCAGCACACTTTGAGAAAAGGCAAATACAACCATGATACTGACCAAATATTGTGTGCAATATAGTGTGCAACACTAAGGATACAAAGCACATCACACTGTGAGGAAAAGATATCTACTTGACAATCTAACACTGATAATTCAATCTAGCTTAATGAGTCTGATACATCATTGGCTGGGCAATAAATATCACCATATTCAATTTGAGATCCTTAAATCCCTTAACAAGCACTCTTTTTTCTATGCACAAGCCCAAAAATAACATACCCAAAATGAAATAGTTACTGCTCTTGAACAGCTTTAATCAGTCATGATCCTTCTCTCTTCTGATAGGTAACTCTTTGGAGTTTACTATCAATAAGTCAGAATTAGTCTAAATGATACTTAACCAAATGTACAGAGGCACAAACGTGGTAGAAAATATACAGTTTGTTCTCAGCTATTTTCTTTTTCTTTTCTGTTTTGTATGCACTCTTGTTACAAAATAAGGAACTGCTGTCACAGTGATGTTCATTCAGAATCACGAGGCTTTGTACTTTCAAACAATGTATACTGTGTCAAAATTGAGTAAGGATTTAACTGCAGGTCATCCTCCCCTGTTTGTTAAGGAGTTTTAATTGCAACTCTCTTGCAAATTCCATTTAAAATGTCTAAATAACTGGAGTTTTTTTACTCCCAAATATACATTTACATTTTTTTTATACTTTAACACAAATATCATATTTTAAGTAATACATTTCTGATGGTTGTGTGTTTCACCAGCAGGGGTCAGTGTTTATACACACATCACTGTATTGTCGTTTGTTTTTTGAATCCATCTTGCATCACCTTGACAGCGGTTGGTAGTTGCCAATTACAAAAAAAGTAAAGTCACTTTTAGTAGACTATTCTTAATACATTTACAGCAAAACTCAGACCAAAGAATGACTACATTATATGTATAACAGCATCATACACACGGCCTTGCACTTGTACTACTTCTTGGGCTTCAGGAAAATACTAATACCACAGTAATGCAAACCAGCAAAACAGCTCTTTTTTGCAGTATCATGCGACCACAGTGACTTCACTGCTAAAATATGTGAATCATCAAGTTTTCCTTTGTAAAGCCAGGACTTTACTCTCCCTTTTCTTGTTCACAGGGGGTTTGGAATGTCCTTCCTAAGCCTTATGGAGAAAACACACAGACCATGTCCAATTTTGTTATTTTTTCTCTAAGACTAGATTCCTCACATACTGATACCTCTCAGTCATCGCTGCCGAAGCCAAATTAAAATGTTTTTTTCTTCCCATTAATAGTTCACTAATAACATTCCTCTGCATTCCACATAGAAATACTTGCCTTTCTTTCTCATCATGGCACAGCTATTTCTTGACAACATCTATTCTCAAAAACTATAACGAGCCCATGCTGTTTCTGCAATTAAACTAGAAAATAAAATCATTTTCACATCACTTTTAGCTAAACTTTGTTTGCAGCAAAGCTATTGCTACTTTTGAATGTTAAATGGATGGTGGTTGTATTCTGGAAATTTTATAAAAGCACAAGATTTAGGTTAATCAGCGGTGAATTATTATTAAGAATTATTAACATTTTGTCAAAACAAATAGACTAAAATGGAAACCGAACAAAACAGTAGAGTAGCATAAAATGGGAAATTCACTTCACTCGGCCACTCTTTCCAGTTCTGTTCTATTACAATAAATGCTCCTTCATAAGGGGACACACTTGGAAAGTGCACCAACCCTGAATATAGTTTAAAGAAAAGAATTAATAACAGACCCCTAAGCTAGAGTACCACAAGAAAAACAGCACAGACAGAGATAAATAGTCTCTCTGAACCAAAGTGGACAGACAAGTGAGAACCAGCATAAAGCTAAAATACTGCCAAGACTCCAGGACTAGCCAGGAGTGGGTAACTGTGTAACTCTCATAAGCTCTCATAAAGCGCAGAGGGATTTTTAGTTTGTCACGAGGGAC
This sequence comes from Siniperca chuatsi, assembly GCF_020085105.1. Classification (NCBI taxonomy): domain Eukaryota; kingdom Metazoa; phylum Chordata; class Actinopteri; order Centrarchiformes; family Sinipercidae; genus Siniperca; species Siniperca chuatsi. Next base: position 12,804,009 of record NC_058059.1, read on the forward strand.
GTTTGGGCTCAAAAGAAAGCAGCATGGCTTCTCAATGTAGATCAGTGTTACAGCCAGCTTCTGACAGGTCCTGGCAGGTACTCATGCCCTGGCTGAACAATGACAGCTGCAGTCTGTGCCAGCAGAGTCTGTCCAGTGCCCAGTCTTACTCTGAGGTCAATTCATTCTCTTCCCTGTTTGTTTCACCAGTGATATTTCTACCCTCTTTGCTCTTTTTGTTTCACCTGTTTCCTTACACTGTATATTTTTAGCTTTTCAGTCCCTGTCTCCATTGGCTTGTAAATTCCTGGAGGGATGTTACATAAGAAATAATAGTTTTGCCACAACTGCTAAAAACGTTGGACAAAATTCTTTAGTGTTAAATATATCATATGAACCTTCAGATATTTAAAACAATATATTTAAAACAATACTATCACTAATTGGTATTTTACCAAAATTTTAGGAGACACTACGTGGGACTTTTCATGAAATTGAGGAGGAATTTTAGATTTCTGGATCAATAAATGGCTGCAATATGCGGTAATAGGGCATATGTATTACTGTAATGTATCACTATCCAAATTTTATTAAATAATTACAATTATCTCCAGGCTAGGATTCATTATTTTTTATCAGCAACTTGTTTTTTTTTTTTTAATTTTGTAAAAGTTTGCAGTGAAAGAAAATGATTTGTTTACTAATGCAGAATAATGACAGACGCTGTAATGTGAAAACGTATTCTACTAAAGCATCATTTCCTGGTGCCAAAACCAAGTAAGTTCCCTCCAAACAATTGTAAGGATGGCTCTTAAAATGTTGTCAAACCTGAAATCTTATCAGGCCTGCCTTCAGTGGCATTAGCGAGGCTTGAATTACAAGCTACTCATGTAGGGCAATTTAGTGGATTAGCAAGGATAGAGTGAAAAGGTTTAATTTTTGCTCTATGCAAATGCACTGATTGATCACAGCATGAATAATGCATGCTGAAAGACAGTAGATGAAGTACATTTTGGCCAACTTTTCCAAAAACTGATGCTCACTGGTGCTAATTAGCCTATTGTTTTAAAAATAACCACAATTACCTCTGTTATTATAACTGAAATTAATTGAGTGGAATTTTCAGTGTTGGAGTGGTGGTAGAAAACATGGCAGCCACAATGTACGATCTAATAATTCCAAAGCCTCACAATGACTGTAGAAATCTCTTGTTTTGGGTTTTAAACTGTGCTTTTAAAACCTCATATGTTTAAATCAGAGTGACAGATGCAAATAAACTGGTGAGTCAAGGATATGCTAGCAAACTGCTGAATCATCATTAAACAGATTGTAAGATGACAGGTACAAGCCTGGGCCTGCCCTTTATGTTCACTGTGCAACAAGAGCTACCTCATTGTTCTGCTCGCACTTCATTTATCACCCATCAGTTTATCCACCTGCCAATAATTTCCTAAGAAAAACTGGGTACTACATCTTGGGCAATTGTATAATTTGAAAGGTGGGCTCTTTCAAGAGAAGTTAACTTTCTCTAAATATTAAAGTGCTTTTAGCTATTCCAACTGGTCTGTGATAGTCAGAGTTTAATCTATAATTTTTGCACAATTTTTCATCTCAGGGAGTAGAAGAAATCATATGCATAGACTCATGCTCAGGTCTATGAAAATGTTCATGTAAAGAAAGAAAAAGCTTGCACTCTTGAGATATTTGTTCAGACTTGACCTGAAGAAAATCTATGCAGAATCAAAATGTCAGAATCAAAATTAAAGTGCAGGAATGATAAGTGCTGGCTTTTTCTCTCTTTACTCAGAATTTGCCTGTACTGTATTTACTGTGCCACAAACACAAGTGCCATTTTTTATCAATTCTGTTTTTGCCGATGGGTTGTGACCATGAATACTTTCTTCATTACTGAATGATTACATGGAACACAGACCCATCCAACGATTGCAGCCCCATGGCAACAGAGCAGGCTTCAACTAATAAGTGAGTATTTTGGTACAAAAGGTCGACTGCAGGTATGCATAACGTTAATAATTGACTTGTTAAAAGCAGCGACACAAAGTGTGTTTGGTCAGTGGTTTGTCAACTAATCATCTAAGTCTCAAGTATTTTCCCAGTGGGAGTGAAAAAAAGACAAAGAAGGGAGTTAAGAGTGGAGTATAACCCATACATGATTATTAGCCATGCTGGTGGCATGGATCTATGGATGGCAATGTCGGTCTGACTGTCGGTCGGTTGGCCGTTCCACAACTTTGGTCCAGACTGAAATATCTCAACAACTGTTACATGGATTGCCATGAAATTTGGTACATCCTTTTATAATCCCCACAGGTTGAATCCTACTGATTTTGGTGATCCTCTGACTTTTCCTCTAGCGCCACTAGAAGGATGACATTTTTGACTTTTAGTGAAATATCTCAACAGCTATTAGTTGGATTGGTGAGAAATTTGGTCGAGACATTCACGGTCCCCTCTGGATGAATTGTAATTACTTTGGTGATCCCCTGACTTTTCATCTAACGCCACCATTAGGTTAAAATGATTATTGTCCAATACTTTGGTTTATAATCAAATACCTGCAAAGCTAATGACATTCCCATCAGCCTCAGCTGTAATTTGTGTTTGGTGCTAATTAGTAAATGTTAGCATGCTAACACACTAAACTAAGATGTTGAACATGGTAAACATTACACCTGCTTAACATCTGCATATTAGCATTGCCATTGTGAGCATGTTAGCATAGCATGCTGACATAAGCATTTTGCTCAAAGCACTGTTAGAAACAAGTCAAACAGACTGTTTGACTTGTTTCTATATTCTAGACTCACATTACATTCAAAATTAATAACCAAACTAAAGATGCATCATTCAATTGCAACACATCTGAAAGAACTAGATCATCCATCTTGGACAAATAAAGCTACTAGTTCATCAATAATCAGGCCATGGATAAACACCAACTCTTTGGCCACAGATTCAGACCTGCAGAGAGCCAGACTATGGGGCATCACCTTCCCAGCACGACGGCCAAGTTTGTCAAACGGTGGCCTGGCAAACCCCCTGCTGCTGACAGGCCCAGTAGCTACTAGAGAGCCATGGTGCTATGCCAGATCTAAAGTGCTAGGCATCCTTTGTGCTGATTTAATAACTACATAATTGAGTTAACTCCCATGTCAGTTATCACAGAGCTCCGCTAATTACCCCATGGCTAAAGTTAAGAGGAGAGAGAGGCCATATTTTTGGCCATAAAAACGGAGCACAAGAAGCCATTTGCCCTAAAAAAGGCTTTTTTTTCTGCAGTCTGAGGCTTAAAAGCCTTCAACTAGATACTGTGGCTTTGAATGGAACACTGAGAATTGAACTCGGTGAGCCCCTGACATTCATCATGTTCCTGCTTTAACTGCATTCACTCAGCCTTCTCACAAATGAGTAAAAAAATAATCTGTGTAATGTTAGGAGGGGAGATAACATACGGAATCATCTTTCTAAGAGGCAGAAAAATAAAGTATGAAAATAAAGCACAGACTTCAGTTGCATGAGAAAAAACACAGTTGTGATCTGCATGGTGTACCGTGCACTTGTTGGGTTTCTCTCCTGAATGGACCCTCATGTGGATAAGAAGCTTGTATCGGGCATTGAAGGGCTTGAAGTTGCGAGGACAGCCCACCCAGTAGCATGTGAAATCCTCAGCCTTCCGCTGGTCCACATGTAGCTTTTCTATGTGCCTTACGAGCTCCTCCTTTTGCTCATAGACTGCCCTGCAGTTCAGCCACATGCAGCAGTGGGCCCCATAGTCTTCCAGCTCTCCTTCTTCTTCCTCCAGCATTGGGACCTTCGGTAAAAAGCTCACCCCATGCCTGGGAGGAACCATGGGAGCCTGTGCGAGAGGGTCCTGAGAAGGGGGCTTTATTTTGCAGTGTCGTCTAGTGAGGTGGACGTGCTGGTGTGAATGGTAGGGTGGGGGAGGCCCCTGTGGAGTAGCAGCTTCTTGGACATTAGTCAACAGGGCTGGCTGTAACTGTAGCTGTGGCAGCAGGTTGTTGGTGGTTTGGCTGCAGCTCTCTGAAGTCTTCTCCAGTGCCCCTCCTTCCTCTGGGAGACACTGCTGCTCCACCACCATGTTAGCCATCTGGCTCTCCAGACCACCTCCCTCTTCAAGCATCTGCATACGGCCACACTCTGTCTGTGGGGCCAGAGCCTGCGAAGAGCCTGACATACTGTAGGGATGGGCCAGGGGGATGCAGCAACCTCTTACACCCAGGAAGTGACCATAACCTTCAGACTGGACAGGTGAGAGTGTGGGGTGGGAGGCTGGAGAGCTGCGGGAACCATTGATATAAGCCACAAGTGAGGTAGGTGAGGTGCGTATGATGGAGTTGAAATCAATACCCATGACATCTGACAAAGGCGACATGGAAAGAGCTCTCTTCTTAGCACGAGACTGTCTGGGGCTTCCGGCATCACCTGCAAAGAGATACGAGGGCAAAGAGGCAGAGGTGCTAGTGCCACCTGATACGGTCGTGCCGGACATGGCCGTGCCAGGGGAAAGGCTGAGCTGCTCACCTCCCTCGCTGGTCTGGGTGGAGCACTGAGGTAGACTCAGTGGAGGAAGCACACGGTAGCCATACGACCATTCATGTCTGCCACTAAACATTGACTGTGTTTCAAACAGACTAAGGGTAGTGGATGCCAGGGATTCTCTGGACAGTAAAGATCTGAAACAGATTGTTGTTACCCACTTTAGTATCATTCATAAGGTGTAGTGAGCTCATCATCACATACTGTTATTGATATTACCCACCTGGCATCAGTGGGGGGAATCTGCACACTATGTGGATGTGATGGAGGATGTGGTGCTGCAGGTCCTGCAGTATACCGTTGGCCTGTGACAACAGCAATGGGACTGCTAGTCACTGTCAGGTTAGCAGTAGCTGGCTGACCAAATACTTCCATGGAAGACCCAGACACAGAACAACCTGCTGGAAACAAGCCCAAAATTCAATAAGCAATATCTGGAAAGTCATAAACAAAATGCAAATCAAACTCAAATGTATCACATTTAGTCTGCTTTAACTAAGGTTAATACAGTAGTGGAATTTCCCTCGCCAACCTGAGCAGGCCAGAGACACTTTCTGCTCTGTTAATCACTATGAGCTTTTCCCCTCCTTCCACTTTTCCTGTGTATAAAATTTAGGGCCAAGTTTTATGCTTGGTTAATTATCAATAAATAAGAACAAGAAGTCTAGCAAGAAGACAGTGATGTTGTGATAAGCACACTGAGAATAAGTGGAGTATGAAGATGTAAATCAGTTGTGGTTTTGGTGAGGTGGAGAATAATACAACACTCACTTAAAATGCAGACAGTTTGTTCTGAGCTGGGGGTTAGAGCCTGAATACTGGAGTATTAAAATACTGGAGAGTAAAGTTACACTTGCATTTTGCTCACACACCCTGGGTTGATGAGATATCGTTAACCTTTGTTTTTACCTTTGAAGCTGTTGTTAGAGGAGCAGAGTCCTGTCTGTATGGTAGCTGTCACTGTTGTGATTGGAGGATGATGAGTAGGCACTTGCTGGTATGGGGATGCAGTCGGCATGTTTAGATGTTTCCCATTGGTCAACACCTGTCTGCGGAGGCTCAGGGTTGGCAGGACAACATGGCTTCCACCCTGTTTCCCAGAAGCAAAGGAGTGGATGACCCCTCTTTTCACTTTCTCCATGCCTGAGGAGGGACTAAGATTGACCCGTTGGTGGGAAGACATGGGTATCCTGATGGATTGGGGCTGGTGTCCTCTGATCATGCTCAGTGATGGGGACACACTGCAAGGAGACACCAGGAGCTGACAACCCTGTCCACTCATGGCTGAAGCAGATTCATCAGAAGCTCTGCGTTCATGAGGAAGCGGATTCAAGTAGTTACAGTTTGTAAAATTTGCTTTACACAGGATACGATAATCCACTGCTCATACCTAGGAAATTATTCAAAAACAACAAAACATAAAACACTGGGTCCCCAAATAAAGGACAAATTAAAATATGGAATTAAAACAGCAAATGTAATATTAAACCAACAATGCACAGTCTTTGTACTTTGAACCTCAAACCTGTAGAAAACCACTCAACCACAAACAACTTAGCTGCCACCGTGTATTTTTAGATTTAAATACATTATTTCAGTCTTAGAAATCAAATAAATATTAGGCACATAAAGGCTACTATAGAAAATATCTTTTTATTAAAATATCAGCATGATGACAGAGTTAACATGTTCTGTGGTATCAAAAACATGCTGATTCAACTTTTAAAGTTAAAGTTTAGGCTATAAAAATAAGTGTTTTCACTATAATCCATATGAACAGCAGCTATTCTCAGTTTAATCTATTCACAATTTAATCTAAGTTACAAGTGTATCCTCAAACAATACAAAAAAATATGACCTTTGCAGTCAAGTTTTTCACAACACTGTTGTCGATGTCGCCTTCACTCACCTGTTGAAGTTGTCGCTTTTCCCAAAGTGACATGTCTGGATGAATGGCTCCTTCAGTCTGGATAACACCAGGAGATCAACTGCCGTGTCTCTGTAAGCGTTTGTGACTGTGTGACTGTGTGACTGTGCACTGAGCAGAGAAGTCAAGCCTCTGAGGAATCTCTCAGTTTAAACCGCGGCGTCCCGCCTCACTCCTGTTTCCAGGAACTTCTTTTCTTTCACTGACTACCCCTTTTGCCCTTGACAATGCTTCATGTGAACGACGTAATTTCAAACTGAGTGGACCTTAACAGTAAATAATTAAAAAATAATGTTTTTGTTAATTACGGGTCTCCTACTGTGGCCTATAAGACGTTGGCGAGCGGATAGGAGACTAATATATATTTCTTGCTCAGTAGCATATACAAATACTTTAAAAATAATTGTACATTTGCATTTCTGGAAAGAATTTGTAGGCCTACGCCTTGTCAACTTAAATAACCTGTACCGCGCAGTTTTAAAAAGTTCACACTGGCGCAATAAGTCGCATTTTTAAGATGGCTTCAGGCAAATCCGTGGTTGTAAGGTGAAAGAGTTTTGGGTATAAAATGACAGACGGACAGACTTTTGAAAAGTAGTAAAAATGCATTTAAATGCAGCTCATAACATACTGGACCAAATTTAAAATTACAGGTATTCTCAAATGTGTCTTTTGTATTTCTGACAGCCCCACAGCCCCCCAAAACATGACAAGTTGGTTTGATAAAGTTTTTAGTGTGCAATTTCTTTCTTTCTTTATGCCACTGAGCATTACCAATTCATAATTTGAACCTTGCTTGTGACTTTGTGTTGCATGAATCTGCTACCTGCTCTGTTCCCCACTAACACTATCCTCCTCGTTCGCTAACCCTCCATCTCAGCTCAGACCCCATTGTTTGGTACTTTTCTCCTGGCTGCTGAAGTGTTTGCTCTGTAGATCCTGCTCCAGGTTGCCATGGAAACCAGCATGTTTATGGGAGGAGGGATCATAGCTGTTCTTTGGCAACATACATAGAAGAGGGGCTCTGCTCCACAATCTATAATAATGATGACCTTATAGATTGACAGACAGCATCTGCTAACTGAATATACATGTGTACACAGACAATGCTTAGTGTGTCTTGAGTGACAGATAGCTAATTGAAATCTGCAATCAGTAATGACTGTTGAGAATTTGCATTGATCAGAATGGTGGATTATAGCTGCATAAGGTGCAGTGACTTCTCTTGGCTCATGGACTTTTCACTGTATTATCTAAAATTGGAATTCAATTAGGATGATCTGCCTGCCTCTGTTATTCATAAAATATACCATGTTAGATTATTTGCTGAATTAAAAGCTTTACTTTTGTAACAGGAAAACCATTGATTATGCATTTTACTGTGGTCATTTGATGATTGAGACTGATCACTTGAGATTTCAGATAAAATAAATGACGTTCTTGAATATAAAGTAGTAGTGACCTCTGGTGGGGTAACATTTAATTACTACGCTCCCAGCCTGTGAAAGCAAGTTAGTAGGCCTACGCTCATGCAGTGTTTTCAGCTTCAGTTCATCACAATATTACATTTCACTCTCATATTCCTAATCTGATGTCTTCAAAAACATTTCATTATTGTCTTTTCAAAAACAGTGACCTACTGCAGAACAGGGAACTTTTCTTTACCCACCTTTTTTTTTGTCTGAAGCAAAAGTGTTCCCTCTTTTGCCAGCAGGGGATACTATTAGTACATCAGTGGGGTGGTTGCAATAGCACCACACATTTTCAGATACAGAAAAAAAGACTAAGAAAAAATAAGGCATGTAAAGATGTAAGAAAGGACAAAGTGTGATACTTGTGAAGGTCACAAAGGTAAGACAGCTCCTTGTTTACATGTTTATATAAAATACTCTACATCTTCCAGGGATGTTGCTTATTTCAAGCAGTGATCCATCAGCCACCCTGCGATTTGGCCTCTTCTTCCCTCGACTAAGTGAGTCATGGTGAGTTTCCAAATGTCACAGTGTAACAGGATAGTAAAGCGTTTTAGCTCGAGGCAGAACAACAACACAGATGTAGTGGCAAACACGGACACTTGGAGCAGTGCTTTCATGTATATGCCCATACTGAATAACATTTACAGTTTACAACTGAAACAACAGCAGTTGTAACAACTGAAACTGCAGTCTAAGCCCTCCTTTGCTTCCTCTAAACAAACGGACAGCAGTATGTTTTAAGGAAAGGATTTGAGGAAAAGAGGGAGAAGGTAGAGTAATAGGTAGTAGGTGCAGAAGAGTGGCGAAAAAAAACTTGAAGAAGACTAGATGAGTGTTGACCATTTGTGAAGAGCTCCATTTGTAGCAGAATTAATGCTCTAATAGACTCTCCACCACTTACAGAATCCATTTCCCCCTTCTTGATGACAGCATCAGCACTCCTGGAAGTAGCAAAGCATTCATTCTGGTGTCAAGATGAGAAGCCATGGGTGATTTCTCTTTAAGTTATATTACAATAGTCACTTAAGGTAATGCACACCCCAGTGGACCTGTGATTAATTAATCTGCTTTTGATTTGCTAATGACAGTTCAAGTCAAATACAAGGTTAGTGAAGGCTGAGTCAATCCTTTTAACTGCAGCTGCAGAGAGGACTGTGGTGAGTGTAGGAGATATCAATTTATTGGTATCATCCCTCATTATAACGGCTCCTATTAGCCCGCGGCACCTCACATACTTATTCACGGCATATTAATAGACAAATACAGTGTTACACACGCCCGTATCCGAGATTGCATTAAAAGTTTCCCATAAACATTAAAATCACTCATGTTGTTTTGTAGGCAATAGTGTTAAATTAATGTTTTGTAAGATGTCTAAACTAAAAAAGACTATAAATAGTATGCTCTTAGAGATGCAGCACTATTCACTGTAGATGAAGTACAGTAGGGAGAAAAGACCCATCCATCCATCTCCTCCTCTGCTCCTCTACTGTCAGTACCAACACTCAGATGAAGATGAGTGTGAGAGAGATGGGCTTCTGAGCGTCTTCCACCTCCATCCATCAATCTTAGGTGACTTCTCTAATAACCTTTACAGAGAAGTGATGTCTGATGAAAAAAAAAGAAAGGACAGCAAAAGAACACAGGTCCATGTCCTCTCCAGCAGGGTCTTTTCCCGCTCCCTGCTGTGTTTTCGAACAGGATGACTCTAATTAAAGATTGCTGACACAACATCCCCCCGTGTTTAGAACCGCCGTTAGGCCACCTTTTAATTTGAGCGCACATTCAGGGTGAAGCCTAAGGATGTGGGTGCTGTAAACTCCCTCGTTTCCTTTTTGGATATTATCAACACTGCAGCTCTGGAATCACTCAGATGATGAGGCCTGAGCGCTGGAGCATAATCGCAGGATTCTGAGTCTGCCAGAGCAACAGAAACATTTCCCAAGACTTCAATATAAACACAAAGAGTGAAAAAAAAGCTTGGACAACAAAAGATGCGGATCAAGAGTGAAGGGGAATTTAATTTAAGTAACTCAAATACAATTAAATCTGGGTTGCTCAATCATAACGTGATGTGGCTCAGTGACAAAGCGCGAGGCAATAATAATGACCCAACTTCATATAATGCTTGTGGAGTAGAGCTTTTATCTACATGTAAAACATTTATGCACAAGACCTGGAACCTTTTCACATGGCCGCATAAGAACTGTCCCTATGGATGACCTCAAAACGTGAAATTAAAGAGATTATAATAGGTTTCAATACTGTAGCTACGTCTTTAGCTACTTTGCATTTCAGACTAGTAGAAAAAGTTTTCAGGATGCATGGCACATAATATATACACACAAAATATGGATTAACTTGTATTTCATTTTGTTCTTGAATGCACCTCATGCTTCACTATAACTGTTTTGTCAAATATTTTGTCAAATAGTGTGTGAGTATGGTCTTAGTTTAACTAGACTCATATATGGCTCAGGGTGAATATCTTCCACAACTGCAGTTATCGTTGTTAAGTGGTACAGCTTCAGGTGGCCTGTTTGAATGTCTTGGTGTCAGTGTGGTGGTGAGGGCTAACAGGGCACATAACACAACGTAGAAGGTCCAGACATAGGAGGGTGTGTCATTAGATCCCTGCCTGGAGCCCCCTGGTCAGATCCTCCCAACATCCATCTTCATTAAAAAGGTTGCTCTCTGAGCAGATGGTCATTAAGAGCACCCCCCTCTTCAGTCCCGGCACCCTCCATGCACTAGGACACTACCTAGAGGACATCCAATCGTCCCTCAGGAATCCCAGAAAACCTCACCAAAGACGAAGAAGTGGTGCCCGACTAGGCCACCTGGTAATGATCACTCTGGGGTCTTCATAAATCTCTTTCTGAAATCTTTCAAAATAACAGCATGAAGTATGGAGATGGCCCATGCAGCAGTATAATCAATATGTCAAACCCTTTGGCACAAGATAGAGGTGGTCAGTGACACAACTGATACAAATGGCCCCCAAAAAGTGAGTAATATCATCAGTGCTTTCCTTTTCTAGTTACTGTAAGTGTTTTGCCCCTATGTCTTTTATGTGACTGGCATATCAATGTTGTTTGAGACTGCAATGTTGTTCAGACAGGTGTGGCAGGGGACACACGAGGACATGGTCAGAGTTTTAGGGAAAGCTGCTGTTTGTGCTGCTTTTTCTGTTGTCCTGTTCTGTCCCTTCGCTGACTGCAACAAGACTTTATGATGGAGGGGCCTGTCAAATGTGATGCTTTGTGAATTTGAACCAAACATATCTTAACCCAGTGTCTGCAAATGTATATCTCTTCTCTGTCTATTCGCTAATGTATAAAAATTCTTTCACCGACACAAATATACAGTGAAACTCCAGTAAAACAGAGAACGAGGTCACAGGTTGTCAGCAGTAATTTGTGAAGTTGTAACTCTGGGGTTCAATATGAGTAATGTCAGTGTTATCTACATTTTAGTTGAGACAGCCTCATCATCGGTATCTCCAGTGGCAGCCACCATGGATCCCAATTACTGCAGTAATCACTCCCTAGCTGAGAGCATGGTTTCAGACAGGGTAAAGTATTATCCATCTTCATCATATTCATTATCAGGCAGCAGACGCAGGTGTCCTGGCCTCCCACTGCTCCACACCATTAGTGACTGAATGACAGTGGGACTATAGCACCTTTGCTCCACAGAACATGCCCATATACCGTTTTTTGAAAAGAAAAACTTTTAATTTAAACAAGTTGTTGAAATATACATAGGATTTTCAGATTGTACACTATCTACTTTTCACCTATACAGTAATCGTTGCGTTTAGGTAGACAGGCTACCATGTCTACAGTATGTGCATGGTCAAAGGTCACACAGCAGGGAGTTCGCAGCACATCATTTGTTCTCTCCTGATTATCCACTGCTGTCTCTCTAACAAGGAGAGTCAGTGTGACAAACATATAGCATATCTGTTTTAGGCTATGACAGGACAAAAAGGTGACATGGAACAGTGGCAGATAGTGGCGGCATGTTTGTCACGAATCCATCCACCTCATAGTGACACGGACAAGGGGGAAAAGGGCAGCTTGCTCCCTGCTAGATGTACCTGTACGTGGGCACCCTGTGCAGTCTAAGCCACAAATGTGTATTGTGTAGGCTGTTGTGGGTGCTGTGCAGTACTCTCAGCGTAACTCAAATATATCACCTCATTAGCCTGTTCTCTAATGGGTTATTGTAGCACCAGGCTGACACCCTGTTCTCATAAAAGCTCATGAGATTTGAAAATTCAAAAATGCTTTTGGGTGGGATCGTTTTCCTATCCTCTGGCACCTGGTCGAGGTCATTCTATTAGGTGGATTGATTTACATATAAATTGAACATGCAGTATTACGCACCTCCTTAAACTCATCTGTTTCACCACTGTATCCCATTATCTGCCTTGCATACTTCAACAAGCATTTAATTTCGTCTTTCATATTGTCTTATGTTTCATTATATTTCAGTGTTATTTATTAAAATTCATTTAGCTAATAACGCCCACACGCACTGCCCCTTTTCCTGCAATGCACCTATTCTAATGTGTTCTGAGCGACTGTGTGTCCTGAGGTAAAATGGGAAATGTTGAAAATTCACTGGAATATGAAAAGCAATCATATTTTCTGTATCAGTAAGCAGGTCTGTGGTAGCTGGGGGGTCATTCTTGCTCTCCGCTGTTGCTTGGGGAGGCATTTTGTAAGAGCCCCCAAGGCTCACCTAGTTAATTAAGTTTTTCTGCTATTAGAACGATGTAACTTGTGATTTTACTGCTCCACAAAGCTAATTCTCTACTACCACTGAGGGTTTGATAGACATTACTTCTCCTCTGTATGATGTCTTGTTTATATGTAATATATCTCAAACAGAAACATGTTATGTTGTGACATGATACACATGGCTTTATGGCTAATATTTGAGTTGAAATGATGAGAAGATTTGTTGATACATACCATGACTAGTAACTGGGCTTTCTGCCAGGAAATTAGTCTATCAGTAAAGTCAAAAGAGAAAAGAAGATGTGTCTAAAGAAAGTGAAAGAAACTTTGCTAAGCACATGAACTCTGCAGTGGAGTTGTCTTGGTGATATGGAGTTTGAATCTGAAGAGGTGGAATGGAAGATCCAGATATAGAAACATGTGGGTGTGTGTATGTGACTTTATCTACTGCAAAGAACTAAATAAAGCGATAACATTGGCTAGGTGAGGCACTTATGAAAAGTGAACTGATGAACGGATTCAAACCTATATGCTGCAACAGAATCTATTTTTACACTCCTTGATTTTTTTTTTTTACATTGCTCAATATTTAGACTCCACAAGGTGAGCAGCATGGCCTTGCAAACCAAGTATTTTCAAGGCATTTAGAACTCAATCTTTAATTTAGAAACTGCAGTAGCTTGTATTTTTTCTTAGGTAAAATAAATTAATAGAATGAGGAAGAACCAGAATAATTTTCACTATCATTTCATGAAAGAAGCCCTGCAAATTCACAGACAGTTTTTCTTGAAAACCTCCCCAAAATTTGATGTTTGTCTATATAAAACCACACTGACATCAAACATATAACAAATTGTAGGTTGAATGCATGCATGTATGCTAAATATGCATGCAGTAGCGTGCTCTTAAGATAGAGAAGGAAACAGTGGCTGGCATGGAAGGCATCAGGGTAGAATTATGTTGAAATTAAACTCAGTCCATGAAAATCATAAACAGAATAGCTGAGAAGGCATAACCTTGGCAAAGTCCAACATGCACTAAAAACGAGCTTCCCTTAAGTACGGACAGAGCTCTTGCAACAGAGACCAAATCACTGCAACAATGGAAGCATCTCCCAAAGGACATATGGGGAACATAGTCATAAGTCTACAAAGCATTTGGACTATACATTAAATGGGCAAACTGCCATTAACCCTAAAGTATCTGTGCAAAAGTAAAAATGCTCAACTATACTTCAGTGAAAAAAACAACTCAGGTTTGGTGACTTTCACCCAGCACAACCCCCCAGAAAGAGAGAAATCTCTCAGGGCAAGGTCACTTTTGGGATATTTAGAGGAATTCATGGACTGCTCTTATCTGGCCCCTCACCTTGAACCAAGAGCTAATGTGTAGACAACAGTTAGTTACAGGGTTGCTTTCTGGGTGAGAGACATGGCTTCCATACACATCTGATGCCAAATGTAAAACTGGACAAAACAAAGCTGGATACCATAAACAAAATCAGCTTAACAGTAGCTCACATACTTGAGACATTTTTTCCGAATGAAGAAATTAGAGTGGTATAGATATTGGACAAAGACACGATTGACTATTTACGCTGCAAACCACAAGCCACAATTCATTTTGCACCAATCAAATTTGTTTTCAGAGTGGTTTGATGTGGATATGGCTTCAGGCTTTTGTTGAGTGTGAAAGTGTGGCAGCGGAAATTTTTTATGTAAGTATGTAATCAAAACATTATGTGACTGGCATGCTGTAATTAAGCAATAATACAATACAGACCATTTAAATGAGCGTACATGGTCTGAATTTTGAATGTGGACTGTGTGTACCATGAATATTCTCCGCAATTTGGTCCTATTTCCAGGTACTGTATATTACACAAATGTTCTCATGACACTTTTAAAACATTTGTTTTGTCTTATTTCACCCACACTGGCTCCATCCTTTTTTCATATCTGTGCCTTCTCTTCTCTGTTGAAAATCACTGACGAAGCAGTTTCCATTTATACTGTTGAAGGCAGACACTTGTCAAGGAGACTGAGATCGGTGTCTCTTGACCTCCACAGGTTACACCCATGCCTTGCCAGTGTGCAGCAACACACTTCTTAGTGTTGACTTGAATATTAGACCATTTCATCTCACATATGACATACTGCCATTTAATTTGAACATTTCTAGTCACCCCATGACCAAATCATTCTATAGTTAATTTAGCCTTGACTCTATTTAATGCTCAATAAAGTCTCCCCTTTTTGAATTTCTGGGCCAATGCATCTTCTTACATGACAAATAACTGCACGACAAGTATATTTTTAAGCATATAAATATTGGGCTTTACAATATTCATTTAGTGTGGAATCTGCATCCCGTTTTGTAAATGAGGCTGCAGGTCTATCTGGGATTACTTGTACAAAACAACACTGGTCTAGAGAGGACCACCCATCATTCAGACAGCGCTTTAAGGAAGTAAAGCACCTCCAAACTTTTTTACTTTCTTGGCTGAGAAAGGCTCTGACAGTAAAACTGTACTAATTTTGTACTGTCCCAATTCAGTTTGTTCCATTAGCAGAAGCAGGATGCAATTTTTCCTTCTTGCTGTTTAGTGTAACAGTAGGCTGAGGGGAAAAAAATATTCCCTCAATGAATGAATTGTGGAAATGAGACATGACACACACTGTATTTATTAGAAAATTAGCCTTACAACAATGACAATTATGTCATTCTGAAAAGATTTAGAGCACATTTGCATTGAAAAGTCGAAAACAGACAGCTAACATTTTCTCATGTATGTTATTAATGTCTCACACATGGATTCTGGCCTATAATAAATACTGTACAGATCCCAGAGAGGAACCTCAGACCTCAAGTTTCAAAGGAAACTACGCATTATACATATACAATACAGTCTGCTACATAATATTGCCTCTTTGAGCTTTGTGGTGCACACCCGATCCTGTGAACTGTGAATGTTAATGTAGGCTGTGTTACATGTCAAAGGTGTTGACATACCCCTTCACAGGAGAACATCTCTCATCATCCCATCTATCTCTCCTCAACACAGGAAAGATCCACAAAGCTCTCTCAGCAGAATAATGAGGAGCCACAACTACAAGGTAGTTTCCTCCGCCTGCAGCAAAGCAGATTTAAACTCCTCCACAACCCGTCTCAAATGTTCAGCTCAAACGGAAGATGCAAGCTGAAGACTATGACAAGTGTCTGAAAAAAATATGGTGATAGACCCATCCCACTATCATGTTTTTTCTACTAAAGCCAATAATGTGGAGCGATATCAGGTCTCAGCTGGGCTTCACAAGGAGAAAACTCCCCTGTGTTTTATGAAACGCATATATCAGAGATGACAGATTGCAAAACTTTCCTGGGTTAGCTTGTCCTTTGTTTACAAAATGAAATTAATAAGAAGTAGGAAACACAAAATTCTACCTTGGTGTCCTTGAGAAATACACAAACTGATGGATGTTTTGGACATTAGTTGCCATCTTTGCTAATCTATAATCCACTTCACGGATGGACACATTTGCATACATAGACATAGGTGCGACCACACACACACACACACACACACACACACACACACACACACACACACACACACACTTATGGTGTTAGAGAAGTGGCAGGTAGAGCTGTTGATCAGTACCATGGATGAGAGTAATAGATCCGTTTAGCGTTAATCAATGTCGCTCACAGGCTCATTGAGCAGTGCACTCAGCATCCTGCTTTTGTGTCAGAGAGCCTTTTAATCTAATTGGACATTAAACTCCTGTCATTATTCCTCATGCTCTGAGACTTATTTATGGCTCTCCTGCTTGCTTGTCTTTTCCTTTTCATTACAGCATGCCAGTCTACATCAGCAAACTCATTAAAGGAAATGAATCAAAGGAGAAAGCTGATGTGTGGCTGAAAAGTGTAATTTAATAAATGTGTGTTAGGCTGCAGTGCTCGGCACATCATTCATGTTGTTTACGGGCTGTAATGTGTTAGCAGGTGAGGGCACTTTAATAATAAAGGCCTTTCACAAAGGCAAACATCAGCGCTGCATTTTAATACATGGACCTGTGGAGAATGACAGGATTATCAATGCTGAATGCAGTCAGCAGGAATGTTGTGGTGAATGTGGTTCAGAATTAGGAAGTTCTCTCTAAGATTTCATGTTTCTAAGTCTCACTCAGTTTACACTAAAGGCCAATCAAATTTCCTTAAGTGTCTTTATTATAATTTGACATGTTATTGTAAATTTGCATATTGTTGGTATTTGTGTATTTCTGTCTTAAAGCGAGCTTATTTAATTTGACAAAATAGGATAGTCTTCCCTTAACAAATGAAAAGTTGAATTCATAAGCAATAAAACGCATCCTTGCTCAATTGAACACAATCAGAGGTTTTGCAGCTACAGCCTTACTTGGTCTGGTATATAATAATAATAAACTTTATTTGCATAGCACTTTTCTTAACAAGGTTACAAAGTGCTTTACAGAAACAAAACAGCAGATAAAAACCAAAAAAAAAACAACAACAATAAAAACAACATAGGGATGAACAATATAAAACACTGGGGAGTAAAATAAAGTTAAAATTGTAAAATGGCAAGAGTGGGAAGATAAAATCCAGCAACGTATTAAATATTCATAAATGCTTTCCCATGGAAAGTTTTAAGAAGGGATTTAAAAGATGCTAATGATGTAGTCTGTCTGATTTCAGTAGATAGAGTGTTTCACAGTCAGGGCTCGAACAGCAAAGGCCCAGTCACCTTTTGTCACAAGCCAAGATCTAGGAACAACCAGCAGAGCTGCATCCACCGATCTCAGAGAACTCCCAGGCACATATGGAGTCAATAGGTCCTTTATATAATTTGTAGCAAGGCCATTTAAAAGTTATCAATAAGATTTTCAAATCAATACGGAATAAAACAGGCAGCCAGTGTAAGTTGGCTAACACAGGAGTCATGTGTTCATATTTCTTTGTGCCTTTTAAAATTCGGGCAGCAGCGTTCTGCACCAGTTGGATTCTTCACATGAGCATAAAAACAGAGATCTGCATCAAATATTATACCAAAATTTCTAGCAGGTTTGAGTAAGCTTGTTCTGAACCAGGCTGGTAGAGTTTGGACCAATGGCTATGATTTTTTGTCATTCAAAGTTTTTCGACATCCAGCCTTTGACATCCTTGAGGCAGGCAAGGAGATTATCTAAACTGCTAGAGTTACTGGACTGAAAAGGGCCATGTAACTGAGTGTTGTCCCCATAACAGTGGTGGGAGACACCATGGTTTTTAATGATTTGGCTGAGCATGGATATTGAAAACAACAGGTGCCCAAGAATGGACCCTTGAGGAACACCACAATTAAAATGAGCAACTGAAGAACAGGCATTCTCTACAACAACAGAGAAAGTTATATTTGCGCTCTCGCTCAATACTGGACAAAAAACTGTTGTCCCCATTAGTCACTTAGACACACAAACAAGGGAAAATACTGAAGTTTCCCTTTAAAGTCACTGTGTGTAGAATTGTATGTGATTATAGCATCTTACAAAGTATTCTGATGTCATAGGTTCTTGTAATTTTGGTGGAAATTGGTATAGTCTCTGTTGCTTTCAGCCCATTCATCTCAGTGTCCTCAGGTAGTGGGTGCATGGTGTTCACCACAGTTTGGTTGTAAATTTTTGAATTGCAGACATAGTAACTTTGAAGTGGCATTATGACTAGGGGGCATCTAGCCCTTGGTTGTGGGTCTGTTATAGACACAATATATTGTTTTAAAGTTGAGGCAGATGAGGCAATGCGCTGAGGAAGAAAGCAACAATTGCACGGCTTGAGGGACTTCGGAGACTCCCCAGTCATTACTGTGTGCATAGCAGCCGGAGAACACCTCTTCATGGGTGTTTAAGCAAGCACTTTAAATGGAAATGTACTTGACACTTTAAGAGATGTAATCATTGGGTATTTGAATTCAACTCAGTTCTCCCCTAAATGTCTCTCTGTAACTCCCTCTCTCCCACTCTTGTCATTCTCTGATGCTTTCTCACCTTTTCTGTGTTTCTCTCCTGTTCACTTTATTTCGCTCTCTCTCTCACCACCCACTCATTCCCATTTTGAATTACTTGTGTTCTTCACCGCATCCTTGCATTTTATGATCTGTTAGTGTTGTTCTTGATCTGTGTTCATTTCTGAACTGTGGAATTGTCAGAGAATGTGAGGGTGGCATCTTTTTTGAAGGATTGAGGTTATTTATTGGAAATTACTAGACTGTAGCCTCTACTTGCTAAATGTAACTATTTTTCTATTTAATGAACAGAAATATGGAGTGTTTTTGTGTTCAAAGCAAGATTCTTTTTTGCGTTCATGAAATGCAGAGGGCATGTTCAGAAGTTGTAGATGAATAGAGAAAGTGGAACATTTGAAAATCCCTGCATTTGAGTCTCACAAAATCCTATCATCAGATAATGAACATGTCAGTGACGACTAATTTAGGGGAGGTTCATGTTTGAACTTCACTTAAAGTATAAAAAAGTTCTCCACAGATTCTGAAAATAATATTTCTCTGTCTTTGAAATAAATTACATTTTGGAAATTTTCACCTTGTCCACTTTGTCTCTTTCTTCTCTACAGGCCTTGATTTGTGCTGCATCTCTCTCGTCCTTCTTCACAGTCTGTCCACTCATTACAACAATTACAGCCTGTGAACATTTCATTAACCTAATATGTCTTGGCTGGGACATACAATGTTATCATGCTGAGCCTGCTGTTTTCATCACACTCTCACTGCACCAACCCCTCCCGTCCTGCTAACCTCACCCCTTGCTGTCAACTGAAAAGCAGCAAAATTAATTGTGTGTTTGTCCTATGCTTTCTTCACAAATTAACTTATGAGATTCCTTGTATGGTCATTAAAGATGGCATTGATTTAGATTTCTTCTGCATAGTATCAGTGTTCAGTGTTTGCACTACTGTTTTGTGTTTAAACAAAGCACATAAGGTTTCCTTGTGTATTAACATTTTTGTTTGTATTTTATTTTTGTCATATTTTGGGCATGATGTACTGGGAGGGGGGCAGGTGTCCTTTTTGCAGTTTAATTTGCAAGAAAAGAAGCAATGGAACAGGGAGGGACATAGGGTTATAGGACAAGTGGTTTGTAATCAAAATGTGGGTGGGAAACAAGGATATGCGAAGAGTCTTGAAAACAGAAAGCAGAATGGGACACACTTCCTGTATGCATCAGAAATACCATTTTGAAGCTGGACATACTCTTCCTTTTATTCCCTGCCTTCATAAAACATAACCATGCAGCGATGAATGGTGTTCTTGTGAGAGCTACTCCTTTGTTCTTTCCCTGTGATGGTCTGTCATTTGGACTTGGCTTGCCAGGAACAGTCTGTTTCACATTAACTGCTTGAGAGGTCAAACCAGCTTGATCATTAGCCTACACAAGGAGCTCAGTCTCCCTCCCACATCTTTTACATTTGTTTTAAAGGGCTTTTCATATTTCTGTGCCTTTCCCCCCCAATTTCTTCCTCTTTTTTAGTTTCTTTCTCTATCTCCCAAAATTTGTGGCTTTGATACTGTATGTGTTTCCTGTTGAAAAAATGGTTACACTGCTGTCTTTGCTATAGTTGTTTATTGCAAGGAAGAAAATATCTTCACCAAGATCATCTGAAAAAAATATTTTTTTCAAGATCCTTCCAGTCAATCAAATTTCAGAAAACTATCTTCATTGCAATAGTAAAGCAATTACATATAATATATATTATATACAATGTAATTATAATGATAAATCATATTAAATTATGCTTTTATCATCATTTCTATCATGAATTCATAAATCTAACAATATGGCTAACAGCCTGCTATTTTCTATTCCTCACTGGAAATGGAGCCTGCTCCCTCTGCTCCCTGTGCATGGTCAATCATATACACTTTGCATGGGAAATTAATTCCATTATTAAACATGCCGCACTTCAGAAATTTCAATTACCGACGGCCGCGTGAGGAGGAGAAAGAAAGTAATGCATGCCTACTCTAATGCATGAATATTGTATTAGGCCAAGAGAGTAATCACAGCCAATAGCTACAGAAGTCAAGTGTCTAGAGGTCCATTTATATACATGACTTCTGGCCAGATGGCCACCGTAGACAACAGGTTCATTTATGAAGTCTACTTATGCAGCCATCAAGAATTGAAATGTATTAAAATGGTCAAGAGTGTGACAACTGAGAGCTCCAAAACAAAATGGCCACTTACTTAATGGGGTTAAGGAGTATAATGGTAAATGCTACATGAGTGGGCAGCTCTGTTGCACCTGAATTAACACTGCTGACCTGTTTGCTTGTTATAGCTAGAATTTGTGATACAGAGCAACATTTTGTTTTCACAATCACACCATCTGTTATCATAAGTAAATTCAATTTTCTTTCAGAACACAAAGTGTTGGAATAAATACTCAAGGTTTTTTAGATGTCTTTTGGGAAATTGGCAAAGCATAAACACAAGGGAACAAAGTGGCGTGTTTTGACCCCGTAGAGGACAAACACTTACCATCGTTAATTTCCTCGCTTGCCATTTCCTCATGTTTTGCAGACTTGAGCACTCTTTCCAGTTGGGTAAAATGTCCCTTGTTGCCATCGAGCCATGAGTCTGAGAGGAAAAAAGGTCAAAGCAATTTATATGTGACACATAGAGTTTGATCGCTTTGTCATCGCCTCGGGGGCCAAACCTGCCGCTCTCAAAAGTACGCCCCGTACACACACACATACACAAACTCACAGGCACACACACAGACTCACACAGAAACACACACCCACAGATGTGTGCATGTGTGCATGCACAACACACACACACACATTACAACTGCCATCTGCATGAGAATGTGAAAATGATTTTGGTTTAGCCAGGTTGCATGCCTTTGGTGTGTCTTTGTGTTGCAACAGCATAAATGCACAGAGGTTAAATAAAGGACTGATTTAAGATTCAAGATTATTGAATCCATAGATTTCCAATGATACATTTATTTTGTAAAATGCCTCATTGTTTCAGGCTGTTGTTGACAGTGCCATTTACTTGCAATGTAAATTTTAATATCAGCATACACTGCCAAAGTGCATCATTGTTGACTGTTTGTCAAAATCAAACCAGTGGTGTAGCAGCAGCATTTCAAGGTTAGAATATTTTAACTTTTATTTACTTAGTTGGATCCCATAACACCAATAAGTGTAATATTTCACTTTACAGAATACAGTTTAAAGATTCCCCCTCCACATGCAATCAAGTTAGATTTATAGTGTTCGATGTCAAATGTCTGATCTCAAATTGTGGCGTTCTCTTTAAGACACTGGGACACAAATAAATAAGTCTTCCAATACCTAATGAGCCACCAGAGGTAACAGATGTCACATTTGACAGACAGAGGTAACTGGAAAATATTTTTCAGCAAAGGTGTCTTCAAAGTTAAAGCTTAAGCAGTAGCAACTATAATGTGTAGAGAACCATATGGAACCCATCTGGCATTAGTTATTAAAGGAATAATTTGACATTTTGGGAAATATGTTTATTAGCTTTCTGGTTGAGAGTTAGATGAGAAGATTGATACCACCCTCATATCTGCTTTTCTTTTTAAAATAAATTACATCAGTTCTAAATAATGAAGTCATATATCATTAAATGTGTAAAATAATTTCACGAATTAAATGAGACCCTACTGCATCTGTGATATAAAGTTTTTTTTAGATTTGGGAGGAGGCAAATTTAAGAAGTTTTATTATTATTGTAACGATACCTAGAAGTGAGCATCAGCTGAAGAACTGTATAATTTTTGGTCAGTGTTAATAGGCCTGCAACACTAGTAAACCTGCTGTCTCTTGGTGTTAAACAATTTTTGAGGACTTGCATTTGGATACTTGTTTAAGCCATTTTCAAACCATCGCTGGATCAGCAGATACAGTAGATGTAGACTCCTATAACTTAATACACTGAAATGTCAAGATACTGGAAGGCAGAAAAAAATGAAGACCTCAGGTAGGATGGTGGCCATGTTATGTCTGCTGCAAGTGTGCTGTAATAGATGAAATTGTCCAGATGTGTCATTATTTATTGTGGACATCTGCTTGGGTTACAGGCAACAAGGAGAAGATTGGTGTGTGGAAAAGACCGGGAGGCAGTAGCTGCCTCCATGAATACCCATCATGCCAATTCCACAGTGATTTATAGAGAGTCTTGCCCAATGAGGGGACAGATGACCTTCACAGACAGTTATCAGAGGAAGATATCAGTGGACAGGGATTTCCGTATCACATCCCTCTTTGCCCCCAGGACCCCAGTCCAGGCTCTGTATGTTTGTCTGTGTGCAAGTGTGTATGTGTGTGTTGTTGAGTAAAACTGACATTGAGCAGGTCCTTGGGGCAGAGGAGCACTGCTGGTTGCATTCCATGTGTGTGAGTCTGTCTTTGTGGGAGTGCCAGACCAAGTGTTTATGTTGACTGGCTTTGCAAAATAGACACGATGTCCTCTGCCATGAAAAATAATAATGAATCGAATCATTATCACACAGTCTGCGCTCTATCAGGGTGTTTAAATTAAATTATTGTGCGGTGTCTGGACACAGAGCTAAGCTTTGACATTGTTTGCAATACCGCTAACACAAAAATGGCTATTATCCTGTTGTACAAAATCCCATTTATTAAAGATTCATACATTCCTTATTAAAGTATAGTATTAGTATTAAAAACAAGTCATTTAGGCTTCTGTCAGTTCTTGTCATAACCTCTCTTCTGCATCTGATTGAGCTGACCTTTTTTGCCGCAGCCAGCTGTGTGTACTGGCTGCTGGTTTCTTTCTCGGGCAACAACTCTGGTTTGTCATTCTGTTGCTTAGTGATCCTGCTGGTACTGGGTGTAGGAGTACATGCTGTTTCCCTCATGAATCCAGATGTTGTGTGTCATCATGCCTCTGATTGTTCTCCTGCAGTTCAGGCACTCTGAATCTTTCAAAAATGTTTTCATTCCTCTTTCTTCTCTGAGAATGTCAGAGCACTTTCATACAAACCAACACAAAGAATTAGATTTTTTTTAAAATTAAAGATGGGCACTAGTCAAGGCTAAAATGGTGATATTTTGCAGACATTTTATAAACATAATCTATATTCTGCCCAAATGTAAGCCTATCATTAAAGTTTGTGAACATTTCATGCCTTCTCAACAATAAATAATACTCTACTTCTCTTATTGTATACCTATCTGGATTTGGACTTGCTATTTTACAGAACATCACATATAGCATGTCATTTGACATAAAATTAAAAAATTAACAAAACACAGTGTGTAGTTTCTCACTGTATTAATGGCTAAGCCATCGGTGAAACTACAGATATTGTAGCAGGGATGAGGACGTTTAAAGGTACCCTGAGGAGTTTTCATGTAAACAAAACTTCTGTTTACACTCAGTGTGACTCACCAAAATACAGTGTATGTCTCCCTGCGGCCTATCGAATGTGTTGAATACATTTCTTCGCTCATAGAACATTTGTAAAACTTGCCTTTGCTGGCGCATAGCTACATTTTTTGCTGCATTACCGCCACTTGTACGTCAGTGGAATAGTGTGAAACCATTGGCAGGAATGTTTATCACCCGCATGCTTGTTTGCATGCATTGCTTCATGGCGCAACTAGTGGTCAAAACTCCAAAGGGACCTTTAATTTAGATCTAAACTCACACTACAGATCCACTTTATATCAGAATACATTGTAAATAGTCAATAAAATATGCAAGTGTAATTAAAAGAAAAGGATGTAGCACAGGAACTGGGAATATATCTTGTTGTACATACCCACTGGAAACAAAACCTACAAACCTGCACTTTGCTCACAGCTGAACAGAACAGAGCCAGCAACATGACTGCACAAGGCTTGTTGCAGAAATCAATCTGTATCACATGACTGCATACCATCACAGGTCCTGAATGCAGTGCTGGTCTCTCAGCAAGATCTATAGTTGCTTGTTGTATGTAGATAATCAGAACACAAACACTTTAACAGTGCCCAAAACTACCCGTGTGTTTGTGAGAATAAAAGGTGCTGTAAGTTCACAGAAAAGGAAACAATGGTTACATTTTATTCAATCTAAATGCTTCTAAATTCTTACATGAATTATTGGCACCACAACAAGTATGTTTAAATTTTAAACACATGGACAGAATTAGTTAGTTAGAATGGATCTGGTCTTTCCCATTCAGGTGACACAAATCCTGGCACTAACTCCAACTCTGTAGACATCTCCAATATTTTTTCAACCTTAATAACTGCATTAAATGGTGCTGGAAATCTGTGTGTCCCATTTCGCAGGGCTTTTTACTGGAGGCTCCTGACACTCTAGTCCACAGATCATGAACCCAATTAAAGCAGGCAATTTGTGTTAAATTTATTATGCCAAGGCTGCACTGCCATTGGCTCAGAGCTTGTCAGGCCTCACCTTTATCACCCTTAGTAGTGCAGTCTGGTCCCTTGGAGGTCTCTGGTCATTTTTGTTATTGTTCCTTTGATTTATTTCCCTCATAGCACAGAAACTGGCCAGAGACTGCCCACTGAGAGTAAAATAAACTACTATGCCATTATGAGCTCTCTTATCCTCTGATGACAGCATTATGAAGGAGGAAGATATACTGACTCATTCAACTGTAGAAACTTGGTCTATGCTCATCTGATAGCAAAATGTATCAATAAAAAAGCCAGTGGAAGAGGACACACGGTATACGTAAAATTTTTACCTCTGTTACTATAAAGTATAAGATACTGTTATTAACATCTCAGCCATTAAATATTTATTCCATTATAACTTGTATTTCCACAAAGTATACATTAATCACACTGCATGTGTCTGTATTAATTTTACTCATAACTTCACACGTAATGGGCCAGTGTTTTGATCTGAAATGAACACATTAACAGTAATTTTTCACATTCCCTTTGATTGCCATAGGATAGTTTTAGAGGCAGCGCTTGGAAGCAATCTCATGAATACAAGAGTTATTTAACAAATACTAAACCAGTCTGCAGCCCAGGAGGGGAGGAGACTATGGTATTGTTCCATTTCAAGCCTGTCAGTCTGACTGATGACTTCAGGGCCTCGCATCATTCCTCTCTTTCTTTTCATTCTATTTATGATTTGAAGTAGAAGAATTACTACACAGAAGGTCTGCAGAGTCTCTTGCATTTATTTTAAATCCTCCTTTGACTGTCAGCTGCAGGTAGTCTCTTTTTTTCACTGGACGACATACACATTTAAACAATATAAAAACACATGAAAGAACTATACACGTACTTATGTGTTTTAATCAATTTTTGTATTTGTATATCCTACATACAACTTCCAAACATTTTCCAAAGCTTAACACAGTGTTTTAGAACTGTTCCTTACCCTTCAGGCAGCTATTCATGCTTTTTATGCATTTCATTAAAGGTACTGTATGGAAATCAAAGACTTGAAACTTGCTTGAGATAGCTAAATCCGTCACAATGAACTTGATTTCTGGTTTAGTTTTCCTCAAAGCTCCATTATCTCAGTGTTTCCATGCACTGATTTAAAAAGTTTGCAAGTGTGGTGAATTCACATTCCTGCAAGTTCTAACATCTCAGAATTGGCTGCTGAACAGCGTTGTATTTATGAGCTGTGGTGACCCAGAATGACAAAAACTAATCAGTTAGGTGTCTTTAAAGAGGATTATAAAGTTATGATTTAAATAGTATGACTATTTAATATTGTATAAACATAGTAATGATCATGCGTTGTGGTGACAGACCTTACACAACAATCTTTCATCAGCATTTTCCTACATTAAAAACATAACTTTCACATCAGTAAAACTGAGTACATTGTCCACTATGATGGCTTACCAAACGCAAATGAGTTTCAGGAAGTTCATTTTCTTACTGTAAAGAAATTGTTGAAACAAAACATTGTTGTATCCCATATTAAACTGGATATTACATCTGTAATCTATTATATGTCCTAAAACACTGGTATGGTCCTTTAATTCCTTTAAAAAAAATGTTAATACACTCACTCAGATTGTTCTTATCCTTAAAATAACATGCCGAAAATAATTTAATGCATTTAATCTTTGCCTTTTATCAATCCTTATCACCAGTCACACCTACAAGTCAGTCTGTCCCATGACAGAAAAATGGTAAATTTTTCTGTTCTTTTTAATTTCTCTCCAGACAACATTAATGGGATGTGATGGGCCACTGGGTTCTAGTCCTTCTTATTATCACCTCTCCGGGTCCCTCCTCTTTAAGCCAAACTGTCATTTACTCAGGGGAAGCCTGGAGGAATCCATTCAAGGAGTGATTAATTGATCTAAGGTAATGGACTTTGTATGCTAGACTAATATAAATTTACAGTATAAAGAAAATAAACCACCAAACAGAAAAATACTGCACAGTGTTGAAATTTCTTTGTATTTTTCTCTCAAGCAGGAGTAGACAGAAACCTAAGTTTGCAACCACAGAAATGTGTTCACCAAGCAAATCAGAGCAATCCCCAAAGTCATGGGGGAAGCATGTATTCTATACAGAGCTGTCAAATGAATGATCACACATGAGCACACGCATTTACTTTTTTATTGGCAAAATAAATAGAAGATGTTAAGTCATTTTTGCATACACAAACACACGTGCATGTACATGCATTCACACCAACATGTGTGGGCACACACCCATTCACACACACATGCAGTCTGAGGCATTGCATTAAGGGAGAGACCCATCTGGTAGCTTGTGCAAGTGTAGCACTCTGCGGACCCTGATTTCATTATCTCAGCATGTTCTCCGTGACCCGGAGAAAAGTGACATCTGATTTACCTCAAGATCAATTTGTATGTAAATCAGTAAGAAACTGGAGGGCGATAGAGGGGTGGCATAACAAAAGCTGTTTTTGAGGCTGTGAGCAGGTTTGTGAATTTGGTCGACGCAGTGGTCCCCACAGAGACACTAATAGAGCTCATTTAAGTAATAGGACCCTTTTGTCCACAGGGCAGAGTCTCTAAAGACAACCCTGCACAAACCATACTGTCACATTGCATTCAAGACCAGCATGTTAGTGTAAAATTCATGTTATTTGCCACTTAATGCCCCCATAATAGACCCTTTGCAAGGACTCTGCATGCCAGTACATAACTATAACCACTGTGGTGTCTCTCAAAGTTCAGTATTCAGTAGTTCAATATGACAATATTGTGACCTTCTTATAAAAATGGATGGCATCCTAGAGAGGTCACATGCTAATCACTCCAGTGTCCTGCCAACTGGTTGTTGCAGCCGTGTTACTGTGAACCAGACTTTGTCGACACTAAAGCCCCTCTGTGTGGCTGTAAAAAATTACAGCCATAT
Organism: Siniperca chuatsi; assembly: GCF_020085105.1. NCBI lineage: Eukaryota > Metazoa > Chordata > Actinopteri > Centrarchiformes > Sinipercidae > Siniperca > Siniperca chuatsi. The sequence goes on from NC_058059.1 coordinate 12,832,113, forward strand.
TGAGAGAACACATTTTATCTTCGGATGATGAATGCCTGTGTCTCACAGATATTTTGGGCAATTTCCTCACCCAAGCAGGCTCTCCTGAACTTTAAAGGATCACATAAGTGTCAGTCATCGCCTGGAGGCTTCTACTCTTCTCTGCCACCTGCAGACAAAGCTGCATTAATTTATATTTTCATTACTGGTTCATACTGATGTGATGCTGTTATGTGACATTATCATTCTATGACATTTTAATACTTTGGCATGAAATCTGTGGCAGATATAACTCTCTTGAAGAGTAGGTGCTTGCATGCTTGTTTGTTTTCTCAGTGGAAATTAAGGCGTTGTTTTACTTTTTTCTTTATTACTGCTAAGACCAGAAAGATCTCAAAATTTCTCTGAAATCCCCCTCTTAAAGCCTCAAGTAGTGGACATTGATTTAATTTGTGATTAGGTAACATGTGTCTTTGGTGGATTACCATACTGGGATCAGGGTCTTGTGGAAGGGTCAGGGTCACTGATTTGTGCAGGTGATTGATGGGTAACCTTAAGGAGTGATCTCTGTTGACTGACACAGTAGGAGACCACTACCTGCGGCAACTCAACAAGAGGAATTAGTGTGACAGTGTATAACTACTGGTATAATGGGAAAATATCATTATTGTGTTTAGAAAGGTCATATGAGGTTCAACCTGCTCAGTTTGAAACAGTTTCTTACAGATCAAGCAGACTTTCAAAAATCATACAAATTATTATATGTAATTTCTGTATTTATTACGTTTTACATGTGGACACGTGCACACACACACTCTCTCACACACACACACACACACACACACACACACACACACACACACACACAAACACACACACATGCACCTTCAAATTGTCACATCAAACATGAGCTCAGGACTGTCCCACAAAATTGCATCTATAAATTATGTTGAAGGTAGTTTCATTTTATCTGCAAAGCCAAATGGTCTTGCAAGCCAATCAAAGTCTGCCAATCCCAGGGACACAGTCATATAAAAGCTCTTTCTATTATTAAATGGGTATATCATCTCTGGCAGACACTGACAGTTTAGATGACAATGGCTGCATTACTCACAAAACACCTTTAATTTCTAAGTGAAGAAGAGCTGACTTACTGTCACTTACAAGTGATAACGCTTTGTGATGTTTTTAGAATGGACCTTAGTTGGCTTTGGTAACCAAGCTGTGAATGGTTTTTAGTAATAGTAGATAGCATTATTCTCGGAGTTGGTCTGAGTATCAATTATTATTTATCATTAGGAAAATAATCAAAGCACTTATGCTGTGGTATGGAGCCACGTTACAGCAGCTTTGATCTAAGAGAATGTAAAAGAGGATAAAGAGATTGTTAATGGAATAAAGTTAAGGTTAGGTGATGTTTTTTCCACATTTCATTTTGTTCATCTCAGAGCTTCCTCATGCACATCTACTTCATTTGAATATATACTACACCATAAACAGTGTATACTGCAACACCTCGGATGTCAGCACGACTATAACCTCACTACACACATTTTCAAGTCATAAATGAAGCACACCTTTTCCTCTACCATTGTATTAGGCTGTTCTATAGAGCTTTACAGAATACAGGCATGGTGGACTGTGTCCTCAGGCCATTTAACTCCTCAGACACCACTCACTCTCCTTGGCCCAGGGGATGCACCAGTGCTCCATGGCTGCCCTCAGCTGAAAGGAGCATACTGTAGCACACACACTAACAATGAAAGGGCTGAAAGCTGATGATGACCTATTTCACTTTATATCTTCCATAAATTACTCCATTAACATCTCCATAACAGCACCAGTAAAGGCAGAGGATTCAACATCTACTACAGAGCGCACAGGTTTTGGCCCATCACACAAGAGGGACTGGGTCTACCGCGGCGTAGACTCTCTCTCCAGTTTATTATCTGCTCCCTGGTTGAGAGAATGGACTGTGCAGTGACTGTGTGTGTGATGAACTGAAGTTGCTTCAGAGAGAAATAAAATGATTCTCCATCTGAAATGGATGGGCATTATTAGCACAAACCAAACAGAACTGAGTTCAAAAGAGAGGGATTTTGTCTGGTTTGCACCATAAAAGTCACACACTGTAAAAGTAATTTATTGAGAGACAGGTTCAGATGAAATAGGTTTAGAAGTGAAGAGAAATGTGATGATCAGTATCAATATACAAGACAAAGAGTTGAGAGAGGTTGCTGTATAGAGGAAATATTTGAAAATCCAATTATGGGATTTGTTTGACGCACAAAGATTGACAAAACATAACATACACAAACATAAACATACTTTCAGAAATCATTGTAAATGAATCACAGAGGAAAAATTTGCATTTTCAGAACTCTCCCTCTCTCTGTCTCCTTGATCATCATAATTCACAATAAAGGGAATTCAGTCTATTTCATTCATTATTATTTATTCTTTTGCCAATCATAACCTTGAGATATTTAGTATGCATTCAATATTTCATTTTTAAAATCCATTTTATAAGAATCTGTGGTACTTTACTGTAAAAATAATATATAGCACTGTGTGTTTCATTTTCATGGAAAACTGTAGAACAAAGAACAAAGGAGGTAAACAAAAGTAGAGCCTGCCTATACATTTTTCTCCTCGACACTCCAAAGAATTAATCTCTCAAACTGTTTTGACAAGTGACCCTGTGGGGGGCTGCTAATGTTATGGCAAGGGACCCTATTTAAGTAGCCCACATCTCAGCCTGCTTTTTTCTCTCCAAACTGAGTGATCTAATTATTGCATGTTAAATGGGCATCTGGTAAATGGTGCGTATAATGATGCGCTTCCACAGAATTAAGTGCCTGCCTGCCCTGCTGCTGGGGCTAACACACAAATTGGCCTTCCTCTGTTGTCTCCTTCTTTTTTCCTCCTCCCATCCCTCATTTGAGTTCTGGGGGTAACCTCTTGCAGAGACATGCCTCAGGTTCTCCCTGGATTAATGACAGCAGACTGAGGTAAGTCTTGGTCTACCAAACCCCTTTCACTATGACTTGGGTAGAGGGAAAAATTAGTGATGATGAGTGAATTAAATCAGGTATAAAAGTACATTTCTATTTATCAGTTATTTTGCAATATTAACAATTAGGTTATAATGTAAGCCAAATGAAGCAACGTTGCTTATTTTTGACATATTGTATGTCTTGATTGACATGTGAAGAGATCATTCAGTTTGTTTCTAGTATCAAACTCCATTGTTGGACAAGAATTACTGTGAGAACCGGTTTTGACAGCAGGCCATGTCTTCCCCCATCTTTCAGAATTGGCTCTGCTGTGTAAATATCAGCAGCAAGCATCATGTCTGCTCTGTTTCAGTAAAGCCTCAGCTACGCTGCTGACATTTATCTATATCTCCTGCCAGAGAATAACCTTTCTGAGTTATGAGAGGCTGTCCAGGCCTGCCTGTTTAAATGTCGTAACACATAAGTTCATTATCAGAACTCTGGGAATGAGGCTTAAGGGCCAAATCTCTGATCCAAATAAAAGGGTAGCCCCCACCACCAACAAAAAACAAAGGTTTGGAATCCATCACTAGTAAATAGGTTGACAAAAACAATATTTATGTTGTTAAAGGATCACTTCACCAAAATCACAAAGAACATTTTTTCACACTTACTCCTAGTGGTAATTTTGGCAGCAAATAAATGGGTACACAGCTGTTCAGCTCATAATACCCAGTGAGAGGGTATGCTGTGGCTTTGTGTGGAGACATGTTTTCTCTTTTTGATTTTGATTCATAATTCATCTTTGTGCCTTCAGGGGGTGCTATTTTACCCATTACTACATAGTTCGGCTTAAAATTCTGCCCCAGCACCACTTCCTCTCGACAGTATGGGCTAGAATTGGCTCAGACACAACGTTTAAATATCTCTGCATAAATTTACCAAAATTATTTCTCACAATGAAAATGCTTATAAATGTACATTATATTCCTCCTAAGAGAACGCTCCACACTTCCCTCCTCACTGGATTGTTAAATATCATGGCAGTGTTTCCTCTTGCCTGCATGCCCTGTCTCAGTTTTTCAGAATAAAACCAAATCACATGACCTTGGTCTTTGTGATTGATGACAGACTCTGAGGGATATTACGCATGCTTATTGTCTCATTAATGGACACAACCATTAGTCATAAGTCACATGCTCAAATTAGACATCATTAACAATGACAAGATTAGAGGATAAAGAGGTTTTTTGTAATAATGCATAAGAGCATTTATTAGCATGTATAAAACACATACAGTATGTGTTTTTGTCAGCCTGTGGGTGGAAGAAAGATTATATGATGTGGATAGGTGACAGCTGCATGCATAGTTTTTTGAAAATAAGAGTATTTGATCTTCATGACAATTAAATACAGAATAGGAGCAAATAATTCAAGTATTAAAACTGAGCAATTAAGTTATATTTCAATGAGTTTCATACATATCAGTAAATTAATGCACTTACAACTGTGCCCATGGCAGATGGGCAATAAAACCTCCCATAAAGCACTAAGTATACTATAAATGTTTCACAGTTGTGTTTCTTAACCCCCAGTATGTGTAGTTCATAACATGGTGGTCTCATTTCCACAGTAAGTTCCAAACTTTATGGAGTAATTTGTGTTTTGACCCGACAGGATAAAACCAACTCCTCAATAATTGTATTGCTCTATGACACCTTTAGATATACCATTGAATATCAAATAATTTCAGAATAAGATACACTGACGTTATTAAGAAAAAAGTGATATCCTCTACAGTGAATAGCTTAATTTTTGAGCAAAAGCAAAAACAGGTTTAGTTTTTGAACAAAAGCAAGAGTCGGGTGACCAAGCCTGAGTCGTGTGGTGCTCGTCTTCTGTCTTGTGCCATGTCTAGCCTGGTTGGCGGGCCCGGGAGCGACTGGGAAACGAGTGAGGCCGAGGAGCAGCAGACTGGAGCTGTACACTCCAGTGCCTCTGCATGCTGAGGACAGCTGACACACGCTGGTATTAAGACAGACACATCAACAGCCCAAAGTTACAGAGAGGTGAGGCTGCTCCAAAAACCTGCCTATCCCCGCTATATGTCTCACCTGTCTCCCATGTATGCAGCCAAGTCTCCTTGCAACACGTTCCATATGAACATGCATAAGTGCACAAAGACAAAAAGGACATACAGCCTCAAACATACACACACAGACATATAGCTACAAACAAGCAGGCAGGGTGGTAGACACACACTCAAAGAAGAAGAGAGGCACACACCAAACAGCCTATCACAGACTCTGTTAGTCATGGTCCAATAGAACTGTTGTCCTGACCACATGTTCTGACCACATGTATTGACCATATCTGTTGACCTGAAGTGCTGCTTGCATGGGGTTCACCGACTGTGCTGCCACACTGGAATGGATTAGCAGACAGCAGGCCTAACAGCTTGGTTTGGTGCTATCCTGCATGGCTGCCATCCTGCCTTGAGCACTGCAGATGCCACCTCACTAGTGGGTACTGGGAATGTGTTGTGAAAGGTGATGATACTTCACTGCAAGCAGAGCCCAGCTTTAAAATAAATTTTAACTGTTCACAATAGCTTTTTATGATGATTGTAAAGTTTTTTTAATCATATCAGTCTGACTGATACTGTGCAGTTAAGGTTGAAAAGGAACAGAAATCATTCACACAGTACAGATTGGACAATGCAAAGATTCTGTGATACATGTTTTATTATGTCACAGTTCAACTATGTCCCGTGCAACAAGCCAATGAACTATGTTTTTACTAGTCTAATAGATATTACACAGGCATTATAGCCCACCAGGGAACATCTTATTGAGGAATTCACAGCTCAAGGTCGTTCAGGTTTACAGCACACACAACAATAACCCACAACAAACAAACAAGTCTGACATGGAAACTGGTGCTCCACTCCCTCCTTTGATATTTCCCCATGGGAGTCTGTATGTTTGCACGCACGACCGGTAAAGATGCCTTAGCTGTGAAGGTCACCTTCAGTGGCTTCCCCAGGTTTTTACCTGCACTCCACTAGCGAACATGAAATCCATCACCTGGCACCACCATGGTAATAGACTCATTTTTTTCTGGTGGCTGGTTGTCGGGGAGATTCACGAGGGACACAGGTGTAATTCCCGTGCAGTGAATAATTGACCCTATGCCAGGGGGGAACGTGGAGGTCATCGCTGCCAATGACAAAGAGGACGCCCCTGAGCCTGGACCCGCAATGTCTTTGTGAATGGGAGGTAGAGGCAAGAGGGCATGGGGCAATGAGACTGAAGGAGACAGAGTAATCATTAAAGTTAGTGAGGAGGGAGAATGAGAGGCAGAGGAACTGGACAGGAAAAGTGATGGTTATTTGGAGGAAAACAGAAATGGGAATGGACAGCTTTCATAAAGCAGGCTGAGTGGGAGAGAAGAGAAAACAGGCAGAAATGTTTTGGCCAGTTATTATGGTCACCATTATTTTTTATTTGATTGTTATTAAAGTCAGCTGACTGCAAAGTCCCAAACGTGTTAAATTTGTGGTTATTTTGGGTAGTTAAATGTGTGATGCCAGCATGTACAAAGACAGAAGCTAGAATTACTTGCCAAGCAGTATTACTTCATAACTGCCACCACTGAAAAAAACCTTCATCCATCATTTATTTTATTTAGCACATTACACAAAACTGTGAAAGTTATGTCTCTGGTTAGAATCTGCGATATGAAAACTTTTGTCACTTCAATTATTAGTTTTAGCCCACAAGTGATTAACCATTAAGATCCTGAAATCTAATTGGCATTTTGTGTAGGCATTTTTTTAAACAATCTTGTAATAGTTCACAGTATACACCACTTAAACTCTAACAGTAAAGAGGGGGGGAAAAAAATTTGCAACGCAAATTTACAGCCAATTCGAAAGCGGAGAGTCAACAGTCTTATTTTCCTAGTAGACCAGAGAGCGGATATTACTCGCTGTGTTGTGGATATTAATGTGCTGGTCTTATAGTGTATTTGCCCACAGGGCACAGGTTCCTTGCATCTACACATGTGATGTTTGAGCTCCAGGGCCAGGCAGAAATCTGTGCATGGCAGCTAAGCTGGCACAGCATCTAAAAATGATGTCAGGGCCAAGTGCTGTCCTTCTGTCTTTCTTTGTTTACTACTTTCTAATAATGAAGTCCTTCTTTCCTTAAGAAGGTTTTAAATACATCCGTCCCTGTAACTTTTATACAGATAAAATTGGTCATACAGTATGCACGCAAAGATGTTTATTTATTGTAATTTTTCTCCTCTAAGACCTACAGTTTATCTGTTTCATGATATGCACAAAACCTGTGACAATATGACTTTTCAGAAGCCAAGGTCATTAGAGAGCAAAGTGTAATGATGATAACACAGTTGCTATTTTGGAGGTACAGGTTTATTGTTTTTAAGGGTTTTTGTTGAAGCATCTCCTTATCAAAGTCAGAGCAGGCACCTTCTGCCCTTTCCCTAAATCCAACAACTGAGATGCTTCAGTGTTCACTCCACCTACTGTAAGTAGATAACTGCTCTCTACAAAAGGGCTTTGGGGAAAATAGGAACTGTTCAAAAATAATGATAGCAATATTCTAAAAATTACTTGAGCCCAGAATTGCCCCTCTTGATTTAAGACCCACTATAAAACCTGTGATTAACTGCATTCCTAAACCCGTCTAGATTTTAAGTATTCTGCAACTATTAATCAGTCTAAGAGCCAAATAAAGAGCTTCTCTTCCTTGTTGATCTACACCTTCTGCTGCTGTTCCCAAAGGTGTTCTAAACTAATTTGTTGTCCTGGGTCTAAATTTTCCTCTGAGTAGTTTGTAATATGCTATTGCTGGAGGGGTTTTTTGTTACCAAGAGTTCTCTCTTGATTAAAATACCAGGTACATCCCTGCACTGGCTTATTATCTCACAGTGTTATATAACATGTTGCCCTAGGTAACTGAAACATCTCAGGTACATAATTGCCTTTGATAAGGAACTTGTCTCGTCATGTCGGGTGTTGGACATGATAATGAAGTGTTGTTCAAGAATCACTGCTGAGGTTCCTTTGCAGCAAATCCTGAGTCAGTTGCAAGTCCTTGAGGTTCTTGAATTCTGATGATGAAAAAGACCCAGCGGTTGGACATTTTCTTTTCAAAGCTGTGTTAATAGTGTTTTTATATAGTTGAGACCAACATATTTCAATGCAGAGGCTTCATAATAAAATATTCAAGGTGTGCGGCTATGCTAGGCACTCCTTGTCCTTGTCTATTTATCTCATTGTTACAGTACTTTACCAGGTCAAAACTTGAGACTTGAATGATTTTTGCTGTGATGGCTCAAGTCCAAAGCCTTTAGAGAGGCAAGCTGCAAGTAAGTCAAGTCTCATAACAGCTCCTAGCCCAGATCCAGGATCACATACTATGTATCATGGTCCTGCATGGATGTCTCCCAGAACTCATGACACAGATCCGGTCATAAAATTTGATATGGGTAGAATGCTGAAATGCTGACGAATGGCAGGAAATCTTCTCAACAATTTATAAGCTGAGAAGAAACACGTCAGTCGGCTGTAAAGTATCAAAAACGTGATTTATTCTATTCTATTTTATTATAGAGAAAGGTCTCTTCCTTTAAAGTCAATACGAACCATGTAAAATCAAAGATGGCGCAGGATTCTTTTCCCGCTCACTGACTGGTGAGAGAGAGCTCAGTGCTGCTGCAGGTGGCTGCAGTCCTGCTTCACCTTTAATTGTACATGGTTCGTATTGACTTTAGACGAAGCAACTTTTCTCTATTGGAATAAATCATGTCTTAAATCGTGTTTTTTTTTTTTTTTTTTTTTTACTTTTTTACTTTACCACCTGATGTCATTTTTTCCCAGCTCACTGGTCGCTGAGAAGTTTTCCTAGCATCCAGTGAGTTTGTATTTTCGACATTCTACCCACAAACCTGTTATGATCTGTAACTGCCAAACTGCAGAACCGTTATATGTAGTATATAGTCCTGGATTAGGGCAGTTACAATAAGTCCAAGTCAATTCTCATGTCCTATTTTTTTTTTTTATTTAAATCTGACTCAAGTCCAACTTTCAAGTCTAATGTCTACAGATCTGTCAGGCACTCATTACTATATTCAAAGCACTAAACCAGCTCTGAGCATCTCACAGATATCTGTGTGAATTATATGTAACCGCATTGGGCATTTTCACTCCCAAAATAGTACATTATAATTCATGATACTTTTAGATTGATTATCAAAGGACAAATAATAGTTCAAATGATGCTGAAATGTTTTATAGTAATCTTCAAAAGATATAATAAACCTTCTCATGGCCACAGCTGTCTGTATGATGACCAGCCAACATGTGCACAGATGTGTTGTGACACACACATTTGGCTCTTATTCTGTGCGGAGCTGCTGGAGGGACCCCACACTGAGACAGCGTATGAAGAGCACCATCTTAGCTCATCACTTCCACTGAGCCACCAGCTGTAGAAAGGAGTGAGGCAGGCTCTTCACAATGGGGTTATTCCACAAGATTCTGCCAATCCAGGCCTGATAGTAATGAAAGCTTTTTTAAAAGGAGGATGCTGAACTGCTGCTCTGTGGATATACAGCTCACACGGGACAGACAGAACTGGCGCACTGTAAATTGGCCTGATCCTGGCTGTGGCTTTATCACGTTTGGCCACAAAAGCCGATTAGTGGATTTCACCCCAGTCTGGTAGACCAGGGACTGTGTGGCTGTCTTAGCTCTGCTCCCCAAAGAACTTTCTAGAGGAATCCAAAGAGCCAGCACTGTGAAGGAATGGGGACATGTGTGTAGTATCAGGAAGAAACGATGAGGGAAAATAATCATTCCAACCAAATGGATGAAAGTGTTAGTTCTTTAATGATTTGAACGCAGGACTGTCTACAGCCATGCAAACATGCCCTGTTACACTAGCTGAGGAGCAAGGTGTGAACAAATGTGTGATTTTAAGACATGGTTTACATGGTTACTACATTTACTACAGATCACATTTTAAAATACTGATCAAGTCTTCCTCTTAATATTTTAAATTATTTTTTTACTACCTTCCAGGCAGCCACGTCTCAATCTTCAGTGACTTGAAATCGCTTGTAATAGGTAATCATCGCAGTAAATGTTATAACTGCCTTCACTATTGTTACATTATTGCAACATAATAATACAGTTTACACTTCAAATAAATCTACACCTTTCAATTTCATTGCTATGTAATTTTAACCAACAGTAAACAGGGTACATGTGTATAAGAAATTCCCTGACTCAAGACCCAAGTTTCATGTTTGTAGAAGCTGATTTTACTTTTCCACTGTAAACCAATGGAAATTAATGTAAACTAATAGTTGCCTGGAGAGGAAGAAAATACATTTTATAAAACACTACAGCATCTTTGGAAAATTATGTACAATAACGTAAAGTATGTACAGTATATACAGTAAATGGGCTACATCATGCAAAAACACTGGTAAAGTCCATTGATATGCTGAGCCATTTCCTCATCATTAGCATGTAGACCACACACACACACTTATTTCCCACTGGCGCCTCAGCACTTACTTAAAACTTAATGGAATAGGAAATTATATAATTCATTAGTAAACTTTGTGAAATAGAGGTAGTAAAACACTGTCATAAACTCACTATTGATTTGCATCTTAGTGGTATGATAACAGCTTGTGTCTATTTTTAGTCTGTCTCCAAATACACAGGTCTTTATGGCTTCTCTCTGGCTCCCAATGCATCTCAAACTGTTAAATAATGCTGTGTTTGCATGCAGTTTCTGCCCATGCATTGTAATTCCACTTTATAACGAAATTGTGGGTTGTTTATTGCTGATTATCTGTGTGTTAAAATGGTCTTTCCTTGTTCTAAATTTTAATGGGGCAAGCGGACAATCTGAATAGTCTTTGAGCTGTCCCTCTGTAATGGAGCAGCCTTATCTTGGTGTGACTCGGACTAGCATAGCGCGTCTCTCTGCATTAACATGACAACAGAAAAGACAACATGAAATGCACACCGGAAGAGAAAATTGTGTTATTTCAGAAAAAGGACAGACAGATAGATACATAGCTCTCTCATCCATATTGTGCATTTTCTGTGAAAAATTGAAAATGACGAGTTAGAATTTTGGGTGGTCTTGTGTGTTGCGTACATCACAAGACTTGTGTCTGCCCTGCACATTTTAATAATAGTTAAAATGATTATTTTCTGACTTTACACAGCTGTATTCCCATCTGCTAGTGCTCCCCAAAGAGGGGCTTTAATTGATAAATACAATAAGCACATTAGCTATTCAGACAGCAATGGCCTAGCTCATCTGCATAAAAAGGCAATGGGGGTATATTTTACCTTTAGGTTGTTTTACAATCCTTTGATTGTTCGGACTGATGTCAAAGTCACAGAAACATTACATTTTATAATAACCAGTCAAATCAAAGAGGACAGATCACTTTCTTATCTTATTGTTTTTTTTCCTTTTTCCATTCTATTATCCTTTCAATTTAATTTAATTTATTTTCTAGACTGTCCTGTACAAAATCTCATGGATCAAAACTGTCATTTTCATTGTTGTGATATTTCAGGAATTGCTATTTTGTAGTTTACAAGCATCTTGCATATTATTCCCAAGGCTTAAGAGCATGTCAGTGCAGTCAGCACCCATCTTTTGTATGCCACCATACTGCCCACCAAGGCACACAGTACACAGTTGTACACATTTCTTCTGCCAAGTAGACCTTTAGAGGATCTTGTGAGCATCACTTACAGTTTTATTCCACTCATCTGCATGTCATATCATTGCCATATAAATTATACTGTATGTCTGTATATGTCTGTCTTCCTCCTACTCTGGGAAGAAGAGGCTACTGCGCTGGTGCCACAACAGAGTGGAACATCTCATTATTCTTTTCATTAATGAAAAGATAGAAAGCATTCACATTGAAATGGACGATTTAAGTGTAACTCAGATGATGCGATGTGCACTTTAATACAAACATCACCTCCCTTCGTGCTGATTTATATGAAATGGTAACATAATCTTTACAGGTCCATGATTGTATTTATTTGTGGTATGCGAGTTAAACAGCTTTTTGGTTAGGTGAAAAAAAAATTCTTCACCTTGGAAATTACTAGCTTTTTCCGGAGCTTTTCACCGCATCTCACTATGGATCAATGATGATGTCAACTGAGTAAAGTGCATCTGCTGATGTAGACTGTGAGATGGGGTTGAAAGCTTTGTAAATTGCTAGGAAGTGAACCTTGCATGGCTTTTTTGTTGCAACAAACAAACTTTCCCATGATAAGAGGGATGATTAGTACCAATGATAGTATTATTTTTAACCATGCTAGCGACATGGCTCTAGGGTGGCAAAGTAAATCTGTCGGTTGGTCCACCACTTTGGTCCAGACCAAAATATCTCAACAACTATTAGATGGATTGTCATGAAATTTTACACAGCCATTCATGGTTCCCAGAGCATGAATCCTACCGACTTTGGTAATCCCCAGACTTTTCGGTGCCATGAGGTTGACACTTGTGATTTAGAGTGAAATATTTTGACAACTATTCAGTGGACTGCCATGGAATCTACTACAGATATTGTATTGGTCCCTTGAGGATAAGTTCTAATGATTTTGTTGTTCCCCTGACTTTTCCTCTAGTGCCACCAGCAGGTCAAAATTTTCACCTATCTAGTAAAATATCTCAACCACTAAATGGATTGGCAGCAAATTTTGTTCAAACATGCATGGTGCCCAGAGGATGTATTCTAATGTCTTATGATTACTTTCTTGTTCCAACATGGTTGGAATTTATTGCAATTTATTTATTTTATACCAAGAGACTTTACTTGGTTTAACACAGTGGTTCTCAAACTTTTTCTGTCATGCACACCTTCAGAAGCCCCACCACACGTAAACAGATTGAATTCTTATCAGTCATTAACAATATTGGGGGGCAACAAATAGCCAAGTTGAATTGAAATAAAATAAATTATTCAGGTCAGCACAATAGCATCAGCAAACTCTTGTCTTTTTATTTCCCTACATAAATCATATTCATTCAACCTAATACCACTCCACTCCATATTCTTTACCACGTCATCCACATCCCCCCTGCAGTGGCTCTTTGCCTCCCCGGGAGGGCCTGCCCCCCAGTTTGAGGACCACTGGTTTAACAACATACTGGCTTTTTACAAAATAAGTTGTTAATAAGAAATATTCATACTGCAGACTCAGCAAAAGACCTGGTCAAAGCCTAAATTGTGTGTGTAGTGCCAAGTGTGTGGGGGTGCAAAAGGAGCACATCATTTTTACAGCTGAAGAAATACATACACAGCGTTTTATTATCAATTTATCTTTCATAAAGTGACAAACAAGCCTGTAGCTTTTAAAGCTTTTTTCTATTAATTATAATTTTTCTTCATTAAATAAAGAGAGCTATGGACTATGTATACAATTTGTGTGTATGTGTGTGTAGTTGGGAGGCACTCACTAATTTGTATTTGTTTTAGTATTGATTTTTTCTTACTTTTTCATCTATTAAAGAGATTTACTGAGCAGTAAATGCTTTTATAGAGCCATGGTGGGCAGCACATTACAATGCATCATATGATGATCGTTGGCATTTTGTCATCAACTGGAAATAAACAGTTGCACTTTTTCACATTCATATACAGTTAGAAGAGTGAATCATTCTAAACACCAAGGCAGAGAGAATCACAGAGGTGATTGAGTGTTTCAGCATTGACATGTCCTTGAATTTGTGGAGACATCATGGTTTGTTGTTAAATTATTATTTCTATAAAGTTTTCAGTGCCAAAGTTAAACCTGTTGAGGTTTTCCAGATCACGATCAAGTCCGGGACTGAATATAATGCTCATTGTAGAATATCCATTCACCAGACTGGATCTTGTGTACCATCTACAGTGTTAAAAAGAACAGAATCTCATTAAATAAACTGAATTTGTTTAAACAAGTCAGACATTTGTTAGATGCTACAGTGTCTTCTATTTAGACTTTGGCTGGATCTCTTTCTTATGACAAAGTTTTTTTTAACAACACTTATTTAGTAGAATGAGGAACATTTCTTAATTTAACAAGATAAAATGAAATGTTGCTTTAACATGAAAAGTTTATCACAAAATAAGTTATGTCTTACTTCGTCTCCATTTATCTATTGTTTTCCACCCACATTCTGTGGTTTTATGTTTAATTACTAACATGTTGCTGTTTTTTTTCTTATACAACGAGAACCTACTTTTCCTTATGATATCATATATAGCAATTGTTACGGACAGAACTGGCCGGAGACACAAGGAAGGGTATGATATAGTTTATTGCAGCACAAAGAGCGTAGATAGATAATGAAGGGAAGTATACTGTCCTTTGAATGGCGATGGCAGAGCTCTGGAGTAGAGTGGCGGAGCACAGAGGAGTAGGTCCACACGGGCCAGGAGACTGGAACGACACACACGGAAGACGAGAGACACACGGGACCAGGAGCTGGAATGGAAAACTCACGGAGGACTGGAGACCCACGGGGACTGGAGCTGGAGTGACACACACGGAGGACAGGAGCACGAAGGAGCCGGAGAAGAGGTACCGGGTACGGGTGGCAGGTAGTAGAGTCTGTTCAGGAAAAGTGAGTCCAAGGCGTTTCATGAGTCAGAGAAACTAGCATTCTATCCTTTGTCATTAACGAGACCGGACACAGACTGTGGTGAGGAGCTGGGTTATATAGGGGAGTAGAGTGACTGATTAAGTGCAGGTGTGTGATAGGTGACAGGTGCATGGAATCAGTGCTCAGGTGAGGGAGTGCATAGTGAAGGGGAGTGGCTGGAGAGAACATGACAGACTGTGACAGCAATATGATATCAATAAAAATAGTGTGTTGAAATAAGAAAGATGTCATTATATCATGAAAGTATTTTATTGTAATAGAAACATCATCACTCTATCCTCAATGCCTTCCTAGTCCAATGTCACATTGCTGCCAGTTTCTGCCGCGTCACCTCCACCAAATCGTTTCATCCCCACAGAATTAGCTTTTCATGCAGAGTACAGCTTCTTGTACTCAGAACACTGAGACAGCGTGTGTGTGTGTGTGTGTGTGTGTGTGTGTGTGTTTATACAGTTTACACATGTTAAAGATTCTTGACACTGATTGGAATAGAGATAAAAATCCATCTGATTGCTTTTATTTTTGCTTTACTGACAATTTCCAGAGAATATTCCAATCCCTTCTCTCTAAATCTACTCCATCCCTGCTGCCATTCAAACGTATGGGCCACTAATTGATTCTCTCTTGCTTGCTGGTTCCCATATCAGGCTGACTGTCAGCATGGGAGATGGGAAGCACTGAGAGGTACACTGCTGCTTCAGCAGATCTGATGGATAGCACAAACTGTATCATCTTCTCCCATGCAGACGAGCAGAAGAAGAGAACGTCTTTGTCAAGGAACTTTTTCTCACACTGTGCAATATTGTGTTACTCACAGAATGGCTTATTGGATCAAGTATTTCAATCTACATCGTCTTGTGTTCGTGTTGTCCCATATGCACTGTAGCCTGCAGTTGAAGCCATCTTGCCATGTTGACACAGACCCACACAATGTTTACTGTGGAGAAGAAAGAGCAGCTTTATACTAATAATCACACAGTTCTAGAGATGTGTGACGTGGCTATGTGACTTTTTTGACCATATTACTTTGCAGAAAAAGAAAATCAACAGCATCAAAGCAATTACTAGTTATAATTTTGATCGATTTTTTTATTTCAAATTCAGTTACATTAGTTGTGTGTGGGGTTTTCTCCTTTTGTTTCATCAGATTTGTCAATAGCGTCGGTTCATTATGCAACATCTAGCAAAATAAGTGAGGTTTGTATTTTTACTGAGCATTGAATAGTTAAGTACCAATAATGTACACTGGAAATGGCACATTTGCGTTTAAAGCATTTAAATTATTTAGTTTTGCATGCACTTGTATGCCATGTGTTTACCAAATTACATGGGTTTTTGCCAGTACATTTATGAAGTGGTGTTTGTTTATATGTTTAGGCAACTGATTTAATTATATTAAAACATGTTAACATGGAAAAACAACTGCCATAATTTTGAAATTGCATACTGTCTCCTTCTCGCTAATAACATCTGAATTACAATGATTTGGGGACTGTAAGAACGAATGGCTGTGACAGTTAATTTTCCCCTTAAAGAGCACACTCCATTATCTAATGTAGTTTGCTAAATGGTACTAAAATAAATGAGGAAATAAGGAGTAATAGATAAAAACAGAAATTAAACAGTGATTAATGTGCAGGAAGGAAAGTTGCTGCAGAACAGTAACAGAGAGACAGCTAGGTGCCTCATTCTAATCCTGAAGTTATTGTGCACTTCTTACATTTCATTTTATATCTCCTTATATTTTTTGTGGACAGGTAATCCACAGCAACTCAGGACAGTACCAGCTCCACATTGTCCCACACTTCCACAGCCTTCACACCGCAGCTGATGCACTGCAGACTTCATCAACATCTGCAGATATAAAACTACAGCAGAAACAATACATAAAGTTTCTATGCAGTGAGCCAAATGTATTCTTATGCATATTTCTGTGAGCTATAGAGCAATAAGCATCTTCAGAAGGCTTTACTGTACAGCCCTGGTGGCAGTACATAAATTAGCAGGAGAACACAGTGTTCACTTTAGGATATTATGCAGAGAAGGCGTCATGGGCTGTCTCTACCGCCACTGCAGCAACATTACTGTGATTAATGCCGCGTTTCACCCATCCCAAAGAAGAAAAGTCCTGAAACTGCCTCTTGTCCTTCTGCTAATGCACCAGCCAGTTTGACCTAATTGTGGCTCATCTCAAGCTAGAAAGCTGCTCACTGAGACAGTTATTAACTATCCCATTCCCCTGTCATGAAATCGCAATTGCATCAGAGCATTTAATGTTTAATACTTCTATAAATTTGCCAGCATGTGTCCTATTCCATTGGAGGCTGAACCGTAGATGCATTTCCACTGTCTCTAACTGTGACATACAACCAGCCATCTCCCATCAGCCCTCACTGTGTCTGGTACAGAGGAGGGTGCAGTACATCTATGATGCAGTGGGTTCTCTCTGTCTTCTTATGGCCAGAACCATAATGAGCAAAGTCACAGAGTTATTAAAGTTGGGAATATACACTGATCCTTCCAAAGGCTTTGGCATTTAAAGGTTCCACTTGTTCATCCTCATTTTAATCAAGCTAGTTCTAACGTTTACCATCAAACCCTACTGCAACTCCCTGTGTGCAAATGTATCATTGAACAACAAATGCATTCTGTTCTATTACTGTGATGCAGATATCAAAATAATTTGTGATATAATGTGAACTTAAGTTTATAATGAAGATGTGTAAAACATTTTGTCTGTTTTCCAGTTATCTCAACATGTTCTGATGTCTCACACTTCACAGATATGACAAAATAAATTTAAATACATCTGTAAACCTCAAGGTGGCAGCCCAGCCACTGCCTTACTTCCCACTGAGAGCATCTCATAAACAGTCAAATCTCTGTCTGCCAACACACGATGAATCACTGCTCTTAACAAGACAGTATGTTCGAGCACATGTGTATGTCCTGAAGTGTGTTTTGCTTTCCGGTTTGGAACAACTGTGTGTCCTAGATTAGCTGTTGTACTGTATAAAGTCTCCAGTGCGCTACACTGGGAATCAGTGGTCAAGTTGAGTGGCAAGTGTTTTAGTTTTTGGACACTTCCTTCTCCACATCTGAGTTCTCTTCAACACCACACTCCCGGCCAAACACATGGCTGGTCCCAATCTGTGCCCAAATGCAGTCCAGCTGCCTGTTGTCTCCTCCACTGTTGTAAGAGGTTAATGAAAAGGTCCAGGGCCCATGATGAAAAGATCCAACCTGCACTGAAATCTACATTCAAGATAGTTTAAGAAAAACCTTAATCAGGTCTTCAAGCCATAAAGGCCTGCTGTGTAATGAGGAATTTTTGTGGTGATACATCTGTTCTGTTTTCCAACAGAGGAACTGGAAATTGTAATATTGAATACTGATTTTTAATGTTTGATTGATGCTTGTGTGCAAAGAGTGTTTGACCTGGATCTCTTTAGACCTGTAGCTCAGCAAGTCATATTTAGATTGATATAAAGCACATAAGTACACATAACTTGTATCATTTGAACATGCTTATGTAACCACCAAATTGCCTCTTTCAAGTGAGTGTCTGAATGTTTTCATAATCGTTTCACAATTATTTCTCACTGACAATACCAAATCACAGCTCTACAATAGCAATGCAATGTCTGCCATCAGTGACTGCACATCCAGTCCAATATAGAAGTTGACAGATAGGCAATACACTCACTCCAAGAAATTTCACACTTTTTTCCCCCAGAAAATCCAAGCTGGTCTCTCATCTCAATATTCAGTAGGGTCAGACTGCCAAAAAAGAAGAACACACAATGTGCCATCTGGTAAATCATAGTCCTCTCATCAACTCTGTCCAATCTGGAGTCTCTCAAAAAATGACATCAATAAGCTACTTTGACCAAAGGGTAAGATCTTAAAATGATATTGAACAGATTGTAAAATAAATAAATAAGTAGAATAGAGGAATGGTACCATATTGTTTCAAAATTATTATTTCCTTGTTGTCTTTTTGTTTTGTTGTCATTTTACTGTAAAAATACAAGGAAACACTCTATTAAATACTCTCTTAGGAAAACAAATAAAATTAAATATTTGAAAATAGCTGTTGAATATGAAGCCAGTATTCATGCAGGAGAAATGGCGTTTGCTGATGTGTGAAAAGGGGCGATCACAGGCATGCTTGGCTTCACTCCAATGCTCAGATATCGAAACAGGGTCTGTGCCTGTCTATCTGCCTGCATTAGCTAGCCACCACCCTGGAATCCTCTGTTCTTGTTTTAGGGTTGGGAGATTCAAACATGACCCACAACTGAATGCAAAGGGTGCAGGAACCCTGTTTTTCTCTCTCTAGCCAATCCCTGGTGACTGAGCAGGAGGACCAGACAAATGAGGGGAGGGGGTCTCCTCAGTTCACCAGCATCCACAAGGTGGAAAAAGTGGGAGTACGGTGGATGCAGCTGATTTACATTTAGAGCTTTTAATTGCCTACTTTTGAGTCCTATTACTGTAGTTTTGTACCTGTTTATGTTGCCAGCCCCGTATGTTCCTCTAGGATTTGAAATTCATGTACCGTCTCAATCGTCAATCATTCTGACAGCTCGAGAGAGGGCTCCAGCTGCCATGGAGGCCAAATGCTTTATAGTTATAACTCTAAATATTGCTTCAATTATAATTAATGGTAAGCTTACAAAGAGGAGTTTATGACCAAAGTAAATAACAGAAAGTGAACAGAGGAAGAAAAGCAACAAAATACTGTATTTGGTATAAATACGTACTTTGTGCTATTATTTCAGTTTTATTCACAGCATCAGGACAAGATAGGATTTCCTGAACAAGATCACACACATCCATATAAAAAATATGCTCACCCGATCCCAGACCTTTGTAGCTGTGCCACCAAGTGTTCGGTTGACTGTCTTCTCACTCTTTGGTCCCTTTGATGTCCCCACACTCAGCTTAAATCTCCACTGATGGCCTGCAACATGCTCTGACATGAAATGTACAATATACAGTGCTCATAATAAAAACCACAATATTACCAACATTCTTTTTTTTGTCATTTATAATAACAGAATAGAGGTAACAATAATGATAAGGAAAATCAGGAAAAATGTTTCGTTATTTTCCATCACATCATCATTATTATTATTGGTATATTATACTTTTCCCCCTTCTTTTTTACCGTCTCTCCCATACACATACAATCATACACATAAACACGTATGTCATGATTAACAGATTTCCCCTGAAATATTCGGTTGTTACACTAATTTAAATCACAGTAACTGCATGATATTATTATAATTATTATGACTATACTTTCATCTTTGCTTGGTTTGGTTTGTTTTATGTACGTATCGTGTTAAGTTCTGTACGTCACCCTGTTTTCTTTCTGTCCTTGTGTATTTTATATGTGTTTCTATCATTGTTGTATCTGTAAAGTCACTAGTGATTTGTTTTTTGCACCAATAAAGAAAAGAACAGTCGGTTTCGACCTCTGTCCCTTTTTTGTTGTCCTCGTCTATGCAGAAACGTGCTTCAGGACATTAAACACGTAATGATCATTATCAAGATTTGATTTGCAGTGGATGCACAAAAGCAAGGTGTGTTTAGTTTCATTATTATGTTTATTATCAGTCGCAGCTTTATGTTAAGCACTCAATCTGTGATGAAAGCAAAAGACAATAATTAACTCTGTGGGGCACTTACTAACTTTCTGAATGATTCTGTGAACATTTTCTTACATCAAAGAACTATATAACATGAATGTAATATTCAAAATTCTTGTAATTCAGAAATTCATGCCTTAATCTAATTTTGGCCAGGATGTCAATAAGATCCCACCACTGCTATATTCTTAAGAAATTAAATATGTTATGTTTTGATCATTTCATTAAATAACTACTATAACATGAATAAATGCCTAAATAACCAGGCTGCTCAGTGATCTGGTGATTCCTCTCTGGGTTTCTGGCTCAGTAACACAGGGTGCGTCTATAGGGACCTATAAGGTGCCCTTTCGTAAATCCTCTTTTGGAGAGATGTCTGTTTCTGTTCAGAGATCAATGTGTGGAACTCCCCACCTACAGAACTCAAAAGGGATCATGACTGGGATCATCTTAAACTCAAGATGAAACAGCTTTTAAAAGGGAACTCAATCGACTTTACACATCAAAGTCTGTTTACAGGTATTTGGGAGTACTACTGCATCTGAAGAAAGTGACTCAAGTGACATCGCTTAAGGCAATTTGGATTCCCATTGTCGGCCCCAACATCGGTTGAAAACAATCTGGGGGTGTGTGAGGTTACAGAATCAGAATCAGAATCAGAAATTCTTTATTGATCCCCGAAGGGAAACTCTTTGTTACAGCAGCTCGCCTTTACGTCAGTGCACACAGGAAGAAGTACTAGCAAAAATATAAGACATTAGACTATAAAACAGGTCAGAAAATAAATTAAGTACCAGGTGGGTATAAGTATAAAATAAAATAAGTGTGAAGTACCAAGTGGGTTTACCGGTTGATGATGATAATACGGTATAATAATACAATGTAATAATATAAGTAATAAGTAGTAGTGCATGTACCGTCGAGTTAAGTGTAGCTTATTGAGATTATTATGAGACGGTGGATATTGCACAGCAGTAACGGAGGTATGAATAATATCAATATCAATAAATAGGAACAACTAAATATTGCACAGGAGTATTACACAGAATATTGCACAATTATTTCAAGTATGGCAGAGATATAATGATCATTGTCCAGTTTAGTGACTTAGGGTCATACAGACTGACACTTAGAGGGAGGAGTTAAAGAGTTTGATGGCCACAGGCAGGAATGACTTCCTGTGGTGCTCTGTGGTGCTTTTTCGGGGGATGAGTCTTCCGCTGAAGGTACTCCTTTGTTTGACCAGCACGTCATGGAGTGGGTGGGAGACACTGTTCAAGATGGCATGTAGTTTGGCCAGCATCCTCCTCTCTGACACCACCGCCAGAGAGTCCAGCTCCACCCCCACACCAGACCTCTGTAGCCCACTCCACATCTCTGCTTGAGGCTAGCAGCTTAAGGCTACATTAGCCGCTACTACCTCAACATATCTGAATCTCTGACTGAACTGGTGCCGATCAAGAATACGTGGAATAAAAAAGAACATCTTTTGCTCTGTTGTATCAATTTTCAGTCATGTATGAAAGATCTGGTGCTAGTCATTAAATTTTATGGTAATTGTATTGTGTCATTGTTTGTGTTTTTGTGCTGCTTTGTATTTATTTTTTTGTTGAGAGGATGAACTTACTCTGTCATATGGAGCAAGGTCATAAGATCAGTTCTGCATTCTGTATGTCAGTTGTATAACTACCAGCGACATGCACAGGCATGTATGCAGACCCACAATTCCTGCGTTTCAGTAAAGCTCCTTCTGCTTTCTCACCTAAAACAAAACAGGAAAAAAAGCTTTTTCACCAAGTTGAGATCAAACTTATGGGCTGTGCTTATAACATGACTGATGTCTCTAAATGCAGGCAGCAAACAGCATGAAGGGCTTGGTGACTTTGGAGGTGGTTGTACACGGTGAATGACATACAGCAGATGAAGGGAAAATGTGACTGAACAGCGCTTCCCCCAGGACTTAACATCAAAGCTTTACCAACAGGAAACATAGTTAATCTCCCTCGTCTTCCTCCCCAGTGGGGAACTCACAGCACAATGAGGAAAAATGGGCCAAGTGCACGAGGCCTGTAGAAGGATAAACATATATGTGCACAAACAAAAGTGCACACTAGTGAATCCAAACGCTTACACACACACAAACACTGTATAGTCTTTAATACGTGAATTGTGTTTACAGTGACTACTGCTGCAGACCAAGCCTTTCATATCACTGCTTACTTTTTCTTTTGAAATTTCTACTTCAGAATGCTTGTTTCAATCCTTCGGGATTGCAGATCTCAGACTAACTTGTGTGTTTACTGGCACAGTGAAGAAGAAGAATAAATTTCACCTTTCCATATATCAGAGCTGTATCCAGCCATGACACAGTGCTATACACTGCACCGAGAGGAGAGATAATTAAGGACCCAACCCAGCTTAATGGCCTTCCTCCTCTGAAAGGAAGCTATAATTAAAGTTAAGTGAGCAGATGCTGAAAGAAAAGCTTTTTTGGTGATAATAAATGTGGTTTTGAATTTAACACCTCGGGGTAGAGGAACCCTATCTAAATGACCCTGAGGCCCCTGCCACTTCTACAGTACGCCATAATGCTGTAAAGTGCGGTGACAACACCCTCCTCCACTTCCATTCAGCTCTCCTTCCTTCCCAGCCCGCTGGCTAAGGTTGAAACCCTTCTGTTTCAGAAGGGATTAGGTTACTGCACTTAAGTGTAGCAACAATGTCCATGAAATTGAGACCAGTACTATTTGCATTGTACCTACAAGATAGCTAACCCCAACATTAGAAAGAGGTGTGGGAAGAAAAAAGAGGGATAAAACTGCAATATGGTAACTGTAGCTAAAATTCTCCATGTGCCAGACTATCAGAATGCAAATTATTTATTTGAAACACTTGCAAACAAGCATACATTTGCATTTTAACATTTTTTTTTTTACAAAGAATTTGTGCTTTCAAATGGAAATCTCAGTTAAAAAGTGGTTGTGAGATTATTTCCACCATTATTATGACAGTTTGACAACTGCATTTGAAGCACAGAAGAATTTTGTGGTATGATACAGAAAATTAAAAGATACATTGCCGAATACAGTGTAACAATGTTCATTTTGTATAACAAAAACACAATTAAGGGTGTAATTCAGGTGTACTTTCTATATTTTGTGTTTGACAGACATCATCTAGTTCCCTCCAGTAAACGATGAATAAATAGATATAATTCTCATAGCAGTAGTAGGATTCAGGCAGTACATAATTTGGATGAAATCCAAATTTTCAAACATCTCTTTCTCTCAGTTCATCTTCGCCGTCCTTTTCAGAGCTGGTTGTTGAGGTGAAGTGTTCAGTGTTTGATTTCAACGTTTTTTAATTGAGGTTCATCCAGAGGCTAAGGAGACCCTTCAGGGACTGGAAGGGGAGGACCCCCTGCTATAGCTGGTGTAACCTTGAGCAGAAACAGAGCAGGGGTCCTGGGATATCACCCGCCCCTGCCCCAGAAGGGGACCCTAGCAGATCCTGTCTCTCTTGTTTCTGAGCCTGAAGTGAAGTCTGCCTGAAAGCCGGGGTTCTGCCACCACAGCCCATCTCAGCAGGGGTCCGGTGGAAAGCTCTCCAGGCTCCAATCTGGTGCAGAGAAACAACAAAAATGCAATTAAAGCCCTCTTTAGTTTTTTCATCAACGCCCCCTCAATGGTTGCTGCTACTAGGACAGTCTGATCGATGACATGATCTTCTGTAGTAGCTGTTCATTTTAGTAGTACTGGTTTCTGTTCAATATACAAAGCAAATGACTGTCCAGGTGCAATTTGTCTTCAGCATTTTTAAATGTGCTGTTCTAAAACATCCTGCCTAATTTTTTTAGGCAAATGGGATTTAGGAGCATTTGCTTTTTACTTTTTATGGCATTTTTTATAGTGTTAACTCATTGCTGTGCATTACAGCTTAGTACTAAAACAGATTTATGGAACAATATACTGTATGTAGAAAGTACAAAAATAAATCCCTGCCTAATATACAAAATCTCTCATTAACAGTTACTTACAGTACATTTACATGGATGGAGCACCACAAACAGCTTACATGTCAAAGAAATATGTTTAAGTGAGCCTTGTTTCTCTGTTGGTAGCACATGTTTATTTACAAATTAAAATCCTTACCTATCAGGACTGTAAGTGCTTTATGAGCTGAATAATTGAATGCACTGTGACTGTGTGTGTGTGTGTGTGTGTGTGTGTGTGTGTGTGTGTGTGTGTGTGTGTTAAGTGTGTTATATCAGTGAGTGTGTGTGACCATACAGGGGGGGAAATGTTTTGATTTACATTTTTCCTGTGTGGTTTGCATATTGTTTCCCTCCGGCAACAACCTATTAATGAGACAAGCAGGTCATTCCCAGAAAAGGATGCTTACCATGCGACTACACTTGAACACAGACACATGCTTTTTGTCCTCTTTTGTGTTGAGCACGCACACACACACACACACACACACACACACACACACTCGTACACAACTGTACGAAGACACACACATTACCACCCAGGCAGAGATACACTCAACTTTCAACTTTTTCTCCATGCTTTTCTTTGCTCATTCATGACCTCTAGGAAATCCAAAGTAAATCAGCTGTTTTTTGATTGATTTGACCTTCTGCTGACTCCTTCTCCCTGACTTCCTTGATCTTTGTGTTTACATGCCCCCCCCCATGCAGATCAGATGGCTGATACATTAATGGGACCTGTGCTGAGTAATGGGGCAGGATTGGAGTTTGACACACTGACCCCACCCATCAGTGCTGCTTACCACCAGGAACCCCACAGGATGCTCTCTGGGAAATGTCTCTACTGCTTATTGGAATTTCTTTGATAAGCCCGGGTTTCAGGTTACAGAAGAACATGATCCGCATCTTCCAACAGATTTGAGGTGACTCTGTCATGTTGGTCTGAGTATCATGAGAGTAACTGCAGGTTTTCTATTTTACTACTTTACAACATTTTCTTGGGTTTCCTCTTCTACCTTGAGATCGTTCACTTATGCAGTCAGGATTTGTCAGTAGAGCAAAGATGTTTAAATGAAGTATTTTGGCCCTTTGTTGCTCTGGAATGAGACAGTTTCTCATGCAATATCATAAGAGCGGAATGTGAAAAGGTGTAATGGAGTCCTGTGTGAGCCTTCATTAGGTGTGTTTACAGTAGCTTTCTCAGTCTGACTGCATTACCACAACCCGGCGTTGCACCCCCCTCAAGCGTTCATAAATCATTGTTAACAGACAGACCTGACATGTTGCTCATACATCACCACACAGGCCTTTACTCCTCCGTAATTCAAACGCTGGATGTACAAACATCCCTGGCTGTGTCAAGTCAGTTCAAAACATAGCTGAAACTCACACCCTAACAAAGAACAACAGGCCTGACTTTCAGACGAGCGAGATGAAAGCATCTTAGAGAAAGTGGAGAGCCTTTGTGCCTCAGAACATTATGCTGCCCTTTCTTCTCTCATCTACCAGGAATTTGAACTTTTGCATGATCCTGCCAAACTGAGACTGCCAAATGAGAGTGATTCAGACTACTGTGAAACTATTAATTAGATGGTTGTTGAATTTGAAGGGACAACAGAGAAATAATTATTGTAAAAAACAACCTAAAACTTCTCTTTGTGAAAAATTCTTAATTTATTTATGGAGCATTGAATACTGTAATTCTACATAATCATATTAGAATATGTACTCCAGTGGTTTACTTCCAATATGGCTTTTGTTCTGCGTAAACATTAGATACATTTGAAAAGCCGGAAACATAAAATGTTTAAAATGTTTGACAGCTTTATGGAGCTATGGATTATTAAAGACATGAAAGATAAATCTAAGTATGAAATCTGCTTTTCCCCTCCTTCACAATTACATCCAAACATTGCTTGGCAGTAATCTGGCTGACTGAGTGTTTCTCAAGACTCCAGTCATTTCACCTAAAGCAAAGGACCTTTAATGCTGCTTACTTCCACAGTGATTTTAAGGCAAAACAATTATTGGTGTGATATGTAATCTAATGACATATTATACTAATTTAGAATCAGATCTATATATAGCATAGCAAGTGAAGTGTGTTACTGAGGCTGGATCATTTGACACAGTTTGAAATGTGTGCTACAACACTTGTACTGAAGACCTTTGGGTGCAGTTCTTTAAGATCCATCAATACAGTTGATCATTGTCCACCATACTGCCATCATTACGTAGACAGACAGAGAAGTCTTCTCATTGATCACTTAGTAGCTGCTTTTAAACCATCAATACGTTTTAAAACACCACTTAAGATGAGGAACATAATATCTGTCTCCCTGCTGTCTAGAGTGCTATGGTTGCAACAAGCTGAAGACCAGCAGATGCTTTGATGGCTTTAAGACATGCAGTAGACAATACACAATGTAAATAACGTTTAAAGGATAGGTTCACGTTTTTTCAAGTCTGTCTTAAAACACTGTAATTTTTCCTCCTGTCCATATTGTCCGAAAGGAGATCCTTGCTTAATGCTATTCTAGAGGGGGGGGGGAACCTGCAGTCCACATTCAGTGCAAAAATGCATTATAAAGAGTAGCTGAAGCTAATGTGAGGCTTTGGCAGTCTGACTTAGACAATTAATCTTTCTGAGTTTCAGTCTTACAGATGTTAAGATATTTTACAGGATAAGTGAAAACTTTGATGCTGGTGGCACTAGAGGAAAAGTCAGGGGATTACCAAAGTCAGTAGGATTCATTCTCAGGGGACAATAAATGTCCAATAGTTGGCATGGCTAAAAACTCACCTACAGTATATAAAAGTCTTTGTTTTGGAAAAAGTGAGTAGGATATCTCTGCAGATTGGAGACTTTGAATGGCAGGGGTAACTCTCAACTTACGATCATAACAGAATATAGTAACTTTCACCACTGCTCATTTTAGAAATCACACGTCAGAAGTTTATCAGAACAGCATTTGTTGGAAAGCTAGACGTTGGCGGCTAATGAGCTACCAGGGGCAGTTGCAAGCTAATGTTAGCTAACTTACTAACCTCTATGGAAAATTACAGTAGTAAGCTAACAGGCTAGAAAAGCAGTGGAAACCGGACGTGCAGTAGGGCCCTTGCCTTACGAAAATCGGAACAAACTTTTAATTTAGGTCTTGTAGATCTAATATGAGTTAATCTAATATAAGATTCAGCAACTGGACTGCTTATCTCTCATCTCAAATTTGTTCAGAAACAGATTTTGGTGGACTGCTAAGGTGAAATAAGTGAAAGTTTACGTAGCCTACTTAATGCAACAGAACCCTACTACGCATGCTCAAACCCCATTGTCTCATAGAACTAGTGGCCTCAGAAGGGAGGACAACAGTTGGATCCTTTTCAGCCCAGCGGGCTGTACTTATTTTTCATTCTTCCTCAGAATTCGCCGTAAACTTTGGCAACATCGATGAAAATAAGAAATTGAAAGACAGAAAATTGCTGTGGTATTTGTGCACCATGGTACGGCCCAAGGATCACTTAAAAAATCAATCACTATGATCGATACTGTAATGCATTTTTCTCTGGATTTTATGTTGATTTAGCTTGAAGTCTATTCTTTTGCCACTCTAGACCTTGATGAATAATTCTCACAAAGCTCTTATTACTCGATAATACCGGGTTGCATACAGTACATCTTAGTTGGCAAACACTGGAGATTCTCATTAAACAGCAGATGATCATAATGAATGGCAATGGTCTGTGGTCACTGAGCAGCATCTTTATGCCACAATGTATCATTAAACATGTCATGAGTACACCAGAATGACATGTGTAAAAATCAATACTTTTGAGTGAGGTGCCATTAGGTGTATAAGAATAATATATGGGTACATTTTACATGGATAGCTCAAATTAAAAGACATGTGTCATGAGTAATAATATATTGGTTTTTAGGCTTATATAATAGTCTGTAAAATAAAAAAAAAGTTAATCCCAATTAGCAGTCAACAATATCCTCTGTTTTTTATCCTTTTGAAATATTATATTTTACTTTACTCATGAAGAACTATAAAAAGACACTTAATTTGGTCACTCGAGAAGAACAAGTAATTATTATTCAAATGGCAATTGCACTTGCCATTCATGGTTCATAAACTGTGTTAGATTGTGTTATTCATCTGTCTTAGAACTATTGATGAGCACAGTACATCAAAAACTAAGAAATTATAAATATTTTTCCTCATTTTCTTGATGGGGATTTACATTATTTTCAAGCTATATCCATAAACTTTCTGCTAAAAGCAGATTTGTGGTAAATATCAGAGATTTGAAATGTCAAAGAATACAAAATAATACTGTATCTACATCTTAATTTTGTAGGCAGAAGTAAAAGTAAACAGTGGATCTTTTTCTGACATTTACCAGTGAATGTGTGTGATGTTTCGTTTCACTCTCTCATATTCATGACAGATCACTCATTAATTTATGCTTATCCACATGTGTGAACTCCTTGTATTCTTGTAAAAGGGGGGAAAAGAGAAACTAAAGATGAAACAAAGAATTTTCTGTCAGCCCAGTGCTCTAGTTTACAGCAGCACATTTCACCCAGAGCCAAAGTCCCACCTCCTCCTCTCATTGTCCTTGACACACTTACCCAAGGTGGACACGCTGACCCCATCCGCTGGTGCTGTACACATCCCATAGGGGGCCATAACACCCCACACCCCTACAGCATCTATCTCCTGGTCCCATGTGCCTCTGTGTGGCCCCCTTCAAATGCCTTGGGCTGTCCCTCGGACAATTCCCTCTCAAGGAGTGATTAATGCCTGTTTACTTCAGAAAGGCCAAACCATTTCCCCGAATGGGAGGTGGGGACTGTAGAAAAGGAAAAAGAACTAGTGGGAAAGAGGAAATGAAGGGGGATGAAACAGACGTTTGGATGGCAGACTGTGAGATGCTGCAGTGGTGTATATGCCATGAGAATCTGGCCCCTGTGCCGAGGTCAGCAAGAGATAATCAGAAGCTCTTATATAGTTAGCAAAGGCAACACAGGAACCTCTGTGGATTTGAGTCACAGCATGCTGTGGAAATAGAGTAAATACTTTTCTTCAAGGATGTACTCAGTGTTTATTAAATAATGAATCTCAGACATCCTGTAACTGCATTGTGGATATTGTTGTACTGCTCTCCTGTTGAAATGCCACCTGTCCAGGCTGCTTCTTTAAGCGTTGTCTTCTTTGAGTAACCGTGATCTAAAGAGCCTTAATGAGCTTCAGTTTCACAGTAACACTAACTATAGGATCAGAAACTCTAAGCACAGTGGGACAAAAATGAATGCATCCTAGTGTATATTAACATTTAGTTCTATGGAAAAGGGAGAAAATGGTTAGATGACAAACAACAAATTTGTATTCATTTCTCCAAGAATGAACTTTGCACAAGCATATTTTGCATGATATACAGGATGCTATCTAGAATCACTAAATTGGCTGTGCATATGTATGAGCAGTTGGCTTGTGTATGACCTGCTTATGTTTGGCACTGCGTCTTACATTGCTTTTGATGTTTCTATGATAAAGAAATGTGCCCAAAAGGGATTAACTAAGTACCACTACTACTTCTTCTTCTTCTTCTACTACTACTACTACTACTACTACAGCTAAACTTATTGCTACTAAATCAGAAAGTTGTGAATCTTTTGGTCATATTTCTGCTCAGATTGTGATATCTCCTTGGCTCAGATCTGATCTAGGAAGGTTTGGACAGATACTAAACAGAGCGGAGCTTGAAGCTTTGATCCAGAGGTCACAGCACAGCCAAACCTGGGCAGTGGAGAAGATATAAGATGTGTTGAGGGGGGATATCTGGTCTGTGGCACAGCGGGGCTCTCTTCTTCCTCCAGGCTGAGTGTTCAAATGAGAAGTCTGAACTATCAGTGGCTGGTGCACAGGGTCAAGGTCTGGCTTGCGTCAGCAGTCACGCTAGAGCAACCCTGGTGGTCTAAGACGCTGCAGCACGCCAATATAATCAAAGCCAGTACTCTTAGTACTGTATATGTGGTAAGTACAAACAGCATTAATGTACCTTCTTCAGGCTTCTCTCATGGAAGCTCAACAGAAATTTTATTTCAAGTAAAACTGTTCAACATTCAGGTGTGTATGTGTATTGTATTTAATTTCCATTTTTTGCCCTGAACAATTCTCTCAGTAAAGTATGCCCCATGTAAAATATTTAGAACCCCATGCATCACTTTGAACACTAACCAAAAAAAAAAGGAATGAATAAATGAAACATTCCCCATGTTGACATGTTCACTGGATTTGTAGAGTCTATTACTTTTATAAGGCCAGCGAATGATTTCAGAAAGATTCTTTGAAACCAAGAAAATTAAGTTTTATGCCTGCATGACACAAAAACAAAAAATATGTAAACAGATTTCAGACATTGACCTTGTTGACATTATTTAAAACAATGGCAAATATAATGAATTTCTTATTTTTGTCTTATTACTTTACATAATTTCAGTGATGGGAGAAAAAAAAAAGCCTTGTACACTGATTGTGTAACTGTCGTGTTGAAACACACTCCTGGTGGCAGCAGTGTCTTTGGCTTTTTGTGTTTTACAGGGTGACTCACAGTCGTGATGGACAGGCAAATCGATATTTTGACTTTGGCCACTGTTTTTTTCTCTTACAGGAAGAGCGACGGTAATGGAAGAGGACTGTAAATAAGTAGAAGGTTCTTGACAAATGAATCCATTAACATTTGCCTGTGTCGCCTGGTGAGCAGATTTGCTGTTTTATGGAGCAGGAAAAAAGAGCTAGTAAATCTGAGGGCGCTGTAAGGGTGAGGAGCTGAGAGCAGGCAGGGGAACACATCTCCCATGATGCAGCACTTTATCTCCCTCCCAAATGGCATCTTTATCTGCCTAAATTAAGTTTTGATTCCTTGCCACATACGGAGCTGCAAATCACTTTTAATACTGATATCAAGAGCAGCAGTAAAGTGTGCCCAAAGCGATGGAAAGCAGCTTTATTGTGTGGCACACACTGCCGTCACCGCCATTCACTGTTTCTCTGTGGCTCATAGTTATAAAAGAACCCAGCCCCAAACCACTGCTTTGTGTGCACATCATATTATGCCATTTGTCATCATTCAAATTCCTCTCTATCCTGCAGCTCTGCACACGGAGTAACTTCAGCTATCTACCTATAACTCTGCGGATGAGGAAGAAGGATACCCCTAAAGGTGACTTAATTTATAGCTGTGATTAGTTTTCAATTCTATTTTACCCAGTGATGTTTATCTTTAAAATTAGAAAGAAGCTGAGGCCTATTTGTGTGTATGTGTGTGGTGGAGGGAAGGGGATGGGTTGGGGTTGGGGAGTCGGCCCCACATACAAACTGAATTACATTGCCTCTGCATTATCATTAGTCTGCCTGCATATTTCTCTTGTTTGTCTGCATATCAATCTGTCTGACTGTCTGTCGTTCTGTCTAATTGATCAACAGCCTGTCGGGAGAGACAGAGGTCCGCTCAGCAGGAATACGGGATGTCTGACATGTGCAGTGCTGAGAAACATATCCCGCAACAAAGGATGAAGAGTATATGTGGTAACAAGAGTAAGAGTCTACAGCCACGCTTGAGGCATCTTTGAGGCTGTACCTAAATGCTAACTTCAGCATGCTAACATGCTCACAATAACATGCTATAATAATAACAACAACTGCAGATTTTTAGCAGGCATAATGTTTACCATCATAGTTTACCATGTTAGCATGCTTACATTTGCTAATCAGAATCAGAAATCAGAATCAGAAATACTTTATTAATCCCCGAGGGGAAACTCTTTTTTAGCACTAAACGCAAAGTACAGCTAAGGCGGATGGGGATATCATTACTTTTGCAGGCATTTGGTCATAAACCAAAGTAATGGACAATTTAAGATTTAGACCTGATGAAAAGTCAGGGGATCACCAAAGTTATTACAATTCATCCTGAGAGGGCAATGAATGACTCTATCAAATTTCATGGCAAGTCAGGGGATGGTAAAAGTTATTAGGATTCATCGTCTTGGAAACCATGAATGTGTGTACAAAATTTGATACTGATCCATCAAGTTGATCTTGAGATATTTCACAGGATAAGTGACTGCTAGTGGCACTAGATGAAAAGTAAGGGGGTCACCAAAGTCTGCAGGATTCATCCTCTGGGGAACATGAATGTCTGAACAAAACTGCATGGCAATATATCCAATAGTTGTTGAGAACTTTCAGTTTGGACCAAAGTGATTGACTGACCAACAGACACTGCCATCCCTATAACCATACAGCTAGCATAGCTAAAAACAGAGAAGCTAAATGAGAAGAGATCCATACAGAGAAGCTCTTACACCAATATCTCCCACTTGAACTATTCTGATAAATGTCAGAAAAGGTTACAAAGTGTTTAAAACCAGAGGCTGTGTGTTGTCCTTCTGGCTTCTGAGGAGGACAAAGATAATATACATCCTTGTAGATCTTCAGATTGGCCACCACAAGGCAGCTTTCTACTCCTTCCCATTCAAAC
The DNA here is from genome assembly GCF_020085105.1 of Siniperca chuatsi. NCBI lineage: Eukaryota > Metazoa > Chordata > Actinopteri > Centrarchiformes > Sinipercidae > Siniperca > Siniperca chuatsi. The sequence goes on from NC_058059.1 coordinate 12,865,024, forward strand.
TAAGAGCCACTTATAACAAAAAACACGTTTACCCGTTCTTGAAAAAGACACAGAATGTGACATAGAATAGTGTGCCTTTCACACATAAAATAATTTAAATGGGGTGAACGTTGGGTTTTCACACTTCACACTTTTGGAGGCAATAAAGATGAAATACACAGACTCTATCCATCTTCTGAGCTACCTTCCAATTTAAGCAAACAGCTAAGTGACTCAGACAGTGAGTCACGTGTAAAAAAAGACTAGTTATAGAACATGCTGATAACGTTTGGGGGTTCAGCTGCTCTTAAACTGAAAGCTAAAATGGGCAAGACTTTTGATTCAAATGACTTTTAGCTTGCTGCGGTTGTTTGCTCCAGACATTCCACATCCAGCATCTCAGACATAGCTGCCCTCCTGGGGTTGTCATGCACTACAGTGTCAAGTTTCCTGCGAGACTAAAACATCCATCTAGCAGCAGTCCTGTGGGCAAAAATGCTTCTTTATTTGCTGAAAGGGGCATGTTAACAATCTGAGGGGCATTTACGCCTCAGTATTTCTGTGATATCCAGGCTTTTCATTCCCAGCACACATGCCATATCCCTTCTCAAAAGCTTACACAGGTCAGCGGCAAGTGTTTCAGGTTACATGAATATTTTCCTTTTCTCCATAAAAACTGAACACATCTTCCCTCTTTCTCTTATTCATTCTGTGCTGAAAGAAAAAATGTATCACTCCTTCAGACTACATACAGTACAGTAATTGTCAAATATTGTGCTGCATTGAAAGGCAGTTAATAAGAAATGTAAACACAATTTTAAACCTTGACCCAAAGGCTTTAGACCTAAACAATGTATATGTGATTATGTTTTTGTTTTTAAATTTCATATTGCAGTTTAACTATTTTTTATGTCTAATGTCACTGTGAGGTAAAAATGCCCATAACTAACCTGAAGTTAGTTCAAATTAATACCTTTTAAAGATTATTCCACCGTGTTTCTGCTTCACTGAATAGTTCACAACAAAATGAGACACAAACAATGGAAGGGATATGAACATTTAAGCAGACTGAGACCTCAGGATGTCACTTGATGCTTTCAGAATCGGCACCATGGCTGGCTCATGAGAGAAGTCATAGGAGAATGGCAAAACTTGTTCAAGTTAACAGGCCACAAATAAGTGACAGCTCAGTGTAACAGCAGTGTGCAGAAGGACATTTCAGAAAGCACACATCATTTAACCTTGAATTGGATGGGCTGCAGCAGCAGAGGGCTATGCCACTTTCCACTACAGTCAGAAAAGAACAAGAAAATGAGGCTATGTGAGCCAGAACTGGATGACTAAGGAGCGGAAAAATAAAGCGCGATCTGAGAAATCCTGGTTTGTGATGTGACATAATGGTGACAGGGTCAGGATGTGGTTTACATGGTGCACTTTTTTTTGTTCGAATGGATCCATGCAGCAAGATCAGATGCCATTTCACATGCACATGTCACTTACAAGATTGTTTTTGGAACATGACAGTGACCTCAGTGTTCCTCCCATAGCTTGTGCACTCTTCATATCTCAACCAAACAGAGCACCTTTGGGATGATGTGGAATGTGTTGATAGCAGCATGAATGCATCACTATGGAGTCGGCATGGACCAAACCTCCCTGAGGAACGTTTACAGCACCTTGTTGAATCCATGCTTCCATGAAATGGCAAAAGGAGCTCCTACAGTGTCTCATTAAACAGATACTGTGCATTATGTAGGCTATGTTGTATATTTTTGGAGGCCTAAACCACAGCTATCATCCCCATCTGAGAAGAGTTTGAGTCAAGAATAAAAGCAATTTCCTGCATATCCTACCTGAAATTGAAATGCCAGCAAGATGACAGCTGCCCATTGACATCACCATACATTAAAAAATTGGTGATGGAGGGGAGAATACCATGCTTCTTAAATTAGAGTCATTTTAAAAGTTATCATGTTTCATTTTGCTGCAGAGATAGTGTCAAGCTCATATTTCACATTAATCACTAAGTATGGGGGCATTGCCCAGACACCTGCCATGCATATGTAATTACTCATCAGCCTTTGGAATCACTGAAACAAATTTCCCCCTGCAAAGCAAAAGTGATGTGTGTGTGTGGGGGGGGGGGGTCTGTGTGTCTGTGTTCAAGACTATGTCTGTTAGGCTGAAATCATTATTGATCAGGCTTTGTGACATGCTATTACTACTTCTAAATAACAATTAGAGTGGCAGAAACAAGGGCGAGTGCAGGACCTAGTCAGATAAATTATGCCTTCCTGTTGCAGTGCCTGCGCTAAATTAATGAGGATTTATGTTCTCAAAATACACGGAGAGGCCAGAAAACGGAAGCACCTGTTTGCAATACACAGGGGTGGAATGTAACGACGTACATTTACTCCAGTACTGTACTTGAGTACAATTTTGAGGTTCTTGTACCTTACTTGAGTATTACCATTTTCCACTACTTTATACTTCTACTGCACTACGTTTCAGTGGGAAATATTGTACTTTGGCAACTATAGTTACTAGTTACTTTGTCTTGTGACTCCTTATTAAAAAGTAGTAGTTGTCATGTTTCAGACCACCAAAGAGACATTATTATTAGTTCTTATAAGCCACAGAGGACTCGGCTACTTTAGAGCTGCAGGCATGACTGACTTCAATGATTGGCAGGTAGGCCCATTGAACCCAAGGCTTCCATTAACCATGTATGCAGCTATTGAACGTCATCCATTCCTCGCTGCTGTCCGGGCCAGGTTTTGCTACAGCGCCGCCACTTGCCGGAGCACTTGGATTGGCTGAAGGAGCAAGGTAGCCCGCAGAGACCGCTCCTTCCCCCGGTTCGGTCCTGTCAGTGGAGCGCGAGGCGCGGCGCACGCATACAAGGCTCACACACACCCGCCTGCACGCGTGAAAGGTGCGACAGAGAGCGACTCACCGGAGGACTTTTGGTGTGGGACTAATCGGAGCATGCATTTGCCATCAAGACATCGATCCACACCTCTAGACACCTCTCCAAGTGAACATTTCAAGGGAAAAGAAAACGGAGACAGATTTTAATGACACATCCTTCCTGACGGAGGGCGATGCACCCGCCTCTTGTTCCATAAACTGTCACAGTTAAATGACTGCAAAAACACAGCGCCGGATCTATTTTTTGCAAAGCCATTTTATTTTAGGGGCGAAATTTCGACTGCAGCGCTTAACAACGAACGACAATAGTGCGTGTTTGAGCGCAATTTCTCAGTGACTCGGACTTGCCTCAGAGCGGAGTTTGACTCCTCATCATGGGGTACGGTGCACAGACTGATAGAGAAGGAGGAAGAGTGCCGAGATCCTCTCCTGAGATGCTGACCGTGTTCTGGCTTTTGTTTTTTCTCCTGGTGGATATCGGAGTGGCCCAAGGTAGGCTAAAGTTAAAAGTGTATTCTTGACCTGTGAACTTTGCTTTACTCTCGGTAAAAGTTCTGTAAACTCCTATAGGCTACAGCAGGGGTGTGGTGGACAGGAAGAACCACCTGGAGCCAGTTTACGCTCACTCTTAATAGAAAAAATACAGTTTACCCACCTTTTGGCACTGAGCTAATTAAGAGATTAAGAGAAGGCATACATTTAGCCTGTAGCCTGGCTGTATCAAAGCAAGTTGGCCTACAGTAAATAAGATCCCAATCCCAATAATGTTTCTCTGGAAAAACATGATGAAAAAAAGGATGACAAAATCACCACACTTCCATTCAAAAGACTGCATATTGCTTATTTCACTTGTGTAAACCACAACTGGCATTTGTAAACAGAAACAGTGGCACTAACACATCTGTTTCTCTAAGAAAAGAAATCAAGAAAGGCTGCTGTGCTCCAACAGAGCTTCCGAGATACCATTGAAAATGAAATTGAGCCCATATTTAGGCTGCTGTTTTACATCTCCCCAAACTGATCTTTAAAGACTGCTTTGCATGAATATATTTACTAAAATAAAAATGGCATTGCACATGAAAAATATTTAAAAAAATTAACCTATTCCGTTTAACAGTACAGTAGGTGAAAGACATTCTTTTCTGTAATTATTATGAACCTAATTAAATTGAATTTCTGACTCATGTCCAGTTCCTACTGCTATTCATTTAGTTTCATCTGGATGTTGCTCACATTTTGAAAACCTTGTAGATGAAAGGCTGAATATTCAGTCATTTGCTTTTTCCTGGGCTGTTTGGTTTCCACAATAATTTGCAAAATGATTAATTCTTTGCCCATCTTGTTTTGACATGCATATGAATAGTTTCATTCTGAAATAAGTTGTCCATTCTTTGGAATAATGATTGGTATTAAAGTCCAGTGAAGCTATTAAAGCTATTAAATAGGCTTGACCTTTGCTATTTATTATGACTGAATAATGTGCATGATTGAAAAACAGAGTGGTTGAGTTTGGGAGGCAATTTTCATTTTCAACAGAACACCTCGCATATAATCAGTTTTAATTTCTCTCTGTGTTAAACTTCAACCAGTAAGCACATTTTTAACCTTCAGTGTGTCTTAAGCCTTTTTCCTTCAGTCGTCTGTTGAAAGATGTTTTCTGTAAACCGTAGTAGCTGTCAGTTATGGAAAGCATTGAGATAATGCCACAACACCTGAAGCCATTTACTTAATCTGCTCTCTCCTGAGTGGGATTGTCTGGCAAACAAAGGGAGCTAGGAGGAACCCATCTGTGTGAGGGTGAATGTGCAGTATGTGTTTGTGCATGTGTGTCAGATGCCATGAAATGTGTAAGCCTCTGGAATTAAGGTAGGTGGTCTGTCTGCTCTTTCTGGAATGATATGTGGCTGAATAACGCTGAGATGGGGGGGAATTAGCAGATTTTCGGTTTGCAGACAGACCTCTACAAGGAAAGACCTACAGTGGCAGATTTTTCAATGGCCTAACATATGCTATTTGAAAGTTAAGGCTTTCCTGCTCATGCAAGAGCAACACAGCCTTAAATTGGAGGTCCAAGCACATATCCTAGACAGGGATGAGGGTCTGTGAGCAACCTTATCTAGCTGCTCCAGACCTTCATCTCACTCTTACATAGTTAATGAGCAAAAGGGGGAGAGGAAGAATGAAAAACAGCACAGGTCCGGTTTCTGAAGGGCAGGGTGAGATGACATAATACCCATTCCAAAACCCAGGAGAGCCCTGTGTCATTGACTAGATGGGAATACGAACAAGGTCCTTCTCTGTCCATTAAGAAGTCGATACACCAGGAGAACATTGTTTGAGACTAATTAATGGGCCCCTGCTATTTTTGGGCACTGATGAGCTCTACACATTTCCAAATCGCTGGAGAGTCACTTCTTCAGTGTAAAACTACTGCTGATTAGTGGCTCACTTACCCAGGCACTCCTCATAACACCATCCCTTCCCTGCATATTTTGTTTTGGAGTCATTTGAACATATTTTCAATATTTGTATACTTAGGTACATTTCATCTGGCTATTGCAGTTTATTATTACTTCCTGACTTTACCTTTGAGAGGACTTGTTCTCACCCCATCTACAGACAGAAGTGAGTGCTGGGAAATGAGAGTGCTCATTAACCTGCTGAACTCTTGACAAAGGAGACAGGTTGAGACAGATATAAGCTGGGAGCTGCCAGAAAGGTAGCTGAGAGCTCTGTGACAGTAGCTTGATTGGAGACCCTTGGTGCAAGAACAGATGTACTTCTGGTATTTCCAGCAGCGCTGTACAGTATGTGCAGTGTCCATATCTGTGTGCATGTTGTTTTAAAAGTTGACGGAGGATGTCAAGTTGTTATGGGAATATATGGAATACTTCCTCATGATGATATGTGAAAAAAAAGACCTGTAAGCGATGTTTAAAACAGTTTTTCCTTGTTGGGGGAAGCAAATGTGAAAGCTGTTTGTAGTTCTAATGGGTGAATCTGAAATATAAAAATGTTTTTTAAATCCATGAAACAGACTGACCAGTGAATTAAGGAGAACACTACACTTTCTTTATTGATTCCACATATTAAATCTGCTTCAGGGGAAAAGAAGGGAAGATGGGTTTAAGGAGGATTTCTAAACCTTCAGCAAATTGAGACGTGGATTAAAACTCAGATACACTCTTCAGTATTTAAAAAAATCAATGTATGATGAGAGAGAAAATAACATTTTAATGTGTTTTTCTTGATTTACCTATAATATAACTTAACACTGACATTTATGTACTGTATCTCTGTGTTAGGCAGTGGATACTTTGGACCAGCCCAGGGTGCTGGCCTTCCTGGGGTTAGTTCAGTTTTTCCACAATGCTGCTCTTATGTCTCTCTCTTCCTCTTTTACTCTCACTCCATGTTCCTGTCTCTGCCACCCCTTCACTTTCTGATGATGTGTCCTCTGAGGATTGTTTTCAGAGGGAAAAGTTAAAGGATCTTTTATTATACATGGTTTCTAAAACATCGTGACTCAGTCCATAGTAAGACGTTATGCATACGACACTCTCTTTCAGAGTGATCTGAGCGCTGCTTTAAGAATGCAGGTAAAAGTGAATGTTATTTCTATCATTATTATTCTAACAGGCTTCCCTGTGGCCTGACAACTGGCTCCGTGGGGGCCACTAACTATGCAAGCATTGCGGTCATTCTATAAACAGGGCCTGTATGCACAATGAGCACATTGTGTGTAAGCAGTAGTACTTATAAATTACCTCCTATGATAGTCTTTTGCCAATGCCCATGAGCTGGCAATATGACACAGTTACAGTCAAGCAATTTAATGTAATTGAAGGAAATTAAGATTCAGTAACACACTCCCCTACGCGCAGGTGAAGGAAGAGGGCAAAGTAAACAGTGTGTACAGTATGGTCTGACAGTGCTGAGTGGGGTCAGAGGTGCATGCTGGTTGCTAGCTGAGCCACAGACGACGCGTGGTAGTGAGTGATAATTACTGTGAAAAGTGGCTGCTGAGTTTGCTTCCCCGCTCCACTTGATGTCATATACTATTGTTATGAAGGCAAAAAATATACATGGAGCTACTTTGGGGCTGGGAACAGTTCTGCAGGCATCTGGTGGATGACATCTTTTGTTGTGCTGGTGGAGGCAAATACTGTTACTGTCACTGTAGCCAGATTTTTAAAAATACTGAGGTCATGAATCCAAATTCAGTCCATCCAAACTACATACATCCAAGTTTAGTGCAACCCCACCCGCCTCAGAAAATTTTGACCAGCCACAGAAAAATAGCCTTTGAAATAACTTTACTAAATCATTTAACGTTTCATTTATATTATCTTTAAATTTGATCTCCCTTCGTAACAATCTAAATGCTGTTTCAGAGCTTTCCCCACACTGTCAGGATATAATTCTGGTGGTGAAATTCTAAATCCTTGCATTATATTTAAGTTCGATTTAATACATTTAGCCAAAAATCAACCATATTTAAAGGTAATTTGTCTAATCTAAAAAATACAGAGAACATGACCTCAGTGTCAACAATGCTCCTGTTGTTTAGGTGCCTTGCTACCAATGCCGTGCACCAGATATGAGAGGTTCACTTAAGCAATTTTAGTGTTTTATTCTGCATATTTATGCTCTCTGACCCACCTGATGGAAGGATGTCTCCTCCAATAAAGTAAACCTAAAAGCTTCTTTCCCTCATTCTTTCCCTAATGAGGTTTCCATTGAAGGTTTCCTTGCCATTTTTATTTGTTGCTCTCATATTAGAGGCATCGTGAAGCCATTTGAAGCTAGAGCTTTGCAGATAAACTTGACTGTTGGGGAGTGTAATAATGATTTCCCTCCTTCCAGAGAGGCAGACGAAAAGACAGGAGAAGAGGTGCAATGGTAAGAGTGAGAAGAGGGTGATCGCAAAGGACACAAAAGAGGCAAATGGGACAGAAACATTAGTGGTGAGAGAGAGGGAGATTAATCACCCTGTGTGACACTCTCAACTACAGGGGAGTTTCACAGTGCAACATTCACTTCTATTAGCAGTCCATTAGCAGAGTTCGGCACAAGTAGCAGCACTTGACAGGCAGGCCTGTGCCAGAATGGCTGACCTGTGTCTCTACACAATGTATACTGCACCACCTAGATAGTGTGTGTACTTGTACTTGCATAGTGAGGACTGAAATATGTTTTTTTACCTACAGAGTGAGGACCAGTCCTCACAACTTCAAAGGGCTTTTTGAAGGTTAAGACTTGGTTTTAAGGGTTAAGTTAGAATTAGGTTATGGTTAGGGGTAGGGTAAAGGTTAGGGTTAGATATTTAGTTGTGATGGTTAAGGTTAGGGTAAAAGGCTACGGAATGCATTATGTCCTCCTCAATGACGGTGTGTCCATGGGGACAAAAATTGAGGTCCCCATGGATAGAGAGTGCTTTTTGAGGGTTAAGACTTGGTTTTAGGGTACAGGTTACAAGTAGGTAAAGGTAAAGGTTAGGCATTTAGTTGTGATGGTTAAGGTTAGGGTAAGGGGCTAGGGAAAGCATTATGTCAATGACTGTCCTCCACGGGGATAGTGAAACAAATGTGTGTGTGAGAGAGTAGGCTAAGTTAAAGTGCACCACAGGGCATAAATTAGTGTGCCATATTGTGGCAAGTTTAGCTTTTTAGGCTTTGGACAGCAAATGAAAATAATTGTATAAAAGGTCCCCCTTTCAATTACGCTACTGGATGAGATAGGGCATAATGATTGTAAAGATGATGATGGTGGTGGTGACCTGATTTCCCACCTGTGATATCCCCTCTGCCAGAAAATGGCTCTTCAAAGTTGAGATGTCTGATGCATTAGAGGTACAGTCATTTCTCATTCAAAGGCTTGTTGGCCTCTTACTAGCCAAGAGCCCTGTGATTGCAGGATCTCATCCAAGGGGGAAGGGGGTGTGGACCACTGTCCCTGCTCTTGATCTACAGTTCATTTATGATTAGAGATCAGAGCTGACAGTCAGAAAATCAGGGGCTGGGGGTAGAGAGGACAGAGCCAAAGGGGGAGAGAGAAGTGATTACGAGTTAAGTGGCCCTTCTCATACCATTATAGGCAGCAGGGCTGACAGAGCACATCATGAGTGAGTATAAGTACACACTCCACTCCTGCCCTTTAATTTGGCATCATGGCCTCCCCCCTGGTGCTCAACCACTAATGTCCTTCTACATTTTTGTGTTTCTAACAGGAAATAAGTCAAGGACATGTCATTACAAACACAGGTAAACAGGAGAATGAGTAACTAAAAGACAGTAGGTGGAAGGAATTTTAATCTTAATACTTATCGTTGTATTTTTGGTTTACATTTATGATCTTTTACATTTACTCATTCTGATCATTTAGTAACATAGTCCATATGACTTATCTGCTTTACGCCATGTTTGTTATATAGTTGTGTGATAATCATCAACATTTCACCATAATTTAGCTGATGTAATCATCTGTGGACACAGCAAAAATGAATGTCATATACTGTTGCCATACAAGCTATTCTACCTAGCAAAGAGGATTAGGGTACAAAATAAATGGCGTTAGGGGGGATTTGAGAGAGGAATGCTGGTACTCTTATGCATGCACGCAGACACTATAAAAAGCTCAAAATGCTGATGAGCAGTAAAAGGCAGAGTCAGTGGGAATGCTGTTATTTCCCCAATGTCCTTTAACAGTGTTCCCTGCAGTCTTGGTTCCCTGGCCCAGCATGGAGCATGCAACAGCCTTGGTAACTACTACATAGTTAGCACAGTCCTAATATGGCACAGCAAGATGAGAGAAGCCCCGACAGCAGGAAAATTTAGGCCAAACATGCCCTGCATGCAGGTGTGAGATAATCCAAGTTTAGCTCAGTATGTGCATGTCTATGGGGCCAAGAAGCAGCACTGGTCAGAGTTAGGGGAATATACCTTTAACTTCCTTTTAAAAATCGAGGGCTTGTCTTGCCAAGAAGGTTGATACCACTCTCATGTCTGTATGCTAAATATGAAGCGACAGCCAGCACAAAGACTGGAAACAGGGGGCAACAGTTCTGTCCAAAGGTAACAAAATCTGCCTAATTAGTTAGCTTTAGAGGTGCTGGTGGGACAATTTAGTGCTTTCATTGTAATGTTTGTCAAAATTTCGTATGTAATTGTGAAAACAATGACAAAAAAATGTAAAGTAAAAAATTGGAAAGTGTGACATATACCTTCAAACTGCACACAGAGGCATGAAAACAGCATCAACAATTTGTTCTTCATGTAACAAACAATTCCTTTAAATTAAGACATTGTCGGCTTAATAGATGATGGGATCATTCAAGACAGAGTCTAAAAACAGCCTTAAGCATGAATATCATCATCTCAATGTGCTCATTCATTCCCCTGCTCTGTTGCCGTCGGGGCACCTTTGATGTTAAAGCCAGGCTATATGTTCAGGTCTGACGAGAAAGGCCAACGTACCACTGAGGCGGTAATGAGTGAGATGATATCAATGGTGACTCATAACACCTGAGTCACACACGCAGCGTGGAGGCTTTGGCAATCACCTGAATTTTCATGTCTCTATGGAAATCCAGCCTGCTCTCCAGAATGGAAATACAGCTGCTATCTTTCCCTCTGTTCTGACTCTGATTGACAAAGCTAAACCCTTAATCCTGGCTTTGCCCTGTCTTGTGCTCAGAGCCGGAGCCTCATGAGTGGAATGGGACTAAAGCAAATATATAAAAGCTCTCCTGAAGAATAGGAACAGTATTCATCTATAATAAGTTATTTGCCAAGCTAGCGTGTATTTTCTCAAACCCTCAAGTGGATACATCTATATACACATTTTATATACCTGCGTTTGCTTGATTTTGTTGTTGAATGTGTCACATCTGTGAAGAGGGGTGGTGGTTTCTAGACGCTGCACTAATATCTGGTCAGGGAGGGTTGTGGTCTATGTATGTCAGCAGAACAGAGGGGGGGAGGGGGGGGCAGGTATGGGACCACTGGTCTCGGCTGAAACATGAGAGCAGGAGACCCACGCTCCCCATTTCCTGTCTCCACTTTATCAGCATCTTGCTCTCTGTTATTTCTGCGCACTTAAAGCATCCGATGAAAGCCTTGCCACAGATAAATGTTTGTGCCTCCTTGTTTTTTATGGGCCTCAAATGAGGACTTTACCCCCCTCCCCCATATCCCCCCCTTCCTTCATTCTCTTTTTTTGCATTCCTTTTTTCCATTCCTGTGTCTGCTTTGAGATGCCACAAGAGAAGTTACAGTCTCTGGTTTACATTACGGTTCCTTAGAGATGGGCTTGGGACGCCTAAAAGGACAATGCTTGTTCTTGCTCTTCTGAAGGAATACATTTTTACAAGACATTAGGGAAAGGGCATGAGAAAAGGCAGCTTATTCAACTATACCACATTTTTGCTGACTTTGTACAAAATAATTATTTCCACCTATAGATTCATTCCATTAGATCTGGGGAATGAGAGATGAAAGTCATGGTTGTGTCCTTAACAGTCTGCAGTCTTTCACCTCTTATCACCTCATACAATATTTTCCTTCTGACTCACATAATTCAGTGTGCTTCTGTTTTCTTAGCTTTCTGTATGAGCATAGTGTTGTGTGTCTTTGTGTGCGCATGTTCTTGTTTGTCTGTATATGGTGGCAGAGTGTGTGTGTATGCGCGCGTGTGTTTATTCAATAATAACAGAGTCCGAGAAAGTCTGTTTCAGATAAATCTGTGTGAATACCAGACCATTCATCCCCAGGAAATCAATCTTTCTCATAATTCCCCTCATTTTTCTTCCATCTGTTATCTACAGAGCTGCCAAACAGACTTTTAAACAGAGCAGACCATTACCAGAGGGCAGAATTAAATGTGTGTCAGAATGCCAGCCTGTAAAGTTGTTGTTTTTACTGAGTTAAATGAGGTGCTAAATTAAAGCTTCACAATTTGTATGCACTGTGTGATTAATCCCCCCCCCATGTACTCCTGTTGACAAGAGCAGAGAAGAGTTCAAATGTGTGTTAAGAGTCAGGGATGTTTTAAAAATGAATCCTATTGAAATCATGCTTGACTGTTGAAGGCGCATTAAGAATAGGTGTTTGTGCCTGTTTTTACTCTGTACAATTCTCAGCAAACACTGTGGAATTCATCACCAGCATCTTAGAAAACATTTTGTTTCCAGTCTGGTCTGAAAACAAGAATTTTGGAGCAGAGTTAACCGCCCCAACCCCACCATCATCACTACTATCAAACACCCACCAGCCCAAACACCCTACTGCGTGACCTCTTTTCCTTCATTTTGGGCTTTGTTACTGTGAGTCCAGTAATGGTTTGCAACTTGAGATTGCTGTTGGGTGTCAGCACTTTCCTGTGTTTGTACAGCGTGTGTTTGTGAGCCTGTGTGTGTGCCATATCTCCATGATCAGTCCCCGGTGACCTAAGTACTAGCAGACAGTGTTTAACTGGGGCAAGCTCAATGGGTCTCATTTAAATGGGGCCCAGACAGAAGCCCCACGGTGAAGGGTTACTTTATGACTCCTAACATGTAAAGCACACTGTCGAAGCTGCTACAATTTGTGTGCTTGCCAGAGAAGGCAAACTGTACTGTATTCTTCTTCAGGAATCTGCCAGGGAACCAAAAAGCGCTGCTAATGTTTAAAATCTGCCAAATTAGGGAGTTCCACACAGAGAATAAGTGGCTTTGTTGTCTTTGATTTGTATGCATTCTTCAGTTAATGAATACTATGGAGATGAGGTTGATAATGACAGAAAGCAGCCTGCGCAGCTCTGAAAGTTCACTGCTGTAAATGTCAGAATTATTAATGAGCTCAAAGTGTCAGTCCCTGCTTGTCCTACATGATGTTCTAACATGAAAGGATTGAACAAAGTCAGGTATACCAGCCCTCAAATTCACAATATTTTTGTAGCACAGTGCATGCATGTCATCATCGGCTGAAAGAGTGCTTACTTTGATACATTAGGAATTATGCAATGTATGCAAATCTTCAAGTTGTGTAAGGGATTGGCAGTAGTGGAGAGCCTCTAGCTGTGCACTTGCCCCTTTCAAGGAGCTAACCAAACAGTAGGCATAAGGTGAATAATGGATGTTGTTGTGATGGTTTGCTCTGAAATGCAGAGAGAGTGAAGAAAATGCAGGAGTTTTTCCTAAACCAGGTCAAATGTCTGAATTGGCCCTCTTTTGTATACAGATGAGCATCCTCGCTTGAAATTCCCACAGTACACACAACTCTTGTTTGCTGTTTAACACCCACAGCCTCCCAATCCCTTCAGGCATAGAACCCAAAATATTGATACAGACATTTACCGTGGCATGTATGCAACTGTCAGACCTCACCGAGCTACCTACGGATTAGAACAAGTCTTCAGTACTATCACAACATGAAGGATCAATTTCTGCATTTACAAATACCTTTTCAATTGATACATTTTAATGGCTAGTATTACTACTACCATTATTAATAGGGATCATAATAAGTGCATATGCATTATTTTTATTAGTGGGATCTGGAGTTTTTTATTATGCTGAGCTACCCATCAGTTTGGTGAGCACTATTGTTCTCAACACAGTGGAAGATTTTGTAGAACTGCTATCCCTCAAGTCAAGTTGATGGAGAAATGAGATCTCCGTTTGGAAAAAATGACCAAGCTTAGTAAGATGACAGGCTTGTTTCTCTAATTCCAGACCTCTATAAACTATGACCCCATACAGTACACCAGCTGCACTTGAGTCAGCACACTAACTGTAAACTGATACACCATAATGGCTTGCTGCAGATATGCTTCAGCATGTGCAGCGGAAACCGATAATTCAGTGGTGACACACCATGCATAGGGGTTCCCATGGTTTTTAGGCTGACGTGAGGTAAGCCGATCTGTCAGGTAAAAGCAGAGGGGGTTACACTGGAGAGACATGGAGGGGGAGGGCAACACAGAGTAACCTCTGCTGTGTAAAGGAAGGAGCAGTGCACTGGTAAATCATACCTCCCAATGAGTTTCCTTCAGTAGCTGCTTGTTTAAATTCTACTGCACACATTCCTCGCATTTAGAAAGCTGCACATTACTAAATCAGGGTATTTTTGTTTTTACAAGTCTGCAAAGTCTTCTTAGCTTTCTGCGAACTACAGTTTTTTGTTATCGCTGTTTTTCCATGCCAAATGTTTTATTTAGCAGCCTGCTCCAGCATGAGACCCCGCCAACCAAAGCAATGATACCGGCCAAAGGAAGAGTAGGAGAAGAGGAGGTGGAGACATGGAATGAGACAGAGATAGTATAGCCACTCCTAAGCTGTGTGGCTTTTACCCACAGGATGAAGAGGCTGAGAGCATCCAGGATTCAGGCACATTAGCCCACAGCTATTCTGGGCTGCTTTATGTGGCTTATTGTTCATGGAAAAGAGGCAACAATCTGGTAAACAAATACAATAATGTTGAACAAACTGATGCTTTGAGAATTACCAACTCACATATATGCATATTTCCATCCCCCTGCAATTTCTTGGGAAATTTGAGGGGGTAATCTGAACCTTACTGTGTTGCCTTTCTGTGAAACACCAGATACCGGCACAACCTGGTTTTGGTTTTGACTGCCATTTTTCTTGTTGGCAGTTGTTTCCACAGTGATTGAATTTGAGGGTGAAAGGCATGAGAAACTCAAACTGGAATATTTACACTGTAGCTTCCATTTTCGTTCTTTTGCCATAGTTTGTTTTAATAAGAGCTTGACAGAATGCAGTATACTGTCTAAGGAATTTTGACGGGGCATGTCAAATCCAAGGAGTGTCAGCGGTCACTCTGTTAACACGCTGTTCTGTCTGAAGTCAGTGGTCATGGAGTCAAATGGATTGGTCAAAGCAGTTCTGACACACACAGGCACATAACAAGGACGCTGGATGAGTGGGAGGACAAAAGTGATCAGCACTTTGATGGATGTGTCACAATGAGGGGATGTAGCTGTCTAACATCTATCAGTGGTTAAAGGTTTTCTCTGCTCAGCCTGTCACATCCAACTTTACTCTTCATTTCTATTCTTCATTCTTTCCCTTTGGCTCTCTTCTCTTACTCTGTTAGAAGAAGCTGGGTGTCAGATGGGAAACAAAAATACTGTGAGAGCCTACAAAGAGTTTTTATAAAGGCTTACAAAATTATTTGTTACTGTGTGCCCCCTGTTACATGCAGAGAATCGATGTCTTTTGTATCGTGGTGGTCTCTTGGGAGTGAAGCAGACGTTTTAATTCAATCAGCTGCAAACAGCAATAATGCTCTCCCCCTCCTAAAACTCACTCATCTCACTTCAGTGATACAATTACAAGCTGAGCAGCATTGGCCATCTTGTTGTGATTTTATGTGTTTACATGGGAGGGAGGTGTTTACTGTGGAAATTGTGGCCCCCTCCTGCTGCCCATTTAGCTACTGAAGAAAAAGAGCTGCTGTGAGATTTAATTTATTTATCGTCTCTGGAAGAGAGTTATAATGATTCTCTAACTAGCATTATGATTTTGTCTTCCTGAGTCCCATTCCCTTGAGACGAGTGGCTCAGCTAATGTCTCTACATAGAAGCAAGGACACATGGATGAATGTGTTTTGTATGTGAGTAGCGATCTATAGCATGTACTCTCCAGCAGTAACTGAAATACTGTGTGTACTTACTTTTGCTTTTTTGTTGTTGCTTTTTATAAGTGATGCTTTGTAAAATAATAGAAAAATAATGCCATATGCAGATATGTTTGATCCACAAAATGTTGACCATTTCAAACTTATCATTTTCTCATTCTCCAAAATATAATGTGACTATGAATTCTTTATATATTTTATATAATATGCACTATTACCACAGTGAAGTTTAGTAACAGAAATAAAGTCTGATCTACAAAAGATGTCGTTCTGAATTTCTGAAAGGGAAAAGATTTAAAAGTGTAACAAAATTACTCTTACATATGTAAAAGGAAAGTTCTATAAGAATACTCACTGTACTATTATATATAGATATAGAGTATAAATAAAACCTGGATTTTTTTATGGTCTTATTGGTAAAATTTCCTTTTTATGTAGTCCAATGCAATCCATAAAGGGTAAAAGGGGGTAAGTAGTTTTTGAGTGATTGCATCCACAATCAGTCTCTTAAATTGACTTTTCAAAAGGGGCAAATCAAATAATTTGTTTTCCATTTCATATTTTTAAGTACCCATCCACCACTGGCCTTGTATCGTCCCATTACTGCAGCATTCTAGTGATAACATTGCCTGAGTAATCTTACTGATGGTCACATTGCCTTTTCAGGCCCCACCACTCTGTTTTATTGGTGTAGCGTTATGCATAGTGTTTTGACCATTGTTTACTCCACAACATGCCACTTGTTATCTTCTGTAGCAAATGGCCATGTCTTTACCAATCTCATCTGGCTTTTGTCTGCTTTCCTTTTTTCTACTGGATGAGCAGCCATTTAGTGCAAGGGTCAGGGTTGTAATTGACAGCCACCACTAAACAAATCTGCCCGTCTCGGCGGTAGACCAACCCCATCTCCCGTCCCCTCCCGCTACTCTAATCTAACTAATGCACCCATGTGTGTGCTGGAAAGTGAATTAAGCATAGAAAACTCAATACCTGATCCATATGACAGAGCTGCCTGCGTGCACATTAGCAGTTTCTCTGCAGCCTCTGTAATTGTATTACACAAGTTGGCCGCTCTAACGATCAGGCCTTACACACACTTACACACTTATACACACTCTCCCTGTTGTCGTTAATCGCTGCCTTCGCTGGCCCGGAGGCGTGCAGTGGGCCAAGAACAGAGCGATCGAGAAGGAGGATGATGAGGCGAGTAGTTCAGCCCTCCCTCAAGGCTGACATGAAATGAAATCATAGTCTGTGTGTGTGTGTGTGTTCCAAAATTGGTATATTGCGCTGCATCTTCTTTTGTTTTTACAGCTCTGTTGTCGGACTCTGTATCTGCCTCTTTGCCTCTAATCAGTGCCTTTTTGGGCACTCCTGCTGTGTGGCCCTGTTTGTGTTTCTGCCTTTTTTATATCACCACCCCCTGCTGTCTGTGTACTGTCAGCAGTCCTGCCCCCAGAAACCACAGCGTGATAAGATGAGTTTACACTCTCCTCCCCTCCTCGCCACTAATCTCCCTTGACCTATTCAGACCTATGCAAGGTTAGAAAAATATATCTGTGAGTTATTTTCACATTATGCAGCAGACACGGGTGCGGACTCAGGAGATGTAGATGTAATGAACAATATATTTGATCCAAGCGGCAACCTCCAGGGCTGAAAAATGAAGCCAACTCGGAAGTGCCAAAAACTGCAGTTCATCGAATGGCCACTTGAGGCTGACTCCAAAAGGGAGTCAATCCCAATATTTTCATGAAAATATCTGAAGGCTTGCTCTACGGTTAATTGTACCAACAGACCATCCAAAGAAGTCTGTGCTCCAGTTTTTTTGGTGAGTGAAATTCTAGTATTTTATTTATATATTAGCAATAATTAGCAGGTATCGGTGTCTGCACTCACCATACATGGCTTGTTAGCTAATTAGCCAGCTAATGAATTTGGCTTGGGTTAGCCTTTGAGCAAGACGCCCAGCTGTGCTAACGATGCTAACTTAATGGGAGCGTATGTTAGTTACAGTTATTTAACCAGCATGCACCAAAGTCAAAACGTAATAGAGAAGTTAGAATTTAGGGTGATAATACTTTTGAACAAATGCGGTTGGTATAGGTTGGAAAATAAGGGTCCATCTCGTTAGTTAGCTAACGTTATGCAATGTTAACGTTAAACTTACCATACAGGCTATGTAACGTTAATGCTAGACTTGGCTAGGTAACTATTACTGTAACTGTGGTCAGAGGGGAGCCGCTGCGGACACTGATTAGAATAAGTGGCTGCACCTGTGCCTGATGAGGACTGGAGGGACGGACTACAAAATGTTGAAAGGGAGAGAGTGGAGGTTGGCACGCTGTTCTGGGGAGCGGTGCTTGGTGCGGACGGCCAAGCCTAGGAGAGCACTCGAGGCTTGGGGCGGGTGCTGTTCGCATGCTGGTTAGGGCTTCCTGACAGATAGCTGGGCTGTAGGGCGAGGTTCCTGAGTTAGTAAGGTAAAGTTAGATTAGGAGTATAAGGACGTGTGACGGCCCCCTGCTTAGTCTACGTGTGTGTGTGTGTGTGTCAGTAACTGTGTCTACCCATGTTGTTTTTTGAGGTGCCAGGGAGCTGATTACAGTATCCAAACAGATTATCTTGTAACAAATATAAAAGTGGCTTTCTTTCTCAACAGTCATATCTTGCACAGCGCTGTCAGCAGCAGTAGCGTTACACAAAGCAAAATCAAAATAGCGGTATGGGGAATTACAATCTATCTGTAAGTCGTTATGCACAGACACATCCAAGCTGAAAATCAAACTGCAGATTTTGGAACATAGGCAGCTAACTTAACAAACTGCTTTCAGCACTAGGCAATGCATGCTGGGAAATATACGCCGTCGCTATCGCTAAAATACTCTCAGCACCATACACGGCACTCTACTACTCACATGTAGTAGAGTACCGTGTGAACAGCTGAGCAGATGTAGTGGAGTCAAAGCAGTGTGTTCACGGTAAGTTGCTAACTAGTTGTGAAATACATTGCTGGAAAGTTAATAAACAATGAAGCCATCATTTCCCCCTTTCAATTTAACTCTAATACAACCCTGTCCCTGACAACTGTCACATTACTCATGCTTATCACAACAGTTTGCTGTGTTAGCGATGTAGCTAGCCAGCTATAGTTTGTCAGTAGCAGATTGAAAGGTAAGCGTCAGAGCATCTGTTCATCATTCTGCAGCTCAGCAGACAATGGTGCAGTGGTGGTTTGAGTCTGTTGAGTGTTGACTTCATGCTACATTACCTAGTTGGTGAGATGCAATGCTGGAAAGTAAATAAATGTCAGGAACCTGTTTTTTCACTGGATTCCCATTTTTCCCCTGAACGTTTTTGACCGTTACATTAACAGCGAAATATTGCTACAGATGACATGTTTTGATTAGCAAGAAAAAAGTGTTTCTAATTGGAGTTCAATTCATTGAAATAATGGTTCAGAATCGGAAAAAAGCTGTAGCATGACTCAGCTTGAAGTTAGAGAATATGTGGTTTAGTAGAGAGCAGTGGTGGAATGTAACCAAGTACATTTAGTACTATACTTTAGTACAATTTAGGTACTTTACTTGAGTATTTCCATGGCATTTTCTGCTACTTCAGCAAGTGACTGATACTAAACAGTACTGATGTTTATTTAGCTATTTATTTTATTTTATTTATTCTTTATTCAAATTGTCAGCAATTGACTGATACTGAACTTACAGTACTGATGTTTATTTAGCTATTTATTTAATTTAATTTTTTTCTTTATTTTCTCAGCGTTCATTTCTAGAATTGGTTGACAGTGTATATGTTAAATTATTTAACATAAAACATTACATTAAAAAACTAAATATTTAACTTAAATATTCTTTAATAAAGTTATTTGTTTAAGAAAGCAGCCTTCGGAGTACCTTTTGTATAGGCATATCGGTGCAAAATTGGTGCACAATCCTCATAGGAAATGTCTATTTTCATTCCAGTTCAAAAAGTCACCATATCAGTAATCGGTGAATGTTTCCCCTCCAAAATAGATATCGGTCTCAAAAATCCCATATTGGTCAAGTTGTAGTGGTGAACACATACCTGTGATGATTTTCCTTCTTAAAGACTTTACTGGACTTTATCACTGAGAAACCAGAGAGGGGAGGAAGATAGGGAGGAGAACAAAATGACTGAGAGGGTGATTAAAGGGGTTGTTGTGTTGATTTGCTGTGTTGCCATGCAAGCAACCATTTGCTCTGGCTTCACTAATGGAGACTTCAGTTTGAATCCAGGGAGAAGCTCTTTAAAATTTTATTCCTTCTAACAGGCTGATTTATAATGATGAGCCCCAGACGCTTTCCACCGCAGCAGGACATCACAAAGAATCCTGGGAAGCTAGAAACTATATATAGCGAGACCATGAAGGGACTTGCTACAGGCATGGGAGAATCCAGCAGATAGATGGTGAAAGATGACCTCCCTGCATAGCCCAGCTCACGATGTATAGATGCACTGTGTTGTCCGAGAGACCTCCATGACCTCTATATAACCACTAAGCCCCCCCCCACTAATATTCCCAGCTCCCTGGGTCCAGTGATACCCTACCTGCCAGATGACACCCCATGATCCCACGCCTGAGAAGAGGACTAGTTTGTGTGTATGTGTGTGTGCATGTGTAAAAATCCCTCCGGGAGGACTTGTCAGGGAGGTCATCAGATACGCCGGTGCGTGTGTTCACCTCCGTGTGCATGCATGCTCATGTTTGTTTATGTGTGTGTGTGTGTGTGTGTGTGTGCGCGCACATAACAGGGGAGGAACAGGGAAGAGCTGGGATGGGCAGCTTTATCATGCTTATCTGAAAGGTCACTCCGTCATTGTCGGACTGCACTTTACAGATCCTCCCTGTGTTCACCGCAAGGCAAACTGATCCTGCAGAGACAGAAGAAGGAAAGGGTTGAAAGAGAATAGGTTAGCCTTAAATGTTGCACCAATTTGAAGGACATTTCCAAAAGTTGACAAATTACATTATTAAAATAGCACCTAAATAAATATATATATATATAATATAATATTCCATTGTGTTTTCCCTCCTAATAAGGCGTTTATGAAACTTTGATGGCTTAATTATTTTCCTCTCTCTATGTATGGCATATTGTCTGTCCATTTTCAACTTTTTTTTTTAACAATCAATTGAAATGCTGGAATGTAATGGTGGGTGGCAGGACTATACCGCTCCCTTCCCCCCTCATCTATACTAATATACATTTACACTGTTGGAAATGTAACAAGTAATAGAAGGAGAAGCAGTTTTTTTTACATTTCAATTTAGGTTTTTAAACATTTTATTCACAATATACACAAAAACAAGTCAGAAAAATCCACCTTTTGTGTGAAAATGAGGAAAGGGAAAAGAAGTTAGGGAACAATGTCAAAAGAAAGTGTGAGCCTATGAAGGGGTTGATTAGGTTTGGAAGCACAATTATCACTGGAGTGAAAAAGGTGTGGAGGTAGGGACTCCTCCTGTGTCTTATGTGCACAAGCCAAATCTCTGAGCGACACTAATCCTACTGGTTCTTCTGGTTATCCCTCCTCCTCCCATCATCCCTCAGCAGGTATTCCTCTGCTGCCAAAGGTCCTTCTCTGACATCCATCCCCTGTTTCTCCCATTCATCCCACCTCATCCCCTCCTCACCCGACTCTCCTGTAGCACTCTGTTTGTTTTTACTGTTGTGTCTCAGTGACATTAGTCACTGTAATCCAATTGAAAGCTCCTCAGACCCGGAGCCGGGTTCTGTGGGGTTGAGGCGTTTCCATGGGGATCGCATGGATTCGTAATTAAGCTCATTAAAGCTTGTTATTAAAGCTTGTTAAGTCTCATCCAGACACAGTGGCGCAGCTCTAACTTTACTAATTCGCACACTTATACCCCCATACACACGCGCACACTAACAAACATGTACACTCACACACAGAAGTCACCAGTATAATGCACTTTGGTATAATTATAGATCAATAAGCCCTAGGGTTTTCCCTACCCCTTGATTTGAACGGAGTGGCAATGTGACACATAAGGATTTTGTGAACAATATCATTTATATACCCAAACACAAGAATTTCTGCTCGTGCAGAGTTGATTTGAGGTTAGTGTGAGTGGGAATTTAAAAAGAAGAAAAAAAGTAGAAGACGTGGAAGTCAGCGGAATAAGGAATACCTCACTTTATTTTTCACTCTGACACACTGAACCATGTCACTGTGTGCCCCTTGACCTCACTCTGAGTTTACACATCAATTCCAAATATTGTTCTTTGGCTGTGAGGAGGAACAGTAAATCATGATGTTTTTTGGGGTCTTCGGGGGGCTGAGCAGAACAGTGTGTGAGTATGTGGCGAGAGAGCGAGAGAGAGACTCCTCTCCAACCTGAATCAGCCCTTTGATGCTGAATGGCCTTGACATCAACAATGTGGCCTTTCACAGCCCTCACCCACCTCTGAGGAGCTCACCAAGAACGCACACGTATACAGTCTTTCTCTCTCTGTCACTCTCTCTATAGTGTTCAATGTTTATTTTTTGTAGCTTTTTGTGCCCATTCACAAAGAAATGGCACTTTAACTGGAAAGACAAGAAAGTGTAAAAGGAAGAGGAGGAAGCATGGATGGAGTAAAAAATTAGAGAGCATCTGATTCAGTGAGAGACGATCATTCTGCATTTTCCCAGCAGAACCAATGAAGCTCAAAGATCTTGTTAAGTCTTCTGCAGAAATTACATTGTAAACACCAGAGAAATGAAAGGATATTGAGCTGAGCATATAAAGAGTGGAATGGGCCAGGGCCAGAGGGACACATAAGACAGTGGATTTCTTAAGTGCCCCCTCACACTTTTTTGTTTTTTCATTCATTCCCGTAAAATGCTTCCTTCTTTTGCTCTACCACTCTTGTCATTCCTTTGACATGAAAGGGATTTCAACCCTTAGTCTTTTTAAATGTATCCTGTCTCACAATGACTGTGGTTAAACAGTCAATCTTTAAATGAAGTCCATTCCACTCAAAGTCTTCTGAAGGGTGGTTCTGAAGTACAGCCTGCTGAGGGACATTCATCATTGACATCACTGCTAATTTTGGTGACATACTCAACAAAACATGCCCAGCTGTGTGTGAAAGAAATACATGAACTCAGTGTTTCCATGTGATTTTTTTAACTCTATACTTTTCAACAGCTTACAAAAGCAGACGGTTATATCAAACATGTGTTTCTTTAACGCTCTATGTGTGAAAAGAATTGACTGTGATTGCGCAGACAAATGATATTTCCAGATGTGTGTCAGGCTGGGTAACATAAATTCTCTGAACTTAATCTTTGTATACTCTGGGCAGGCTGTGATGGACCTGTTAGCATTAATTAGCATTAGACCTCCAATAATGTAGCCACATTATGCTTCTGTGTGCAAAGAGACATTTATAGAGGTTGACACTACTTGACAGAGGTGACGATCTGTCTCCAGGGCTGTGGCCTTCTGCACGCTATAATGAGATAATATGAGAGTGCAATGATGACACTGACCCAGGGTTTGTGCTTCTCAATCATACACCAGTTCACTAAATGGAGATACTTACGAAAGTTGTAGATGCATGCTACAAATTCATGTGAAAAAAAGACAGAGAAACTCTTCCCAGTTTTTTGTTTTCACTGACTTCTCTTCAAAACCAACAAGAGGCTAGTGGTTAGGACATTAGCTCTGTCTCCTCTGACGCTCTCAAGTTAAACACTCCTCACAGAGCATGCTATTTCCTGAAGATGAATAGTACTCTGTGATGAGGGGAGCTAAATGCATCCAGTCATTTCCCCTGGAGCATGAGTCTGTGTTTAGGTGATGGGTCGAACTAAGGATGTGGGCAGTCGCAGTATGGCCGCTTTGGTGCCTTGCTGCCTGTTTCCTCGGTCTCTTTGCCACGTGGACACTGGGCCATTAATGCAGTTGTTTGTCTTTTTTCCTCAATGAATGACTTGTGTGGTCAAGCCTCAGCCAAATGACTAACCTGAAGATTGACTGGAGCCAGATGATGAGTTGTAGCTATTGAACTGGGGTTTAGAGAGGAGGCTCTTCTCCTGATACAGAACTTTTACTTCTCCTTGATGACCCTCAGCTCTTTAGCTTTTTTAATAACCATGCTGTGCCACCCTACCTGCCTTTCATGATATCCATCTCTTGCCAATTGCCTTGATTTTGTGTTGTTATGCACCCTGAAACTGATTTTGGATGGAAAAGTTCAGGATAGCAAGATAATGAGAGATAGATTCTGCCTCACTTCCTATATATGGTAAGAGGCTCATTTTGTAACTTTGGGCATTGTACAACATGTTCAAGAGTGAATTTGAGCATGTCTGCAAGCATTTTCCAGACAGCAATGGATCTGATCCAAAACAGAATTTCCAGAATGTTGCAAAATTTTCTATCACAGAATTTGTGGGGGGGGGGACCTCATCTACTAGAATTTTCCAATGTATAATCAATTAGTGCCAGAGTGATTATTAAGTTAGTTAAAGCCATTTCCCACTTAGAGTACAGTGATTACAGTAATGGCTACAGTGGACATACAATCCTTCTGCTGCCCACTGATGATGTAGGGAATCTTGTTTTCTCAGCCTGTAAGCACTAGGTCAAGTCAGCCGCTGTCAGTGAGTCTTTAAGCTCTGCCCAGCTGCCGACTGCCTGCCTGCCTGCATCCACAGCTTCAATGGTCAGAGGCTCATATTCCAGTCTTTCTGACTGGGGTGGTTTGCTTTGATAGTCAGGACTGTTTACCGCTCCATGTCCTGGGGGCTAACTGGGCTCAGATCACCCTCAAATGAACTGAGGAGTGAGGGAAATATTCAACACAGCTGTGCTTACTCTGAGGGTTGGGGCCAGGAGAGACATGCTGCTACACTCTCAGGTACAGGGCAGGTCTCGCCTCTGAAGCTGTCTTCAGAGAGCCTGTTTGCATTTATAAAAATGTTTGCTTGGATATGAAAATAAAGATTTCCCCAATGGTGAGGGATGGGAACGTAAAGAGAGAAAGTGAGCTGGATGGAGATAAAAGATTTTTTAAACAGGTAGGAAAGCAGCTAACCCAGCACCTGCAAGGGAATATAGCAGCAACTCCACAGCAAATCAAAGGTAGTGGTAGTCTGAAGACTCTAGCGGGCAAACTATCCTTGAGTAAATCTAGCCAGTCTCTCCCTAGAAGCTTGGATTAAGAAAAATGGTGTTGTGAATGTCGATACTGTACTTTTTTGCCTCAGCCATATGTCTTTTGCAGGCTTGATGCACAATCCCAGTTGAATAACATTCCCTCATCCTAGATGTCTTCCTCTTTCACTTTAAGATTCATGTGCAACGGGGAAACATTCAGCTTCTGCTCTTTTCTCACTCTGTCAAGATTTCTCTCAGCCAGCTTTGTTGCTTTGACCAATTTACCATCTTTGTGTGTGCACAACAGACCCAAGGCTGGCAGCAGCTATATGAGTGGCACAGGGAGACTGCCGTGTAATGAATAGAGGGCATGGCTAGCTATTTGGCAAGAGTGGATGGGAGGGGATCACATATGCTGTTAATTTGGGCAGAGTCGAGAATTATGACAGGTAGTATGGAAACAGCTTTGTCCTGCCAATAATCAACACTCATCATGTTTTCTGAATAGTTCTGGTTTAGTATTAAACAGCCAGCTGTGGAGCAGTTGTCACTCACATGTGTGCTGTATGACCATGCGTCACCTGCTTTAATATTCAACCTATTCTTAATTCATGAGTGTGGCCTCGCAGGTTAATGCATATGCATGCATGCCCAATGTTTGTTTGTCCAATTAAGGTTTCATAATATGGCGTCATATTATGTGTCTCCTCTCCTCTTTTCCATGGTTATGGTTATTTTGGTTATTACCAAAAGCAAAAATATACCATACACAATGTAATTTATACACCTACAATTCTACATGAGAGGCTTATATCAGCTTTTGGTGTACAGTATGCTCCTGAGTTACTACCATGATACATTTACAAGATTTACATTTTGTCTAATTAATGGAAAACACATTGTACAAATACACTTTAAAAAACAAACAAAACTGGATTTCTTCCATTTTTCTGAGCTTTCCAAATGTTACCAAGTGAACGTCCTGCCCAGTAGAATATGGAACAACTGTTGTCAAGAGAAGTGGAAAGTCATGAGCAAGCAGTGTGCAAAAACATGTTGTGAGTGCATCCATACTGCCCACTGTGTTGCTGGCGCCCAGACTGGCCCCCTGTTTGCGTGTGCATCCTGCACCCCTCTGCTTCACCGGCCCTCCCCATGTTTCTCCATATTTCCACTAGTTCTTTCTGTCCAAGCTTTGCCTAGTGTGAGTTCTGGCATGCCGGCCCTGCCCTGCCCCTCTCCGCTCTGCTCCACTTCCTCCCCCTGGCTTGGTGGCCTAGCTGCCCGGCGGGGGCAGCTTGCTCACCTCCGGGGCAGCTGGCATGCCTGATGGGCCCCATTCATGAGACCTGAGGGTGAGGGTTGGGGGCCCACAGTGGAAAGGGGGTTTGCATCGTGGGCCTTGTTGTTGACTTTATTGGGATAGTTATTAAATAAGCCATGATGACAGGGGAGGCAGAGGAATGCTTTCAACTCCCTCTGCAGGAGATGTCCTACATAAACCCTGGGACTGGATGATGTCGGCAAGGACGGAAGGAGGGAGGGACAGAGTAAGGCAAACAGTAATTTTGTGAGCCTAAAACACAGAAAGGGGGAGGGGTGAAAAACAGGCAGAAAGATATATTTACTAAGACAGCCAATTTTAGAAAATGAAATTGGGGGACTTGAAGAAAAATGGAGCATTAGGGAAATAAGCAGACTTTTTAGGATGTAGGGAAAGATCGCAGTTTGTCTTTTAAAGACAGATGACTTGCCCTGTGCGAGGGCTCACAGCCCTCAATGTTGAGGCTGGTGGCTGAATGGCTGATGACTGAATGACAGAACCCCTCCTGAGATTGGCCATTAACACACACACACACACACAGTCCATTGAGTGTCCCAGCAGGCGAGAAGACACAGCCTCTGGGCCAGGGGCCAGGGGCCAGGGGAGGGATCCAAAGTTTCAGTGGTGGTCTCTCCACAGTTTCAGCCAGCAGTTAACTATTGGCATGGGAAAATCCAGCCCTGCACCTCCACACTCTCAGCTGCATTCAAGCCTAACAGTAGCACATCCTTATATATATATATATATATATATATATATATATATATATGTGTGTGTGTGTGTGAGAGAGAGAGATTCCCTTGACCCTAACTATGCTCCAGAGCTGTTGAACAAGGAAGGAAGAAAGCCGTAGCACCAGAAAGAAAGAGAGGGACACAGAGAGAATGGACGGCAAAGATGAGAAAGCTTGAATGTAGTCCCTGGGGGCAAAATGAATGACTCACAGACATCCTCTTGGCTAGACTCAGAAGTCTGGTTGTTCCGAACAATGCTTGAAAAAAGTTTCATTCCACCACATTTATTGCCACATTTATCATTCAGTTCTTTGTACTAGACTTTTATGCTAATACTCCGAGGACCTTCTTGTGTACAACATTACCTGAGCTTTACAGTAATATCTCTTTTTAGGAAGCATTGAGTATGTGTTTTGCAGAAGATAAACACCACTTATTTTTGAAATGCAGAGCATGGTCACGGACTCTTTTAAAGACTGCACCAGCCATAAACATTATGTTATAATTTGTGAAATAAGGTTGACTAAAAAGAGAATCTCAAGTGTTGCCATGGAACAAATATTCAATAGAGCTCAACCTTCCATCACCATCCCTATTATTTATTCGTTACTTGGAGGAGACCTGTCAGCCAATCACAGGGCCCATAACTGTCAGTCATCATGAAGTAATTCACAGCAATTAAACCGCAAGTTGTGGAAATGACCCTACCTGTCAGGCAAAATTTTTTAGAGGAATCAAAGAAAACAAGGATGCACAAGCCCTAATTAAGGTTTATTTAATGCTGTAGTGCTAAAGACAAATACAAAGCATGTGAAAACTTATAGTCATCTTACAAATTTTTCTTGTCTTCTTGTCTGTGTTGCTATTACATGCAACGTCACTTAGGAACCTGAAAAAGCTCTGAGCAAAGCCCTTGACCAAGAGTAACTATATCAAGTCTAAAATAATGGTAAGCCTTCACCAGCGCAGCGTACCACTGATCAAAGGACTCCACCACATGGATAAGTTTCGGCTTTTTTAAGCTTGCTTTGTCTGGTGAAATGTTCTCACTGCAAACTGGTCATAGACATTATTATGTCTGGTCAACAGTAAAATATGTAAAAGACCCAATTTTATGGCACTTCATTGAAACTGACAATGGCGGCAGAATATTGGTTCTATTGGAGGTATATTACAGTGAATGCATTTACTGAAATCAGTTATCTTATTTTATTTTTTTTTTCTGTAATATTAAATGCGTAATTGCATATTTCGCAGGCTTCTTTCATATGGCATTGGCCCTATGCACTAACAACCTGACATTTGTTTCTGGTCGTGTCATCTGATTATGTTCTCACAATGTTTTTGTGAAACAATTTGGCTAGCAGGGCCACTGTGTATCAGACTGTTGGCATGTTTGTTAGGGAAAATAACAAAAGTAGCTTGGTTTGAACCAAGTTTCTCATGAAAAAAATTACCCATGTAGTTGCTCATTACAAATAAACCAATACAGCTGTCAGTATAATGAATTGCACTTCAAAACATGTGCACATGTTCAAGAACCCATCTAGCCTTCTGTCTTAAAAATGCAGGCCTGCATGCGCCCCTGACTGCCGATTTACATCCTTTTTTTTCATCCTTCGCCTCAGTCTTATAATTATCTTGTCAATTAACTTGGAGGAGGAAGGATAAATGACACACTTGTCTCCCTCACCATTTCCACTGATGCCTCCTGTTTTTCAAATCAATGCACAGTGTAGTGAGAAGAGAGACCAATGTATGTTTTGAAAATCAGGAGGTATTTAAATTTGACTTTGCTGATAATTTCAAGGTTGCTCTTTCCCACTGAGATATCTGCTTTCCTTCATGATGTGCTGTTGCTGTTTTTGCATGAGTTCAAACCTCAGATTTAGTGGGAAAATGAAAGTTTAATATTTTACTTTGTAACCTTTTTTCAATTAAATCCTGTTGTTGGCTTTTGGATGACAGAGCTGTTATTTATTACAAACTAGCATTCTGTGTCAAAAATAAAATATTTTTATACAGTCAAGTATATTTCCCCTCCCTAGTCTACTTTGTGCTCATCTCATGTTTTACACCTTGATAAAAGCAGACACCAAAATACTTGTTTCATCCAGTTCAGTGAATCAGCCGAATGAATATAGACTTTTCACCCTCATTTACTGTAAGTTATGTAGGCTTTGTGCTAGATCTGCAGCACTCCGTGTCACATCTGCATAGGCTTAGCGGTGTAGACAGAGTAAATGAGTCCGTCTGTGCTTCATTGTATTCGGGGGAACAGGGACAGTACGCAGTCACATCTGAGCAAGCAAACCACAGTGATTGTTGGACCCACGCAGGATCCAACTCGCTGTGTAGTTTTACTCTGAATTCCTAACCTCAGCAACAATGACAACCTTCTTATTGAAAACCTAAAAATAGTGTGACAGGAGATGAATAACTGAACAATCTTATTCATTTTTAACAACACATGTGAAATGAAATGACATATGGTTTGGGGAATTGAAAAAAAGAAGCTCAGATAGAGTTTTGAATGATGAATGCCACATTTTATGCACCTGTGTCCAACACGTCAAGAAAACCTGGAATTTTCCACAGGTACCCCAAGGACATCCTGAATACACCATACCTAAAACTTGAAATTGAATGTTGGATGCATTTTTTTTTTCTCTTCAGAACTCACAAACACATTCTTTGAGATATTCTGCAGAGCTAATCTTATGTTTACCAACTGTTTCCAAGAGAAATCTTTGACTAGAGATGGACAAAAGTGCTTGTACGGTCAGTGGAGGCAGATAGTCAATAAGGGAAGATGGGTTTGGCAACTTTCTTTTTTTCCCTGCTAACTGACTCATTATTCTGTATCAACTCATTGGATCTCTACTGTCAAAACATGTTTGTTTGCAGACAAGCACTGCTGACAGATGTGAGATGCATTTAATAAGCAATGTAGTAGTCAAAGTTATTCCATCAAGGATAAAGCAAGAAGCACAATGAAATGTTTAACTTCACATGTATTTACTGTTGTAAAATGACGTAACCTGTAGTGTATGTTGTTGAATGGGGACAGTGTTTGGGTGTTCTTAGCAAATTTAAGTTGGCTTGTTAGGATACCAAGCTGGATAGGTTCTTCCCAAGAGCATCATTTCTACTTGGGGATGAGAGAGGTTTAAACAGAAATAGACAGCGTAGATAAAAATAGATTTATATTTATGTATGCATCTATTTTTTTCATCGACTTGTATGTACATTGGGAGCTACTACATCTTCGTCAAATTCCATGTATGTGTAACCATACTTGGTCAATAATTTAATCATAGCATGTTATTTGCTAGATTGATGTAAATGTACATAATGTACTTCATGGAGCCCCCTCCTTCTGAAATCAAACCTATGGCTTTGGCTCTGCCAGTTATGCACATTAAGACTCTTCTTAATTGGTATTCTAACACTTCAGAGATGAAGTACCGACACCTTGCCTCTGTGACCCTGCATAACAACGCTTACAGTATACCTCACATTTCACTAAGCACAACCACTGCTGGATATGTGTGCATGTGTGGACGAAGAGAGAGAGAAGAAAAGCAGAGAGAAAGAGATATGATCTGTCCATCAGCAGCGTTGTCGGTGCATCTGTCCTGTTGCAGTGTATCTGCAGCTGCTCACTCCACTGAGCACTCAATCACTGGGAGTGGTTTGTGTGAATTTTTGTGTCTGGCTTTGAGCAAGAGGAATGAGAGCGTGTGTCAATACGTGTGTTGCAGGGTTACCCATGTGGAAGTTGATCAACACGCAGAGTGCATTAACACCAGCGCTGTGTGTGTGTGTGTTTGCAGCGATTGTCTGTGTGCCCTTCTACACTGCACTCTTCTCACAAACCCTCCAGGTCATGCCACTTGTGCTCGGAGTGAAGCTTTCGTGAGCTGAAGCTTTGAATTTTTCAGAAGCTCGTATGCCTGTTAACTTAACCTCCGAGTGACCTCGCTGATGTCAGTCTTCCCGGGCTGTCAAGCCAGCCCCTTATTTTCTTCTTCTTCTCAACCAGCCCACAAAATGTCTCTGTGATGAATTCACTGATAGGAATGGGACCTAATTACAGAAGCAACATGAAAGGCTTCAGTATTTGCTTAGCACGATAGTCCTGGCTGGGCAGATTAATGTGATAGGTACGGTTTGTATAATGTATTGTGCTCTGTGCGTTATCCTGGTCTCTAGGGACACCTATTAACATGTTAACAAGCTTGTAAATATTTTTTTAATTTTAAACAATAGTCTTTGTATAATTAACAGGTTTGTTGAAGTTAATGGCAAATTTAAGGTCTGCAGCACATCCCATCACTATCCTCTTTCTTATTTCTTGTCCCTTTTGTTGGATATTACAAATGCATAGATGGATGGAGAGCCGCAGGGAAAGAAGAACAGCAGGAGCTGCTAATGTAAATGCAGATGAAAAGGATCATATATTCCTCTAAACAGAGAACACACGCTGGTGCTGTGGCTTCTGGATCTTGTCTCCGTGGAGAGCCAGCTACAGCATTCCCCTGAAGTCCTCATGTCGTACCAGATCAGAGCAAAAAGGAGAGGACGGGAGAGGGAAGGAAGGAGGAGTTGAGGAACTGCATTTGACATTCAGCCCCCCTCTTTCCCCCCAGTCATCCATTTAACCCTGCCACCGCGGCTAGTGCAATATTAATGCCCTTAAACGCAGATGAGGTGAAAATGTGTCTGAAGGAGCGGATCCCTGTAGGGAGGGCAGCTGTATGCATGCACAGGGTTATGAACACACACAGATACTGCTCATGTGGAACCTTGGACATTCAAACACACTTTCCATATGCACAAGTAATACTAATTCATTTAAAGACATTTACACTCAGATGGTCTTTTCAGCCAGGTGTATGGATGGGTATAGTCTCTATACTATACATGATCTATTCAGCAGCCTGCCTGCCTGCCTAAGTGTTTGAGCAGGCTCTTTTCCATTTGAAACTGAAACAGGCTTAGCTGAGATTTAGGGATCAATGTGTGTTTATGTGAAATCCTAAACCAGCTCAAATGTGGGCTATTGCGCCAAATACCCCTGAATACTTGCTCGTGTGGCCGGGCCCTTTGCTCTCTGTGGCGAATGTTGATCTGAGAGGAAGAGGAGGCAGGTGAGAGGTGAGGGGGTGAGGGCAGGAAATCGATTTAGCCCAGTGTTACCTGAATAATGAATAAGGTGCTATGTCCAGAGATTGGAGGGCTATAGTTGGACAGTGTAGAAAGAGGTAGTTGTTGAAATGTGTGTTTTGGGTCTACATCACTTTGAGTTTAGCATGCCTTTGTGTTTTTTATGTTCATTTTCAATTTGTGCATAAAAAAACCTGAGTGGAAATGCCAGTTGAATGTGATGCTGCACTTAGGCAAAGCAGTGCTTTGAGCTAAATGCTAATGTCAGCATGCTAACATGCTCACAATGATAATGCAGAGTTACAACTGCTCCGATTAGTAGTGTAATTTTATAACGTCCTCTTGAATGTATTAACATAAAGGTAGTTGAGGGAAACACACTGATTCTCATTTTATTTTGCTGAAATTTCAGGTATTTGCTTAATTGTTGAGCAACATTTTAATGGAAGCATAACTCTAATCAGGATTACATGACCTGTCTAGCACAGTACTTTAGGGAGCAGCATAACACAGTACTTCTGTCAAAGTGGACCACGTCTTTCAGCCCCATGCCAACCCTCAACCTTTACCTTATTCCACCCTGAGCAGACTGAGTAGTAAGCACATTGCTTTTGAAGCTGGACAAAGTGGCCACAAACTGCCCACTGGATGAGCTTTCTGTGTACTCCAAACCCAATTCAGCTGCTCCAGTGCAACAGCGCGTGCTTCCAGCGATTTTATATTCTGTTTTATTCTGTAAAAAAAACAGGTTTGAGTCATCTCGGGGATTGATGGAAGTAGTTGTGGTGGTGAGGAGAGAGGGGACGTGCCAAACAAGAAAGGAGGGCTTTGGGGAGGGTGAGCTCAAGACAACTCTGCAATGCTCTGCAACCTTAACAGTCACTGCAGAAATAGCAAGAAGTTATTCTGTACCCCAAATACTTACCATTAAGTCCCTCTGAACCTCTGGGAGCATTCTGCTGTCACCACCGCCCTTGGCTGGCTTTTAGGGGGTGTTTTGCTTGGATGTTTTATTGACATGTGGGTAAAAAAAAAAAGTTGCACATTCAGTGGTGCGAGTGAAATGTAACAGATTTGAACTTCTGACACTTCTGGAGTGTGAAGGGGGAGTATGGAAAGACTTTCAGATGGGTGGGGTCACCAGTTTTGGTCATGCCACTGTACTGGATGAGGTCAGCTCCTTAGGCTTGGTGCTGCCCATACCACCTCTCCCACGCTGAGAGATGAAACCACACAGTACAAATATTCACTTTCAAAACATTTTTCAACCCCAACTCCTAAGAAAACACAAAAATGAGGGAGCGTGCCTTTTTTGAGCAATGCCCTGTGAGTGACCTCTCCCTTTTCACAGCTACTGTCCCAACACGTGCCTCTGTCACAATTACTTTCACACCACAACACACACAAAAACACGTGCATGCACACACTCTCATGAGGATGTTTCCTGCAATAATGATTGGGACAAAGACAGGACTAATATTGGCTCTTAATATTTGATGTGCTGAGAGGAGCTTAGTGTGTGTTTTTCATCCGGATGTTCCTCACTGTTTCTCTTTCTCTCTTGCTGCATCTCATGTCAGAGATTGTAAAGAGACTTTCAATTGCTTAAAGAAATAGACAGTACTGTGTAATCTACTTATATCATTGATTTATCTTGTTATCCAATTGTGTTTCCTTTTGTAACCTTACTCCAGGCTATATCTCTTCATAGAAAGAAGAACAGCCTCTTAAATGTTTATCAACAAAGTCTCTACATATTCAATTAAGTCAGTGGGTATTGTAGGACAGGTATCACAAAGAATTTTATTGCTTGCTATATTTGAATTTGCAACTAGGGCTCCCCCCTTTTCATGGAAAGTTGTCAAAAATTCAAAGATTTTTTCCCCCCCAAGATCCCAGAAGACACAGTATTTGATGTCATTGTTTGTTGCAGGAAGGAAAGCAGTGTGTGCTGTAGCCCAAATAATTGGTGGAGGATTCTCAGCAGGGGAAGGTAAACTGAAAGTGACACCAGGGTGGAAAGCTCGGCATGATGCCTTCTTCCTTTCAGCACTTCAGCTAAAACTACAGACCCTCTACAGTTCCACAGGAGCACAAGCGAGAGCTCCCTGACTGGAGGAGCACAGAGCCTTTGGCAGACCCGAACGCTGATTTCCCCCCTCTCTTCCCATTAATCTTTTATATCCAGGGCTAAATATGAGCCGAGTTGATGTTACGCTGCGTCTGTGTCGGGGGCAGACTGAGTAGGGGGGGAGGCCTGTTGAGGTTAAGTGCTCTGGTGTCTGCAACTCAGGGGACATGGGGAGAAGAAAGAGGGAGGAGTGTGTTCTGGGGAAAATTGAGGGTGGGAGAAGAGGAGACGGAGCACAACTAAAAGATCATCCCATGAGGGGAGACCTCAAAGCTGGGGTAAGGTTTTATGAGTTTGGCCTCGGTGCCACACGTGTGCATGCTCACACAGACACATGCGCAGGCCTGCACATATACAGGTGGTGAGCCTTAAACAAATGCTTGCTTAATCCAGACAGCTCTCATGTTTCTGTCTTTAAAGATCCCTGGGCTCCTCTCAGATAGGGGTATAGGAATAATAGTCAGGCTATTGAAATCCAAGAGAAGTTTGTACATTTTTAAAATTCTCACAGCAGAGGTTTTGATTTCTAGGCTACTGCAGATCTTCATGGGGTGCTTCTACAGTGCTGCAGCTTTTTCAAAGCTCTGTATGATTCTATTGTTGGTGAAATTTGAAGGGAGTGCTGCGGTTGCAGTGGAGCGTACAGTAATTCTTGCTGTCTCTTACTTTGTCTCTCGCTCTGCACCTCTGCGCACACACAAAGACACACACAAGACACAGCAAAAGTCCCTGCTGTGATGTTAGATTATATGTTATAGATGCAGATTGAAGCCTATGTCTGTGTCTCCTTGTGTGTATGAGTGTGTGCACAGGAAGCAGAATACAACGCAGCAGAACACACCCTGATCACCACATCAAAACAATAATGAGAAGAAAAGTCAACATTGTTCTCTGCCACGCTCCATTAACAACAGCACAATCCATAATCGTATTCATTTTCAAGCTGCTTTATTTAATAAAGTAAGCCTGGTACCTCCATTACCATAATGCTACTTAACATTAATCTTAGTCATTAAAAAAGACTGACACAATCCCCAGGCGTCTGAGTCGTAGGAATTAGGGATGAACTGAGGGAAGAGAAGTGTTTATAACTGTAATAATGTGTTTGCCCCTGTTTTTGAAATAGGGACAAGCTGCAAAAATCCAAAGATTCTTAATGTATCTGGAAGTATTGATGCTGCCAACCATGCCTTGGAGGTGAGGTTTTGATCTACTGCTGTGGATGTAAACAACTCATTAGGAAAAGACTGGCAGGGACAGCAGGGGTGCTGGGGATAGCTGGGAACATGTTAACTATCTCACCATTACTATCTCTTTTGCGTGCTCCTCTACTCCACTTTCATCCACTCATCAGCCACCAGAGGCTTACTTAGGAGATGTGGGGGTATAATTGTGTCTTACTCACAATACCCACTCGTTCTTTCTTTCTCCCCTTTACCTGATGATTGAGTCTGAACCTGCTTTCAACTCCCCTTGTTGTGCTTCCTCTTGCCATTTTAGTCATCCTTTTCATCCCACCTTCTTACCTCTACCTTTTTCTCCCTTGCTGGGCTGCCTCCTCTCACACGTTCTTGTTCTCTTAATCAATAACCCCCCCGGCTCCTTCTCAGCATTCTGCATTTCCTCCTGCTCTCTGTGTCTCACTTCTCCTTTGAAGAGGATGTCAAACAGTGTTTCCTAATACGGAGCCATTTTCATTCGGCTTCATCACTCTAGAGACGTGACCCCTCGACGTACCTCTTCTTTTTCTTCACCACCTACAGTATCTCTTCATCGCTCTTGTGCCCCCAATTCTCAATTGAGTCACATCTCTTTCTTAAGAGCTTAATAACAAAGAAATTGCGTGGTCATCCAATTCTCTTGTCTTCAGTTGATCAGTAAACAACTATTGTTTGAGGACTTTGATTACTGTGACATCTTTAAGTAGAAAGGTTATGAATTTTGCATTGTGGTTTAGTGCAGCGCACAGTACGTTACATCCCAGGCAGCCCTTGAGCAAATTAATTTAACCTTACACTGCAGGAACATGGTCTCTTTATGATTTATGATTTATTCCTGCAGTTTTCACAGTTTAACATACTAAAAGCATAGTTTTGAGTAACACGGTGCTTCAGGTAAGGAGCGGACTTACAAATCCATTTTAATTTTCCCTGTGATCAATAATAACGCAAGGCAGCTTATTGATATAGCACATTTCAAACAGGTGCAATTCAAAGTGCTTTACATAGGCAAAGAAAAGCATTAGAACAACATTCAGAAACAATAAGTAATAAGGGAAAGAGAAGGGAAGATAAGAGATGGGTCTGTAATTATTTAATATTGAATGATCCAGGTTGCCCTTATTTAGAAGGGGCTCAACAACTACAGTTTTCAGTGATTTTGGAAAAATGCCTGATAAATAGTGCTCTCACAAAGCAGAAAGAGTTGCCATTGGTGATATATTGATTGGAAATAATAGTTTATACATGCTAATCAGTCATCTGATCCACAAAAGATGAGCTTTAAAATGTGAGTTCTACAATGATGATGTCAATACTGATATCTGGGCTGCTTGAGGAGAACATGAAGTAGGTTTTAAGGTTACTTTTTGTGTTTTTCAGGAAGGATGTATCATAGTCATTATCATTTCTCTTTGCTAATCGTAGCTTTCAAGTGTTGGAAATTGGAATCAACGTGAGTTATCGTGACTTTTTTTCAGCCCTCTAGATCCTCTTTTCATTCAACAGTATGTTTAGTAGGGTTGTCGTCTGTCTTCACTACTTCCCTCCAGTCAGTTAAGCTGGGATTAGTGTCTCTTTGTCCCCCTGACTGGCAGCACAGAGTCTGTGACAGACCTGAGAGGCATCAGAGTCCCATCAGATCAACCACACTAATTAACTTGTTTAAACAAACTGTGAGTGAGAGTCAGGAGAAAAGCTTTCAGTCCCCTTCAAAAAGCCATTAAAAGGGAACAGGGAGGGGGACTAAAAGTGACACAAGAGGGGTGGTGTGCAGTTTCATCAATGGCCTGGAACCTGAGTCTTTTGTGAATGTATGTACGTGTGTTTATGTGACGGACAGAGAAGATTATGTGGCTCTAAGTTCACGGTGCAGGTCGGTCAGGACTGAGGAGCTTTCTGAAGAATCCCAGACGTGAGCAACTTAACCTTTGACCTCTGTGTACTGAGCTCAATCAGTGACTGCAAACAGATTCTAGAATGAAAGAAAACAGAAAATGCAGGGAGCATTCAACAGACAACTAAACCTACCCAAGGGAAAGTCCTGAACCACAGCTTCATTGTTAACTCCATTTAGCTTGGTAATTGACCTTCATTCATACCCAATAAATCAGCCATTTTGTTTCAGCTCCCAGACACAGTATGAGTGTACTTCTTGAGGCTGTGCACACAGTGATATAATATGATTGTCACACACCAAGCTGTTTTCTAATGCAGTCACTGGTTTTGCAATAGTGATTATCTCTGTAGTATCTGATTGAGGCTTCTTTATACTGTGTCATCCACATTGTCACAGCCTGCACTAATGAGCTCAGCTTACCACCGCTGCAACAAACTCACACACACACAGACCTTCATAGAGTTGTGTATATAATGCGTGTCACCTTTTCCTTCCTCCTCCTTCTCTGTGCAGGGCATGTGTGTGTGTGTGTGTGTGTGTTTGTGATTGCTGGCATTGTAATTAGACGAAGGGCTATTATCCAGTAAAGATGTTTTCCCTCACAGACCAGCGGAAGACTTGCCTTGAGGATTTTGCGGCTCTGAGAGTTAATAATAGAAACGTTCAGGTTGAGTAGAGGCAGCATTTCCACAGGGCTTCGTTTAGTAATAAAAAGCCCCGGTCAGTGTGTAGTGGACAATCACACACACGTACTGGCACACACAGAGAGAACATTGCACACCCAGTGAGATGTCGGAAGAGTTGTATCTTGGGCTGTGACATCGTCAGCTGCAAAGACTCTACTAGGTTAAGTCACATCTACACATAAAATCTTCCTTAAATATTATCCTTATTTCTTTACAAAATTCCTCTGCCACCAATTACTGCACAGCAAACACACATAAACAGATACACAGAGCAGAGGAGACAACTCCCCCCCCCCCAGACAGAGGAAATGAACACTGGGGAATTTATCTCCCATGCTGGCATTGTTTCTGCCTGGTGAGCTCTGAATTAACACATTTATTAAAGTGCTGGGTTGAGACCTCCACTTATTACAGGGCAGAACTGCTGAGCAGGGATTGTGTGTTACATGCTTTGTAAAAGCACAAATTGAAATGAAAGCTGTAGATTAGCGAATTAAAAGATTGGAAAATTAAAAGGAGGCTATCATCACTCGTATCATCCACATATTTACACTCAGGGCCAGAGAGGCCTTTGAAATGCACACACAAAAATAAATTGTGTGTGTATTACATGTGTTGACTCATTTTAAAACTGTTTGCTTGTATTGCTATAGTCTCAACATACAGATATATTATACTTTTACTTCTCCATAATTTGGAAAACAGTTTACAATTTCTCTGTATATGTTTTCTGTGTCTTTGCAAAGTCACACAGTCACTGCTGTCAACATTTGTCACTTCAAAGAAAATCGCACTTAAAGACACAAGCTAGAGGGGATAGCAAAGATCT
Source organism: Siniperca chuatsi (assembly GCF_020085105.1). Taxonomy (NCBI): domain Eukaryota; kingdom Metazoa; phylum Chordata; class Actinopteri; order Centrarchiformes; family Sinipercidae; genus Siniperca; species Siniperca chuatsi. The sequence continues at coordinate 12,903,716 of NC_058059.1, forward strand.
TAGCGTACAGGATTGTGTATGCATGGAGTATTTTGTGTAATTTTCTGTCTTTTGTTTATTTTTTTGTTTCCCAGCTACATGATGGTTTAGTCAGGCTCCATTTGAAACTGACACATCCCTGTACATTTTTAGCAGAATTTGGCACAAAGAGGGAATAATAAATGAAGAGGCAGTCCAGTTTGGGCAGTTTGAATGCATGTATTAGATAATCTTTTGGCTGGTTACTGTGTATTTGTTAGCGTTAAATGGTGCTGACTATTGTACAGAAAGTTTGCAGAAAGGAAGGGTGAACATGGCTGAACACATGGGTGCAGGTTTAAACCCTCAGGCACCCTGGCCAATCACAATCACCCTTTCGCACAGGCAACTAATTTAGGGCCCATGACAGAATGTTACGTAAGTGGAAACAGTCAACTTTATAAACATTCATTCTTTAACAGGATCAGAGAATCCCTCAGTACTTCCCTAAAACAAATGTTAACATCCAGTCAAAGTTTAGAGAGGGAGCAGAGCAGGAAATATCCCTGATTAATAATTGGATTGGCTCATAAACTCAGCAGCAGATTTGCCAGCAGTTGAATACCAACTGCACTGATTCTTGATCAGACTCCGATGTGCAGACTGGGAAGCTGTGTAGGCCCAGTGATATGAAACCCCTTCTCTGTCTCTCTCTCATTTCCTGTGGTGTTTCCTGCTCTTTTCCTAGTGACTGTGCTGCTTCTGTCTTGAGGCTGGAAGGTAAAGCAGTAGCTTTGATTTGATGCATGAGCAGCAGTCTTTAACTTTGCCCTCCAGCATTCTTTTCTCCTCTGCCGTGGACTGATGTCTCAGGGGCACCTCATCTTCTGTCTCTCAAACTCCTTCATCCACCCTGCCTCCACCTCTACCCCTACGGCTGCTGCAGTCAGCTGGGCTAATGGAGCCACTTACTGCCCCTTTAAATCTTAACAGTGCTGGTTAACCCTTTATTGATGTTCCTAGACCCCTCAGCTGCCTGCAGGCTGACCAGACTGTAAATCTACAACCTGGGCTTGATCAGCTGCTCGCAGGGAGGCTTGACTGAAGGCAGGCTCGGTCATTAGACAAAAAGAAAAAACGTAACTATAACCATTTGTCAAAAACTGAACAGTGAAGGGTGTTTTTACTGCAAGCCCTTTGTTCTGCTTTAAGGCTGTTGCCTTCTGGTGCCTACAGCAGCCACAGGAGATGGGACATACTGAACATTTTGTGGTTTGCCAATTTACACAATGAGACAAAAGTTAAAACGAGTAAAAGTACTTGACTCCACTGGTGTGCCTTTATATCTGTATCTAATTTCTATTAGCTTGAGGCATGTTTTGTTTATTTTTTGTGGATATGCTTTCCATGACAAGCTGGCAATGACACGTTTACAGCCGAATTCAACCCTTGTGTCTCTACATCAGATGGATCAGCCTCAGTGGCAATGGGTAATCTGATCACAAAGCTAAGATGTATACACTTATGAGTCCCACTCACTGCAATATGAGCAAGAGTTAAATGGGAAAAAATGAGAAAAGAGGGAGAAAAGTGTGTAAGAGCGGTGGTTGCGAGTGAACATTGACAGGCAGCTAGAACATACTTCTCGGATCATTTCCGCTTCTATATTGAAGTTTATGGTTTGTAGATTCTACTGCAGTAAAGAACGTATTTTCTGAAGCAGATGTTGGCTTTTGATTGATTTCTTCTTTGCCATATATCTCACAGATGCTCACAAATGCTTACTCTGTGTTCCTTGACTATTTGTAATACAGAGACAGACTAAAGCCTTAAAACCATCAACAGATCTCCCCCGAGACACTTAGAGCTTTATGTAGTCTGGAGTGCTTGTCCAAATATCTAATAACCCATCTTTAGTCTTTAGGCTTCATCCCACCCTCATCCTACTCGTCTATGCTATCCCACCCGAGGCCTTCAATGGAAGGAAATGTGTTTACTCAAAGGAAAATATGCTGGGTCACATGCAATAGTGCAGCTGACCACCTCCATTGGTATTCATGTACCCTGCAAGTATATACACCCGACAGGTGGCCTCAACTGTGGCCCAATAAACTCCACAAGACTGCTTCTCTTCCTTTTTTCTCCCGCTTCAAAGCCCGCCCTCCGTTCCATAGGCCAGCCGTATCCTTTTACCTCAGGCAAAGTTGGTCTGATGGTCTGGGACATGTTAGCCAGCTGCCAAATGAAAGGGGATAAATCATGCAAATGAAAACAAATAGAGCCAGGTCTGCTTAACTCTAATTAAAGCTGGTTCCCCTACTCTGTAAACTCTACTTCTACATGCTTGATGGTGCACCCGGAAACATGTGTTCCTCCTGAATTCCTCCATCTCTGAAACAGAGCCATGTGTGGCTGCACAGGGGGGCAGGGGTATGACTTTCAGGGGCACGCACTCATCAAATGTTCTGCTCTGTTCAATGTTCTGTACAAACATTCGTCCCAGTATACGACCAAGATACCATTTACGTGTCATTTTAGAAGTGACAAGTGTAGAAAGAATATACTGTAATGTCGTACTGATTGAATGTACTGCAGTTTATTTGTATGCAATTTGAAAATGTATACTTGTGCTAATTTATGTTTCTCTCTCTCCTTTTCTCTCCCCTTCTCATTTTCCTGCATCTGGTGACTCCTCTGCATATAGGTAAGCATATTCATAAATATGTATTTTTGCTACATTATTCCTCATCTGTATAGTTTGAATCATCTGGTGCAATTTACAAAGTTCACTAGTATGAATATGAATTATACATGCATGCATCCAAAAGCCATTGCTTTAGTGGTTGAACTTACATAAATGGAGAGCCAGACTAATGAGCATTGGCTGGCTACTAACTTAATGAGATGCAGGGATCGGCCTACATGGACCTGCCCCCTGCATGGCATGTATCACTCTGCGGCACTCACACTTTCTCGTTTATATTATAATGTGTGTCAGGGACAATTTTAGTTGTAATGGGTCTATTCGGGGAGATGGAAATGCTAGCTGTGACTGGTTTATGTGTGTGTAGGTGTTTCATCACAAATCAAACGCTACATTATGGAGGAAGAATAGATAAATCATTTTTTTGATTTCCATATTCCCCCAGTATAAATGAGACATAAATGTAGCTATATCTGGAGATATGAGACGGAGATAGTGGTTTAGAGTTCCTCAGAAACACCTTAGATATATACTGTTGATGTCTGTTCACCAGCACACCCTTATCTGTAGCCCACTGGTTAGCCGAAAGAAAATAACAAGTTGCCACTCTTTGTAATCCTCGCCATCGCAGGGCTCAAAGGTTCCTCTCCAGTTTACTGTAAAGTAGCTCAGTTGTCGTACAGTGGGAGGCAGAAGTGCCCTCCAGCAATGGTGATATCTGCTCTACCAGAATGCATCTGTACACTTCTACACAGGGAAAACAGGAAGGCTCACTGACCCATGGACTAGTTCAATTAGCATTCGCCAATGACACCTGCTCTCACCAGCAACACACAGTACTAGTGTGAGCGTGCATGTGTGTGTACGTGTATTTTGCTGGTATTACTGCACATCTCCATTAAATATTAAACAGGCTGGGAGTGCACTGGGGTAGACCTCTTGTTCCCCTCTCTCATCAAAAATAAAAGGGCAGCAACTTTAAAGTATTTGGAAGATGGAAAAAGGAGAGGGGAGGTAAGAGAAAGGACTTTTATAATAGCTAGAGGAAAACAGCAGGGGGGATATGGGCAAAATACTAGCAAAATAAGTGAATTATTAAAATAAAAGATTAAAGTAATTATTAAAGTAAAAAGATTGTGGACAAATTAGGCTTTGTGCTGCAGCTCATTATGTGTTTTCAAGTTTTAGTAAAAGAGCTGTAGACTTTATAACACCTGCTGCCAAACCAGGTCAGTTTTAACTTAAAATGTTGAGGAGAAAAGACGGATAGAGTGTAGTGAAGTGAGGGTTAAAGGTCAGAAAGTGGAGCCACCCAGCTCGTAATGGCTTTAACCTCTGACTCTCAGCAGTGTCCTGAGTCGTCTCTCAATGCAGCATGATTGACAGCTCGGCAGCGCTTCACATTCTTATGTCCTGTGTAGACAGGAGAGAAACTCCGGGTGATGTAAATTTAAACTCCAGATTAAAACAGAAGCACAGAGAATCGCTCTATAAGACATCGGCATTCTAATTGTACTTGTACCTTTTGTACTTTGCCTTTTCCCACAATCTTATGATGTAAAATGCTTTGTCACCATGATGCAAAATGCTGAAAGTTTATTTCCAGGAAGCCCCCTACTGTAGTGTGGCATTTGTGCTTCCTTAGAGTCAACAGTCCCAGCTTTCTCTCTAATAGAACAGAGGACTTCAAACGTGACTAATTGTTATCTGTTTGTTTGTTAATGTGCCTCTTGTTTGGTGCTGTTGGGAACAGATGTGCCTGATGAGCTTTGTGAAGTGGCGAGCCTAATCAGTAGCGCAATTATAAGTTGTGGAGTACATCATCTGCATGAGCTGAGGAGGAAAATAAAGTTGTTGTTGTTTTTGATTTGCTGTACATGCTGCATCTTGAGCGTGTCTTTTTCACAGCTAGAGATCTGCCAAGTTAGAAGGAGACGAAGAAGAGACATGCACTGTATGCCCGGTTCAGCAGAGGAAACATTAAGAATACGTGACGTAGGTGTGCTAAAGAACATCTGGCCTATAGCCTGAACATCCTGTAAAAAACTTACAGGAGATGTGTGTAGTGAGATGTGATTGATATGAGGATGGATCTGTTGTTGAGGGATGAAGGGAAGTGATATACTCCCTGACCTCTTTCCTGACCCTGTGTGGTGATGCCTGAAGACTTCAATGAAGGCCACAACCTCAGATCTCAGTGTGATAGATGCCTCAGGCTTCACCAGGATGGTCTGTGAACACCTACTGAGTCTATGTAGTGCAGTGTAGATGTTCTAATCATGGGGCTTAATTTTTTTATTCAGAAATAAATGTTTTGTAGATATACTGTACTACACACATAATCAAGTATGAATCCCCAGATTAAAATTTTTGTCTGTTGTCTGAAAAAGCTGTTAACTTAGGAAGTGTAGACTTTGTAGGTTACTAGGTTAGTTAATTACACATTTCATTATTATAACCCCTCAAATTCACAGTAAGACATTTCTTTAATTTTGTTTCCTGGGTGACCTCACATTAGACCTTTTAGCAAATTATTATTTTTTTTTATGAATGTTATAAATAAATACCATCTTCCTTAAAAAGATGTTTTTCATGTTCACAGCAGATTGCAGATGTGATCATGCTTAGGGGAAGCAGTTTGTGCATGAGTTTAGACTCCTGTCCAGCAGATCATACTGATTTTCCCCTCTGAGTGCTGTGTCCTTTGGCACACTGGCAAAGGGTCCTGGATGGCACCCGAAATGCACAGGGTCTTGAGGTTATGTTAGAGCGGCACACAGCTTGGCAGGAGAGGACACACACTCCTCTGTCACTGCTGTAGCATAGAAACATATTAAACTGTGTGGTCTCAAATGGAAAACATCAGGCTTCATATCATCCAGATTAACACAATCAACAGTATTTGTCAAATACATCTCCCTAGAAGCATTACTGCATGGGGATATTTGGGTGGAGTTGCATTAACATAATGAGATGCATGCTCAGCTCATTCCCCAGTGAATTTATAATGCTTGTGTCTATTCCTGAAAAGAGTAAACTCACTATGTTATATTTCAATTCCTGTGTGGTTAAGTAAATGCTTATTTGCTTTTTAAGTTCCTCCCCTTACACATGTAATACCAAAAGAAAAAACAGCCAGGATGTACGTGGATTTGTTTGCCACTGTGTCTTTCCTAAGAATCCCTTTTTTGATTTCCTCCCCCTCCACCTTCCCTTCCTTTAGCTTATGTTGTGTCACACAAACCCTCCATCCAAGGAGAGAGTCTTAACTGCTTATAAAGAGTGATTTACACTTTTATGTTGATGCGTACCTTCACCATAGGTTTCTGCTTCCATTAAATTAGACATAGGGCCTTTGCTACAAGAACTTTTAATTGGTCTGCCTGGTCTTCATTATATTTCCTCACAATATGGACGAGGTCATAAGTTTTACTTTTCAGGGTTTCTAGCTCAATTTACTGTTGCTCATCTAGAAACATTATATCCATTGCAGACCTCTTCTCAGTTTTTGTTGCCACTATGTGTCACAAAATGAATATGAAAGAATCCAAATGCTATTACCTTGGGCCTTTCTCAAGAAATTAATGCATAACACTTAAATTTAGTATTTCAGTTGGAACTGTGACAATTAAAGGGTGAAGGCTGCCCAGACCTATAAATCATTTGCTACTCTTTTCGCACCCACAGCTATGGTGACACCTCAATACAGAGGTACAATTCAGGCTTAAAATGAGGCTTTCCGTATGTAAGTAGATGGTGCATATTCTTCTTCTCCCCTCCCTGATTATAGTACTGCAAAATCCAAACTGAACCTTGGCAGCGACCAAATCCAGATTCCGCCAATGAAACAGAACTCTTGGCAGGCTGTTGAGAGGCCACACATCTAAATTTACCACACAACACATCAGAGCTCAACGCACTTCACACCACTTCTGTGCTCTGAATGCAGAAATGTGATAGAGATTTTGATATGTGTGTGTGTGTGTGTGTGTTCATGCATTCTTCTCTGTTTGTGTATGCATATCTGTAGATGTGTGTTCATTGTGTGCATGTTTTTGTTTGCATGTCGGCACGGTGTGAAAAGCTGTCTTTGTGGAGTGTGATATGCTGAGTGTGTCCCTGGCACTGTGTAGGAGATAATGGCAGCAGACAGAGGCTAATGTACAGTCCTATAAACAGTAATGGATCCTGTGGGGATAGAGAGCTAATATGAAACTGGTAGGCCACTCTCATGGTATATTGCCTTTAATATGGCACTGTTGACACACTGCACAGCACATGAAAGGTAAGAATATTTAGACAAACAGCAAGAATATGACATGACTATATTAAAAAGACATTAGGAAAATACGACCCAGGCACTGGGAGAGGCTCAGTGCTGAGCTGCAGTCCCCCTTGCCAGCACATGGAAGATCACATTTTTGGATTTTAATAGTTTTAGATTATTCCAATGAATCTGAGATAGGATGTGATATGATGCTGATTTTATCAGTCTTCCCTCCAGTATTGTGTCATTAATCTCAGTGCACATTATTTATTCCTCCTTTTATTAACATAATGACAAATACTCAAAATACAATGCCTCTGGTAAGAACATTATTTTTATGTGTTTCATGGAGTACACCAGGCTCTTCATAGTCTCAGTGATTATAGCAAAAAAAAGTTATGATAATGTTTAGTGTAGTCAGGGACAGTGGTGCTCGCATGACCAGATACACCATTAATCATTCTGTCGAGAAAGGAGGGAGGCACGGCTGGAGAGGGAGCATGGTTTGGAGGGGGGTCGGCATAGGGGGCAGTGACAGTTTGGCAAGGTGATGTGAGCTGAACTACTAGCCTGTGGAGAAGTCCCCCCCCCCCATATCACACTATCTCCTCCCTCTGTAGCTACCACTCTCTTTCTCTCTGTCACCTTCTTCTCTCTTACCAGACATGTTTTCATCCCCTCTATTTAGGCAGTGTGTTTACCCCCTGGTGTGTATCTCCTGGGCCTGACTGTCACTCACACTACTGAGTGTTAGACCGCACATGTCATGTGGAGATAGGATATATTGAATTTTGAGATGTGTGTGTGTGTGTGTGTGTGTGTGTAGTTGATATGTGAGTTACAGTATATACACACAGTATATTCAGTATATACATGTGAGAAGGACAATAATCCAAATTTATCAAATAACTGACATTATGAATCTCTTACCGAAATTAATGAATCTCTTATGCCAACCAATCAGCCTACAGCCCAGTGTATTTGAATGGTCATACTGTAATTAAATAAGTATAAAACAAGACTAAGAGTCTACAGCCATGCTAGTAGCTCTGTACCTGTGTGTTAACATGTTCAAAATGACAATGCTAACATGCTGATGTTTAGCAGATAATTGTTTACTTATTTGCTAATTAACACTAAGCACAATGCACAGCTGAGGCTGAGGCTGACATTAGTTTTGCAGGTATTTAGTCATAACCCAAAGTATTGGATGAAGTAAAAATTCGACCTGCTGATGGTGCTAAGATGAAAAGCTATAAAAAGTCACTCTTAGGGACACATGAATGTATGTACAAAGTATCATGGCAATCCAGGCAATAGTCATTCAGACACTTCAGTCAAAATCACAAATGTCAACCTGATGGTGCCACTGGAGGAAAAGTTCTCCAAAATCATTAGGATTCATCTTTTGGGGACCATGAATTTCATGGTAATATTTAATAGTTGTTGAGGTATTTCATTCTGGACCAAAGTGGTGGACCAAGTGACCTACCACTAGTGTGGCTAAAAATTCTTATATATATATATATATATATATATATATATATATATATATATATATATATATATATATATATATATATATATATATATATATATATATATATATATATAATATTTTAAGAAAAATATGATGATACTTGATACCGATTTTAGGTCATATCATCCAGAATTATATACGACTGTCTGTGAATTTCTCTGCAGTAAGTTCACTGTGTAGTCAGACTTTTTTTGTGATTACTGACTAATATGATCTGACAGTAAATGTCACTGTAGCAGCTCTTCGTCGTAGCTGTCGAGTGAAAACCTTTCATGTTTTAAATTCAGTTCAAGGATTACATGCTCTTTAATGGGATGAGAAAAACACACACACACCCTTGATTCATGAAACCATTTTAAAACCGATTAGATAAATTCAAGAACACATGGTCATCAAACTAAAAATGACAAGATTGTAAAGTACAACTCACGCTTTACATGGTGAGTTGTCATGTAATTACTTACACCTTCTGACAGCTGAAAACAATAAAAAAGTTATTTTTGAAATGATTTCTTTCTTTGGTAAAGCTGATTTGAATGTCAAGTACACTGCATGTAGCTCACATGGGCCTGGAAAAATAACCCCACTATGATCTGTGGAATCCTGATATGAACTGGAAACAGCAGTGGTCATTCCTCAACACAACCTCAGGGATAATTGGTTTTTAGAAAAACATCCTTTGGTAGATTTTCAAACATTTTTGAAAGGTTCATCCCTGTATGTGTACTCTTTGATCTGTCAGCTTGATTTCCCTGTGAAGTTTCTTAGTGTATTTGTGTGTCTGCATTAGTGGGAGCTATTGAACACATGTGAGCATGCATGTGTGTTTTTGCATGTGTATTATTTCATGACTGAAGGCCATGTGTGTAGAAGTGTGTAACAGTGACATCAAGAGCTTGCCATAGCCTGGAACCCCAGGGAGTTGCATCAGCATGGCAGCCAGACACTTCGCTATCTGATATGGTTGTCATGTCTAAGTTAACCTTTGAGCCTAGCCTGATTTATAGTATTAAAGATATAAAATGCTCAATATACAGTAGTCATATTTGAAAAATTACAAGAATTTTTAAATATTCCTTTTGTCTTTTTTGTCTCTCTTCATGTCTCCCTCTCTCTGTCTTTTTCTTGCTCTGGTTTACTAGTGAGGCTTCTGTGTCAGTTGTGTTTTAAACACCTGCTTTGAGAACAGAGATCAGTCATGTGGAAAAGCCCAACAGAAGCCTTCAAGGGCTGCGGATCACAGGCAAAGTCAAATATTTGGGTATGGAACGGCGGGGAGGTGCACAGAAGAAATCTTTTCATCCCTCCTCCCCAGATGAGGATTTCTGCAGCTGTCAGAATGCATCTTAGGGTTTTGGGGAATGAGTCCCAGCAGGTGACAGGGTGAGATACATACACCAAAGAGGCTGATTACAATATCCCTCTGTTAGGCCAAGTAGCTCACCATTATTGTCGTAAAGGGAAATATCACTGAATTTTAAGCTTCAGCTATGGCATTCCATATGTATATCGTACTGTAAGAATGTTTAGTTTGTATCAGCAAACATCTCTCTCCTTTCTGTTAGTGCCATAGTTGAAAACAAATTGGTTTGAAAAACCTCATTGGAAACAAAGTAAAAAGTAATTGGAATAAGTTGCTGGTAGGACATGTAGGATGCCGAGGAAGTAATCCAACTGCTTACTCTATATTCTTGCAATACCTAAATTTTTATATTGGCATCAATTTTACGTTAATGACAACAATACTAGTACATTTTGAGCCCAAATTCACTTTTGAGTGTTTCAAAAGTGTGTTAAACCACAAACCTGTCGCTGTAAAGTGTGCTGTGTCTCTGAGTTTACTGATAAGACTACTGTAGGCCTTGGATTAAAACAGAGAAAGTGAAGAGGAGAGTTTCAAAATGTCCACCTGAGGGCCTTGTAGATGAGTTTTCGGGCGAGTAGAAGCACTCCAACTTTCATTATGATACTGTAGTCTGCCTTTAATGCAGGCAATTTTAAAGCAGCACAGGTGGAAGAACTGACTGATCACACTAAAGAGGAATAACATGAATGTCTTCAGTTTAAGGCAACATTTCTAATGGCACTTTAACCAAGTGCTGGTGCCTGAAGTAGGAATCTTGTTCATTGGTGAGCGTGAGAAACATTGTGTAGTGGCAGCAACAATGAGGCAACCATATCAGATTGTTGTTGTGAAGAGAGAGCTAAACTTCCCAAATGATCATGAGCTTAAGCTAGTGACTCAAAAAAGTTGCCCACAGATATAAGAAACCAAGATGTTGCATACAATCTCTGTGTCATAAGGCTTACCGAGGTCCTGGGAACAGGGTTGGCTCGAAAAAAAGGTGGAAACACAGAGGGCTTTTGTAACCAATAAAATTACATTAGGAAGAACTTGAGAACTAATCACTGGTACCATTTCCAAATGTACAGCCAATTGAATGGGCTATATCAGGATTTACAAGATCACTCTATCTCAGTTTTTTTAGATCTCCACAAACTTGACAAGACTGAGCTTTTGCCAAAAGAGCACTTTGGGGATCTTTCAGGAAGAGCTGTAGATATGCTGGGAAAAGGACGTCAGGGCAGCTTGAAAAAGGATGGATGGATGCATTTAAGCTCTGATTACCATAGTATATGTCCAGTGCTGACAAATAGAAGGTACGAAAGAGAACAATCTGCATTGCTACCCCATGGAGTAGCCTCATTTCAGCTGCATGTATGGGCAGCAAGGTTCAGTATGAAACCAGGATAATTGGCTCAGTCTCTTTATGTCTGTTGCCTACTGTCATCTCTCTGCTCTAGTATTTTAGATATCTGCCACTGGGGAGTGTCAAAGAGATGAATGTGGTGAAGATGAGAAGAGGCAGCCTCCACTTTTTATACTGTAGAGCTATCGCTATCTGTGGCTATTTATCTGCATTTCCCTGTGGGTGACAGGGAATGTGGCTGAGCTCGGCTCTGGCTGAGCTCTGTCCTTGGAAGTGGGTGAGCAGCGGACAGGCTGGGAGTCAGACAGATGCCCTCAGCTTACCACAGATCATTAATGCATGAGGAAGATGGAGATGGGCAGTATCCTGTTCCACTGGAGAAAAGGTCACAGCCAGTAGAGACTGCAGAGGAAAGACAACATGAGTTGAGGGTGCAGAAAGATGCAAAGGATAGGAGAAGGAAGTAAGATAAGTAGAAGAGAGGGAGGATAGGAACCTGGACTATGAGGAAGAATTGTGAAGTGTGTTAATGGTATGTCTTTGCACACTCATGTGTATGGATGCATATTTGTCCATGTGTGTTTATGCATGCATGTTTCGCATTTGACATGAGTATATGAGATAGCAACATATCTTATTTACCCTTTGAATAAATAACTACATTTACATGGACTGCAGAAACCAACCTATTGACTTTATTCTAAACAAGACAGTTTTTTAATAAAGCTGTTCTCATGGGTTGTTAATAGAACTACTCAAGTCATATTCTCATTGACATGCTATGGAACAGAGCCAAATCAATGATGGCAGATGGTCCCTCCACTCCAGTATTAATCGTAATAAAAACCCTTTGTTGTTGCTTCGATTTATCCTCTTGCAAATTTTGCAAACATTCTTTTTAAGGGTATACATGAGAGTAGATTTTGATAGAGAAGCATCAAAGGTGATTCTCCTGGGAAAAACACCATGAACACACAGGGAGTTTGTCCTTAAGAGTACTCGTTAATGACGAGACACAGAATGGCATGTCTTACCTGGAGAGATTGTTTGGCATGTGTTGTCAAGCCCGAATACCACAAGATGCCAGATAGAGATTCACGGTTTGATAAAGGTGTAGACATGTCTAAAATGCCATTAATGCTTAGGTTAAAAAAAAAAACATACTGATAGGGATTTAGGACAGTATTGCACTTCCATAAAGTCGGGGGACTTGCAAGAGACAGATAAGAAAAAGAAGGGTCAAAAATAATGCAGTAGAGCCCAAGATGTTCAGACTTTGCTCCTGAAACACTGGAACTCATAATTCAGTTCAATAAAGTATTTTGTTGATCCTCCCTGCCTGTGAATTTGGACTGTAGTCTGCAAGTACAAGTTGAGATACCTGGGTGATGTCACCTGAGTAATTTTCTCAGACTTTACAGAAGACATTATGCAGCTGTTTTCATAGGCTGTGTAGTACTCTCTGTGACTACTAATTATATTTGACATGCAAAATTGGTGGTGTCCCTTTTAATGTTGCAACGTTGCAGTCCTTGTAAGCATGTAACTTAGCTAACCTCTACCTCTCTCCTCCTCCATCTTATGCTCCCTAGGAGAGTGATAGTGATGAACCATTTCATGATTGCAAACAGTTCCACACAATACACACAATATCCATTATTAAATGTTTCCAATTTTCCCCTCCTCATTTAATTTTGCAGAGATGAGCATTTTAAGCCGTTGGTGCGAATTTGTCTTGTGAGTGTGCACATTCCATATGAGACGCTGGAATCCGCTCTGCTCAAGCGTGGCTGTGTAAATGGCTGTTGTGGCTAGGAGGTCGGCATGTTGTGGCTGGCTGTGCCTCTCTCGCCGCAGTCAGCCTCTTTTTATCCATGGGGGGCCATAGCTTGCTTTCTATTGCTGGAGGTAACGGGTGGGGAGTGAGGGTGGGGGTAGATGCACATACTTGCTCCTCATTGCCCCTCCATTATATGTGGTTGACCTATTTCAGCAGTGAGCAGCAGAGGAGGGGAGAGAGCTGGGAGGGGTACAGGGCAAAATCACAGGCTGACAGAAGTCCCCTGGTGAGTGGAGCTGGGTGTGTGATTCCCTAATGCAGTCACCCCCCACACTTGCACAAAACACACACTCACACACTAACTGCCCTCCATCCCACCAAGTGTTTTTTCCTCTTAACACATCCATTAACAAGTGTGAGGTCTGTGCATGCTTGTATATGTCTTTCTGTGTGTGTGCATGCATGTATGCGCATGTAAAATGTATGTGAGGGGGTCTGTGTGTTTCTGTGTCTATCAGGTGTTGGACAATGAATCACTATGGTCAAATATGGTCCAAAATCTCCCATATGTGTTCAACTGGGTTGAGAGCGGAAGGCCATAGCAAATGATTTGCAACATTTTCATACTCATCAAACACTTCAGCGAGCTCTTGTGCCCTGTATGGAATCATTTGCATTTGTTTTGTATTTCCACTCATTTATTCAGGTTTTTCCTTTGACACTTGTCTGTATGAGTGAATGTGACCCTAGTCACATGGGGACAACTCTAAATACAAATATGAATACACCCAAAATCCAATTAGAACATGTAAGGACCTGATCACTCAGGCCTCATTCTGACGTGGTTGGGGATGCATGAGACCACATATGAAGAACGGCCTCATCTTTTCAGTATTTGCACGGCAAGACAAAGCTCCCAAACACAAAAACAAAAGTCTTTACCAGAGGCGAGTTTCCATCTTGTTTCTTGTTTCTCCCTCTCTCTGTCTCTCTGATTTGTAACAGCATACTTTAGTTTTCAACTTTTTGTGCTTTTTTTTGGGGGGGGGGGTTTAAACCAGTATACAGATTTTCTCATCACAGAAGAAACAAAAAATGTGAGAACAGCAGCGGAATCAGCTCATAAGTGATCACTCAAGATATATTTGAGATGCACGGTTCCAGTTCCAGGTGTGAACTGCCATCTATCTCAACCGGATATAGAAACAGTCCGGATATATCTGATGCTCTGATATCATGTTTGAACAGGGTCATAGTGACAATATCTGTGTTTATTGGTGTGTAGGCATGCCTTCATATTTCCTCTTTTGTCTGTGTTTATTACACCATAAAGAAGCCGCACAATTATTGTGCATTTGTCAGTACAGCTCTTTTCTGGAAGCTCCACTCCAATCCATATAACCACGCATGGGAGCCGAAGGCAGGAAGCGCAGTGATATCAGCGAGAAGCGACTATTTGGCTTAGCAAGGATGCAATCGATCATCCAAGCTGGATATGGTGTAGTGCACTGTATAAGAGCCAATGTGAATATGATACCCTATCCAATGTGTAATAGCAGCTATGTTGCCATTCCTCTGCAAGCCAATATTACAAGGGAAAGGAACTGTGTGAAATGAGCTGAGGCAACAGACTTTTTGTTCTTCCCATTGAAGCCAGTATAACAAGCCTGATATGTTGATTTGCCAAATCCGGCACACATATAGCATTTTGAGGTACAGGTCTTGTAATTTTGTTGAGGATTATCTATTCTCCCTCCCTCCTCAAGGCCTGAGTTGGCAGGTAGAGTCGTGGTACACCACAAAACAACAAAGCCATCGCCCTTTTGCCTATGTGCAGCAACCAGCATGTTGCAGTTCTCTTTTATGAAGGAATGAGGGACTACACCGTCTTCTCTTTTATGCTTACAAAGCCCTTTTCATTTTAGGCATAAGCCCATTAAGCGTCCTGGTACCACTGAATAAACATGCAGGAAGAAACAGTAGTGGTATTGAAATATAAGGGAAAAATTCGGCACCACAAAACTATTGTGAGGCAGCCAAACATGGTGCAATTCCTGGTAAATTCCTTCGCAGCCCTTTTCATTTCAGTGAGCTCAGCAGATACGCCATATATTGCAAAATACTGTAGACTAAAGTATCCTGATGTAAGGGAAATATTCTTTAATGCATCTATCCTATGTGAAAGTATGTTGCAGTTGCAAGAATGTAAGCCCAAT
The DNA here is from genome assembly GCF_020085105.1 of Siniperca chuatsi. Lineage (NCBI taxonomy): Eukaryota > Metazoa > Chordata > Actinopteri > Centrarchiformes > Sinipercidae > Siniperca > Siniperca chuatsi. Next base: position 12,918,892 of record NC_058059.1, read on the forward strand.
GAGATGTATTTTTATAATCATGAATGTGAACTGAATATCAAGTGTTCTCAGGAATGCAGATTCAACATGAGGAGCTGCATTAATTATAGTTTTAATTCATGGGAAAAAATGTCTGCAGCTAAACCAGCTTAGCCTACTGCATGTGTGCAAGTGTGATGATTCTTGCTGTTCCCTGAGATGTAAGGCAACATCATGAAAGCATAATAATGTGTTTGCAGTACCGAAATCCATAGCAATCCATAGAAATAACTCTAAATTAATGTACCTGTTGAAAAGGTAAATGTATGTAGATCAGCTTTTCAATCATCATTAGAACCAACAGTCAGGCCTGTAGTAGTACAATAAAACCCTAAACAATGAATGAGTAGAGCATTTACAGTAAAAGACCATCTGATTTGATAGGGACAGCTGTCAGAGTTTACTGAGCAGTCTGTTGACAAACAGTCTGATTACTGATCAGCTGGTCACTGTGCTTTTGACAGTGAGGCTCGTTAGAACTTATAGTAACACTAGCCAGCATCATCTGTGTTTTGCTATAGTGAATTACTACAGTATTCTCAACATAAATCCTGTCATGTTTTTTTTCAGAGCCCCATCCAATGATCTCTACACAGTAAGTAAAGAATTAGCATGTTGTACAACAGCGAGCTTGTGTAACAGTATTAAGATTTTAACAGCATTACAGCCATATCTAACACTTAAGCTGTTCAGCTCAAAGCAGCATAATAAATTGCTGCAAAAGGGGATAGAGTTTGTGTTTTGTGTGTATTGTGTGTCTGCGGTGCTGTGTGTGTGTGTGTGTGTGTGTGTGTGTGTGTGTGTGTGTGTGTGTGCATGTCATAACCCTCAGGGCCCGATATAGAGTCATGTCTAGTAGCTGGCTATTGCGGCTGGGGTCTTGTTTTTATTATCAACATCATAACGGTGGTGTGTGTGTGTGTGCCCTTTAATATATCACCTCCTGCTCTCCCTCAACTGATCCCGGGGCTAAGATTTATGATTCTGCATTACATCTGCCTTGTCACATTAATTCATCCATCACATACAGACACATGTACACACACGCAAACACCCCCCACACACAGTTACACCATCAAAGCCTGCATTAGGGCATACACCCATGTTTGGTTTATTATGGGATACAGTAAATCCTGATCTTCTCATTTCCCATCCCATCTGAGGTCTTTAGTAGATGGCTGCAGGTACCTTTATACAGCTCAGCAGCAAGGTTGGGGACACAGTTGAGGATATAGTTCGAGAGAGAGCACACTTAAAGAAAAAGGAGAACTTCTTAAAGCAGTGTTTGCCTTTTAATGGTTTCCCAGCCTGCAATTTGATTGACAAGATGGCGAGAATGCAATTTAAGAGGTTGATGTGTGTATGGAGGTTGTGTGTGTATGGGTGTGTGTGTGTGTGTGTGTGTGTGTGCGTGTGTGTCAGAGGAATAAGCAGGCAACCAGATTCAGTGACAGACATGGAGAATAGACTGTGCTTTGGGGACTGTGTCTCACACATTCTGACACACTTCCAGCCTGTAGTGTCCTTCAGATAAAGTGCTGCCAGGGATTTTTTGTGTGAGGAGGGTTGGACATTTGAGTGCTTCAGGATATACAGTATATGTGTGAGGTGTGCATGTGTGAAGTGTGTGTGCAAATGTGGGTGGTAGTACATACTCTTCCGCATAATGTCATTCTTGTATTGAGCACACACTATTTAGGAATGATTGGATAATTAATTGCCTTTTCTTGCTGTCATTTGGACTCACAATTATTATTGTCATCATCCATACATCTATGCATTCATGTATATCTTCTCTAGCTTTGTCTTGGTGTATAAAAAATGTTTAATTTAAACACATGGGTTTCTGCCTCTGCTAGTGTAACTGATTTGTGCATCAAGAAAAAATACTCAAATCCCTAACTTAAGTAAAATTATCAGTATCATAATAGAATAATAATGCATTAAATTCAAAAGTCCTGCATTCAGAATTCTGGTTAAAAGTGAATGTACTGTCAAAAGTGAATGTATTGAAGAACGGCTGATACATGTTGCCTTTGATCATGATGACTGAAAAAGACATTTAAACGGCTGCACATTTTCTCAGTTGTTAGCAGTAGGCATACAGTACACCTACTGTACCAACGAAAGGTTGGTACAGTAGGCGATCACTGTTTGATAGGTACTGATAGGTTCATATTTTTTCAAGTCTATATTAATACAACAAAGAAACACGTTTGTCTTAAATTATCAATTTCCATACACCAAGGGAAGGCTAGAGGAGTCATAAACATAGATATTAAAAGTGTGAACCTATCCTTTAACTTTTGAGATGTATTTTAATTGTGCATGGCAAATTCTTGAGCATTGGTATGTTTTTCATGCTATTTTTTTGCTGCAAACCTATTTTGCAACCTAGTTAGTACCTACAGCCATTAGATTAATGTAGTAGAGTGTAAGGGATTATATACACTTGGATATACACAATAAAAATAATTAAGGAAAGCAATTTAAACTGCTCTTCAGCCTTGTGTAAGTAAGGCTGATGAGCAGATTGGCAGATTTGTTTTCAGAGCAGTAATTCGACACAGAAAATGAATTAGTTATCGTTAATTTTCTTTGATATTTAGCCCTTCTTGAGTGCTTACAGTGGTGATGAATGGCATGACTGGTGAGAGATTTTCCCTGCTGTCTTTGTCTCTTTCAGTGTTGGTTCAAATCAGACACTGTAGTATAAAACACTTTTCAATACAGCTCTCATGTTAGACACAGGTGTGCTGATACCGTTTTGAGTTTTTGTTTCACCATATAATAATTCCTCCTTGATTCTTGGTGCCATTTTTCTCCCAGGAGATGTGATTTTGATATAAATGTGAGATGTTAAATTTGAGGGAACTTTTCCCAAGCAGTGTCTCTTTGGGGACTATGATGTCAAGTTTTAAATAATTTGAGATATCCTGTCAAATGTGAATGCAACAGTTTGTAATTATTATACAGACACTATTTTACATTCACTATTAATTTTCAGAGTTTATTCTGTTGGTATAAATAATGATGTAGCTTACTGTGATCAAGGTTTTTTGATGAGGTGATCCAGTGTTCCTATTGTCATCTTTCTGATTGTATGTTTTGCATTCTGATCCTTTGGCCTTTCACTGGTGGCAGAATTGGGCTGCCCGCTGCTCTGGGCCAATTAGCCGAAGTAGAGGCATCGCATCAAGCTATTGGGCACAGTCAGGGGTCAGCGTCTCCTCTGACAAAAACTGCTCCACTCCACAGCCCACCGGTCGGTATGGGGTAGGGTGATGGCCCTGTCTGGCTTTGGGCACCCAGTGGGGTGACATGTGACAAGTGAATGGGCATGCCAGTTTGTGCTAAAAGGACCAGTCGTTATGACTGCAAATTATGTCAAGCAAGAGGCGTCTGTATGCAGTGGCTCCTTTTAAAACTGTATTAAAGTGTTTGTGCATCAGTGAATGTGTGTGTTTGGCAGGCAGTGGGTGGGCGGAGAGGCACAGGAGCATGACACATATTCATATTGACACCTGTCATTGAGGCCTTGAAGCATAAAGACTGCAACCACAGAACCTGCATGAAGTTAATTGGGGTTTTCTATTGGGACTGTCTGTGTTTGAAGCCCTGTTCTACCTCTCTGGAAAGTGTTAGGTTGGACCCCCCACTCCTTCCTTACACCCCTTTGCCTCTCTTGTCTCTCCCGCGGACTCTACTCAGAGAGCGATGTCTGTGCCGTACCGCACCGCACCGTAAATTAGTCCCGGGTGGTGACATGGTGCTTGCTGGGTAATTTGGACAATGGGGCGTTTGACAGCTCACCCATCACAGCTACAGCGCCCCAGGGAGCCACTACTCCTCCTGAGCTTTTCTCTCTCTCCTTGCGCTCTCCTCTCCTCCCTTGGTGCTGATGGAGTGACTCTCTAAGTAGCAGCATCATTCTCCAATCAACCACCAAAATGGCTTTTCATCCAGGAGGGAGCAAATGGGGGGAGGGGAGGGGAGAGGGTGAGAATTATATACAGTGTAGAGAGGACGTTGAAAAACCGTAACTGCTGGAGAGTGAGCATAAAAACATTTAGAAAAGCGGCAGAAAAACAGAGATTGTGAGACTGTGATGAATGTGAATAAGAGTGATAAAACAACAAGATCCCAAAATGATAATAAATGATTTTACTTGGTAATGCATTAAAAAGCTTTCAATCAATAGGATAGGATAGGATATACAACTTACCAGCGTACACACAAACACATGCTCAGTATAAAATATTACATTAAAGTAAAAAAAAAACAGCTAAATGCTTTGTAATTATCATTGATAATGCCTTGTTTGTGCATCAAAGCAATGTGACCATTGCTAGTCTGAGATGAAAGACCTACATACATATATTGCTCTTGTACATTTTAACCAGTTGATAGTGTTGATGCTATTTGTGCATTTTATAAAGATCACTCAGTCATGGAACAAGGTGTCACCTCTGGTTATGACCTGGACTCCTTATTTTATTTTAATTAAAAGCATGCATATTAGTCTGTGTTGATTCTGAATATCAGAAAACAGATGAAAACTGGATTTATATATAAAAAAAATCAATAATACAAAATATGGTTCAAAATCTGGTTTTAAAAATGCCATATCCAGTGCAAACACTCAGCTTTTCATATATAGATTTTTTTAGTAGATGGAGTTTGGCACATTTTCTCCAGCACATTTCCATTTTTTGCTTCTATTTCGATTACCCAAAGAAATGTCTGACCAGTATTTCTTTGCAAGAGGACCTTTATTACTGGGGCGAACAGTGCATTCTTGCAGCACAAAACACAGCAACATTAAGATATGTGGTGACATAAAATCTGGATGAAAATCAATTTCTTCTTCTATTTTTATCATTTTGATGTATTAGAGCAGATGAAAATTGGTAAAAAGGAAAAGAAAATGATGAGCCTTAATTATCGTGATGCTTTGACCTTGCCTTTCCTGGCGCTGTGATGTGACTGGACAGACAGTGGCCAAGGCCTAGCATGACCCTGGCAACCACCAGCTGCCTCCTGCCAGAGTGCAGCCAGAGAGGACCAAGTGAAGGTCAGGGATGAGGACCAGAGAGAACATGTAAACACCCCCAGTGAGAGAGACAAGACTGGCTGTACAAAGATAGGAAGAGAGAAATGGTACTGTGCTCTGAAATCGATTACACAACCTAATGACTGCTTGTTATGTTATTTTTACATGAGATTCTCCTCTTTTCTGTCCACTTAATAACCGGAGGTCACCGCGGGATGGGGATGAAAGGGGGAAGGGAAGTCACAGGGTACTGTTTATCGCAAGAATGTCCATTTCTTAGTAGATAGATTTTAAATGCTTATCTCCAGGCCCACTACTCAGTACTACAACTGCTTTCTTCTCAGCTGTGTGTTTGCACTTTAGCACAGTGGGCTAGATTGATTTGTGCAGATTAATTTTTTCAATTACATCACATACTCGGGTAAAGATAAGACCCATGAATTGGACTGCTCTATAATGCCCTGATTGAATTAGTCATTTGGTTTATTTGGCGGCTTTAGTGTGCATGGGCTCTCTCCAAGTCATAGTGATTCTGGCTTGCAATGGAATGACCATGAGCTGTGAACTGATTGGGAGGTTAATGTTGGAGCTGCCTGACTTTTAACTTTAGCGATTGTCTGATGTGTTTTTCTTTACTTCTCCCCTGCTAGGTTGTGTGATGGCAGGATTCCCTAGAGATGAAATATGAGTGTGCTTAGCACACCCCAGCAGAGAGGCTCAGACAGAACGGAGTGAGGGAGGGGTCACTGGCCCCTAACAGTAATCAATAAATACCAAATACCTGCTGCAACCAAGCATTAGATGGGGCCCTGCGGACAATGTGTGTAGACACATTAGTGTATATAAAGCACTTGGCTGGAAAAAGACATTAGAGTGGAAGGAAGCCTGCACTCACTTTGCCTGTTTCTCATGGAGCTTCAAAATGATTTTGCTTTTAAAACAACAGCCACACATACTGATTTAAACCACTGGGCTATACTGGTCCAATACTAACAAGTATTGACTAAGGGAAGTCGTTACCATTGATTAATGTTCACTCAATATAATGGGTAGGTGTGCTCAATGCACATTTATAGGTAGATCTGATTGCCAGTCTATTTATCCTGCTTCAATTCACATGACAGCTGAGTGGTTTATTATTCTGCTTGACCACTCAGCTGCAAACCACCTCTTGTCCTTCCCTCATTGCGGCATAGCAACACATTACCTAGCAAAACTCCCCATTGTCTACCTATCTAGACAACTGCTTACCAGTCTTTTTCTCTGTCTGGAGGGAATGTATATATGATGGAAAGGAAAGTGAAAGGGAGATGGCAAGAGGGACAGAGAGGAGAGTGAAGACAAATAGGAATAAAACAGGAATGAAGAGGGAGAAGATTTATGCCAGTGTTCATCCTTGTTCAGCTTGACTCTCCCCTGATTGAAGGGAAACATTGGCCCAACTGATCTAGTGCTTTCCTTGGGACAATAAATCTGCGTGAGTACAGATAGAATAGAGAGAGCTTATCTTGCACAGTGGTGTCAGAGCCCAGCATTCAAAATCTGTTATTGCAGACACTCACAATATATGATATAAGAAATACAGTCTTACAAATATTCAGCATATGCGTGCAGTACAGGAAGATCCACTATAGTGCTGTATATACAGTATATATAGCATACATAGAGTGCATAATGTTTCATCTGTAAATATTTGTGGGAGTGCATTTTTATGTGTATTAATATCACATCTATTTGTCTCTATATATATTAACTTCTAGTTATTGCTTTGCCACTATTAAGATGTTAACGCTTTAAGCTCTTGGCTTTTGCATAATAATAAATAATGCGTCTTTGAAGTTGTATTTTTCAATGTAGATACTGGCCACATACCTTTGTAGACACAGTCATAAATAGCCCAACCATAGATGGGATAAAGAAAGAATTAGAAATAAATTATACAAAATTGTGTGATGGTCTGGTGTTTTTGCTTTATATTGTGCCACAATAGACAACCAGGTCCTGTTTTCAGTTGTATCGTCAGGCAACTGCTTGTGCTGAACTTCTGTCTGTTTAATGACAAATGCTTGTCAAATCAGCAAAGTGTTGATAGATTCATTGTATTTTGTTATGAAAGATTTTCATGTATAATATGTAAAGTTTTCTCATTGTGCATTTATTGTAAAATTATATACTACTAATTTGCAACAGCAAATACATTTTGAGATAGACACAATGCTACCAAAATTCCATTTTTATCACCTTCGAATTTTCTGACATGTGAAAAGTTGCAGAAATAGCTTCATAAGCAAGATGTAATGCTCTATATTTGGATAGATTAGAATGATTTTTCTAGTGTAACAACATAGATGGACTCACATTGTTGGTGAATCATTACATAATAATCTTGTGTGTGCTCTGCCTTGACATGCTCACTCTAGAGACATCTACAGAAATCTTTCTAGGTCTGGAGTTGGCAAATTTCCAGAGCATCTTTCATGGAAAATCGACTTTGGCTCGTGTTTACACATTACATCAACATGTAAAATTACCGCAGCATTTATGGTCTGAAGTGCATTTGTGAAAAGGCGATAGAGGAGCAGGACGAAGTCATCGCAGTCTGTACACTGACTTAATGTTTAATGTATTGTGGATACCCTGTCATCAGTTTTCACTGTTCTCAGCACAATAGACCTCATTAATGTGACTAAGGTATTGATGGCCTAGTAATAATGGTGAGGAGTAATAATGCTTCAGGAGGTATTACTGTGGCTCATTTTAAGGTATACTTGAACTGCATTTGCTGGATGATTCTTTATATAGCCAATGTTCATTTCTAATGGAAACTATTGATGTAAGCTAGTCATTATGCCACTGTTGTGTCTACGATTCAGTGAGATTATGGTCATCCAGACGTTAAAGGAAAATAATGTCAATACAAACTTGTAGAAGAAATTAGGAGCATAGGAAACTTGGACTTTGGCTAATTGGACAGGTCATTTGAGTCTTGGCGAGCTGTTTACCACATACTGAATAAATCAAACTGCTACAGGGTGCACATTCTAACCCCATACAGTTGATGAATTTCTGTTTGTTGTATCGGGTGTGGGTGTTGCGCACTTCTCTATGTAACAGTTTATGTATTTATGTACAGATACTTTTTTTTTAGCTCAAGATGTGCCCATTTCTTTTAGAACTTGGTTTATGTCTTATCTCTGAGGCTGTGCTTTAATATGTAGCTGTGCCAGTGCTATGGTTGACTTTGATTTGCTCATGTCCAAAATGTAATCATCTCTTAATATTGCTCCACTCCCACAGCTATTGGAGTCAACTCAAGCCAGAGAGGGGCTGACTGCCAAGACCCTCTTATACCTCTCTTCACTCCTACTTGCTAAGCTTGGATTCATTTGAGTAATTTATCTTTCTTTAAATTGTTTTTTTTCCCCCAGACCGTTTTGCCCTCTACCTGATGAATTCATTGACAATGCAAGAAGGCAAATTTAATTCATTCATTAACTTTATTTTGAGGGCAATATGCAGCTCATTTATCTTCAAAACTTTTTGTAGGGTTGTGGAAGTGATATAAAATTCAACTAATATTCAATTTGAGTCTTAAAATATTCACTAATAAGACTTACAATATGAATTAGGAAAACTCACCCAATTACAGAGCAAAATACAATTTGAATAAAAGTGCTGCGAGGACATATTTCATTAAAATTTAAACACTCAATATGGAGGCAATTTAGAAATTTTCTGATTAAAATCAAGCCACGGCATTACAAATGCTTGGAAAAATCCATATTGCATATCAAACAGTGGAGGCATGCCATATTAATGTTCCTCTTAAAGGGATATGATGCTAAAAAAGACAGGGGAAAGTATTTCATAATGCATATTTGATCTGTAGAAGTATGGTAATATGTTCTGCACTTGTTGAGTATTAGGTTTATGATTATGCACACCGTAGCTGTGTGTATTCACAAAGATTGCATCATCTTGAACATGGCAATGCAGAAACCTCTAAACTATTTTATCATGAACTGTCTTCTCATTGCATATGAATGGAGGCAGTAGGAGGGGGAGCCAGAAAAAGTAATGATTTTCTTTGAGCTTCTTGTTGCTCAGTATTCTGTTCACCAGGGAGGGAGGAGGGAGGTGCTGGGATGCTGTGTGTTGGGGGAGAGCAGCATGATTGGTAAGAGTCAGGGTCTTTCATTTTGTCATATGGTGTCTCTTTTTTTTCATTTCTGGGCTGATTTTTCACTGGAGGGCTAGTTCCATTCACTTGAATTTATTATTTCTCGCACTGAGGAAGTTGATGAATTCGAATATCTGTGAGCGAGGTTGAGTGTGCCTCTGTGCGCATTAATTCTTGAGCGGGTGTATGCGTGTGAGCACATGAGCGAGCGTCTCTCTGTGTGTAAGGGAGCGACACTTTCATGGCTGTTTTAGATCTCTCTACCTCACAGTTCGAGAGCGAGGGAGCCAGGAGGGAGAGAGAGAGAGAGATGGAGAGATAATGGGAATGGAGGGTGAAAGAAGGCTAACACAATCTTTAATGAGTTTCCTTGGCTTTCTTTGCCTGTTTCTGGGTCAGGGTCCCCTGGCTGAGGAAGTGGGTGGACTGAGGACTATGGAGCAGAAAAGAACAGACTAAGCCATGGTCTGCTGAAATAGACTTCTACATTAAAGAGTCATCACCTACATAAAGACATAAAGGAGCTCGACCATGTTTCAAAGTTTCGTCTTGTTTGGACACCAAAAGATGAAAGTTGATCAAAACAGCTAATGATCTTGTTCCAGCTCTTCAGTGCACCCAAACAAACACAAACCGTGTAAGGAGGCAGTTACTCTTAAATGTCAGAGGTCACTTGAGGCTTTATTGCCTCTACTCAATTAGCAGCAGATTAGGAGCCAAGGAAAGTGTGAAGCAAGCTGGAACTTTTTTTCTGATGAAAAACAGTCACACACTCACAAACATACAAACTAAAAGAGCATTACCCAGCATCATACACACACATACAAACACTTTCATAACAGTACACAGGCAAACCCCTCCTCCCCCCCAGTGAGGATGGCTTTGGTCATTTTCTGATTGGCTCCCCCTGCCCTTTCATTTCCTAGCAATCAACTTCAATCTGTGGAAGGTATGGAGGGAGAGATAACATTAGAGAGACATCGTGGGGAGATATCTGCTCATCCGAGACATTATTTAGTGCTCCCGAAGCATCCAGTAGGCAACCTCTGTCAGACAACAAGGCTCCAGCGTGTCCACACAGGACATGGAGGCGGGTAGATAGAAGGACATGGAAGAATTACTGATGGGCTGATAAACTCTTTTGTTATCTGAACAGTCTGCCTTCCTGTTTCTGTTTTCCTGTGCTATGTTTCTGTCTGTCTGCCCAACTCCATTTCAATGTCTCAATCTATGTCTGTCTGGCTGAGTTACTTTTACCGTCTCTCTCTGTTCCCCCCCCCCCCTCACCTTCTGTTTCCCACTGTATCTCTGTCTCTATTACTCTGCCTTCTTTCTTTCACACTTGTGAATAATTGATGTCTACCGGTTCGATGGTAAGAATAGAACAGTTCTGGAGGTGACAAATGGGGTGGCGAATAGGCTTCATCCTCCTCTCTTCAAAGAGTTAGAAAGTTAGCCGTGCTCGCTCGTGGGTGTGTATGCCCATATATTTGTGTGCTTGCGATGGTTTGTGGCACTGTGAGAATTTGTTCATGTTTGTGTGTGAGCATACACATGCAGTTGTGTGTATGTGATTTAAGACAGGGAGATGAAAGGGAGTTGTAATTACAGGGAAGCGTATCTGTCTACTGCAGAAGTATCCGAGGAATGGCACAAACTGGGCCAAAAGCCTGAGGTCATTAGATCTGCTGCATGTGTGCATGTGTCTGTAAGCTTGTGTGTGTGTGTGTGTGTGTGTGTGTGTGTGTGTGTGTGTGAGAGAGAGAGACAAAAGCAAAGAGAGAGACAGAGAGAGAGAGCAATAGAGAAAATGGGAGACAGAGAGAGATCAGCTTATAACTTCAGTTCCTCAGAGTCAACCTCTGAACTCGGCTTCTCATTATTGGCTCGTTTCTCAGCAGTAGCTGGTTGTGGTTAGACCAAGCAAGGCCCTGTTTCTGTAAATCCATGCAGCCTTATTGCCTGAGAGGAATCCCAGAATTTCCTGCGCTCTAAAATACACTTGTGTAAACATTCCAAAATATCAAATGATAGGGATTTCACTGTGTGCTGTGCGAATGGATAATCCCATGCAAAGACTGTGGTTATAATACACTGTCCCACTGTCTCTTGTCTGCTTTCCTTTCTCTCCCAACCCATCCTTTCTCTCTCTTTTTCTGTCTTTCTGGGGCTTGCTGCCTCTGTTCTCAACTTCTCCCTCTCTTCATTCCTTTCATCTCTTCCTCTGTCCCTCTCTCCATCTATCTCGTTGCTATTTCTCTCTTCACAGTGGAGGATGACTTCATTGGTCTCGGTGATCTGCCGGAAACCTTCCCTTCAGACCCCCCCGAGCCGCTGCCTGTGTTTTTGATGGAACCAGAGGAGGCCTACATAGTCAAGAACAAGCCGGTCAACCTGTACTGCAAGGCCACTCCGGCCACCCAGATCTACTTCAAGTGCAACAGCGAGTGGGTTCACCAGAAGGAGCACACTGTGGAGGAGCGGGTTGACGAGAACTCTGGTCAGTAAACAGATCAGCTACATACACATTCAAGTGTGCATCTAAATCAACCCTGTCTCCTAAAATTTAGATTCATATATAACAAATTTGCATTTTCAAATTTGTTTTAGAGGACATTATGCGACACAGATTTTTCTAAAATTTAGATTCATATACAACAAATTTGCATTTTCAAATTTGTTTTAGAAGACATTATGCGGCACAGATATATATTTTTTTTTATCAATATAACAAGGAAACCTGAACAAACCTGGAAACTGCATTGCCACAGCACAATATTTATACTTTGTGTATTTTGTCTTCCCTACAAAATGGTTCCCCGGCAACTAAAACATAATTCATGTTTTATGGTTATGATTCAGAAACTCAAAGCAGTAAGTCAAGGATTAGTGAAAGATCATTGTACTGGTTAAATATTGAAAAAGTCAACATTAACTTGAAGCACGACACAAGATGCATTAACTTTTTTATATTTAACCAAAGCCAAGACAATTCCCTAGCCAAGTGCTTGAGTAGCCTAAACCCAACAACACGTTGGATGGATGCCCAAAGTTTCACCCCGACTTCGACACTATGCCAGAAATCATCAGGTAGCAAATTAGTAGCATAATCATATTTTGTAGAAGGAAGGGTTGATCAAAAGATACAGACCACATATGCTCACAAAATGTGTGTACAAACATACACACAATGTTTGTCTGCTTATCAATCTTACAGGCCAGTTTATTTGATCAACTAGTGGTATCACCTTATCTGCAGAAAAAGCTTGACTTAGTGTGTCTCAGTGAAGACATCTTTCCTTTCTTTTGGCATACTAGCACCACCACTTGTGTGTGTGTGTGTGTGTGGCTTTGGGTGTGTAAGTGTGTATTTATGTACATGTTTGTAAGCATCTAGAGGAAGTAAGGGTAGTGAAGCTCCAGCAGGGTTGTTTTTGACAGAATTCATCCCCCAAAGGCACCAGAGCTATTACACACAATAGCCCAGCCCAGCACTGATTGGCTGCATTCAGCTGCTGTATTGGAAATTGAGTTCTTTCTATTGCCCACAGGTACCAATCACATCGCATTTACCCTTTTCATCCCACTGTTTTGCCACACACATGTCTGCATGGTCACACACAGACACACTGACAGCTGCGCCTTCACTTAAATGTGAATGTTTAGGCGCGGAAGCACACACTTACATACACTTCAAGGACCTGCAAGCATTCTCATGCATTTTGTGTTTGAGGTATTTAATATAAGTGCCTTTCAAGGAAAAACACAGCATTGTTGAAGCACAGGTACAAGATACAAAAGCAGATACACAGATACAAAAAGAGTGTTGCAGCCAGCACAAATATAAAAGGAATAATGAAAAAAACAATCCGAATCCCAACCATATATCTTTTCATTTTGACCTAGTGTACTTCAGGAGGAATACACAGATCTGAGGATGTGTTTCATGGTTATGATTATGACAAAGAAGATGTTGAAGGAAGCAGTGGCTCTTGGCCTTTGTGTCAGAAGGTTTTGTGCTAAAAGCATCAACATGGAAAACAACCCACACATCATACATGCATCCACTCCACACAGCCATATCCACAGGCTATTTACTGAACAAATATTCATTCATTTATGCTCTTGCACCCCCCTCCACACACACATAACACCACTAGAGCCCAGTGAATGTGTGTAGCCTCTCTCAACTCACTCCATTGCTCTCTGATTTCCCCAGATTGACAGAAAAGGAGCACAGATAGAAACTGGCCAGCCTGGTCAATACCACTGATAGTGTAGCCTGAAGAAATTGGATCTTTCCCTCTCTACCCTCCTCTCTCCCTACCCCTGTGTTTCTCGTTTTTTCTAGTCCTGTCTCTGTGTCTCACTGTCTTTTATGTTGGCGAGAACTTATGATCTTATGAAAATAAGACAAAATGAGAGGTAATGAGATTAAGAGAGTACCAGAGACTGAGAGAGAATGAGGTCAAAAATGGCAAACGTTGGTGTTCAGTTAGGCTACAGACTGCATCCATTGCATCTTTAGCCAGGTGTTTGAAACGCTTGTATGACAACTAAGGTGCTGTCCACTTCATATACATACACAGGAACAACACTGTAGCCGATTGTTTGTGCGTATTACTTGTGTTTGGCCCTTGAAATAGAGTAGTGGTCTTAAAGGCTTGACAACAGTAGGGCTGGGCGATTGATTTCTTAAATAAATAGTTTCATAAAGTGCCTCATTAAGGGAGAAATACAGTGCCAATAAAAAGTATTCACCCCCCTTGGAAGTTATCATGTTGTATTGTCTTTAAGACAATAGATTTACTGTGGCTTTAATGACTGAAACCCTTTAATGTCAAAGTGAAAACAGATCTCCATAAAGTGATACACTTGTATCTGGAAGTTACAACTTTTAGTGAGTCACTATTGTGGCAAACCTAAACCATTAAGATAAAGGAACACTCCAAACAGTTCTTGCTGTGTCCACTGCATACGGCATCTACTAAATACTGACTTGAAGGGGATGAATAAAATAACAAGTATGTTATTTTGTATATTTTGTATTTTATATTTGTAATTAATTTAGGTCACTCTTTAGAGGTCTGTTTTCACTTTGACATGAAAGGGTCTTTTTCTGTTGATCAGTATCAGAAAAGCTACACTGAATTTACTTCAATGTTGTAACACAATAAAACATGGACACTTTCAAAGGGGTTGAACATTTTTTTATAGGCACTGCATGATGCAAATAACAATCATCTTTAAAATGTTTGCGTCATAAAAACAGCTAAAAGCACAATTTATGTGTCATCAGAATTTGCCATGTAATCAGCGATATGGGGCTTGATATATTGGTGGCCTTTCCCTGCACAATGTTCTTCACAGCATGAAATAACTCACCTGCAGCTCTTCACTGTGGCTTTTCAAGAGACCTCACACAAGTATAGGTTCTGTCCAAAGGCTTTTTAATCTACTGGATGTGACAGGCAGTGGGCCACGTGGAGCACATGTAGCACACAAAAAACCACAAAAGTACAAACAGCACATAATTGATTACCATCTCAAGTGGTTTAATTGGACATTATTGTTTTCTAAGGAGCAGGTAGAAAATAATAGACCATTTGATTGCATGTAATTATCCTAAAAGCAGCAGCCAGTTAACACAATAAAACAGCAGAGAAAATATTGTGCTTGTTGTCCAAAAAGAAACTACAAAAAAGAAAGAAAATAGTTCTATTTACACAGTTGGCAGAATGGATTGTCGTTGCACCTGTGTAAAAGAGTCGTTGTTTTGTTGTTAAAGTTCAGCTGTGGAGCAGTAGGGCGAGTTTTATTCTTGTGAACATGTGACCATAAACCACTCTGATGTGAACTCAAACCAGTTTTGTGTGAAATAATGGGGACACACATGAAAAGAAGCCATAGATTCAGTTCACATGTACAAAATGTTATTTAGCAGGAGGCAAGAATGAAAAAGTGGTGTGAAGGAACAAAGTGTGAGGGCAATTTTCACAAATGGCCTATTCCACAGTGATGATTTAGCTTTAGATACTCATCCTGCTGTCACCCAAACACCTTTAGCATTTACCTCCCAGTGTTGAGGGCAGGATATAGTCTGCTGTGCGCAAAAGAAATATTGATCTGAGCAAATGAGCAGCAACTTAATTATAAGTAGACACATCTAGTGTAATATACACTAGAGACAGCTTGTCACTCTCTCTGAGATATGAGTAAGAAGATCAAACAGGAGTGCTCTTCATCTGGCCAGATAATCAGAGTACTTTCCCCCTCCCTCTTCCTTCAGTTCTCCTTCAATGACTAGTGCCTCCTCTTCTGCCTGACTGGTTTGATCAATAATGTTAGCCAGTGCTAATACTAAGGAGCTAGGCTAGCTCACTTTAATGACCACATTAATAATGAATCATCGCCAATGAGGCACCCTACTTCAGGCAGCTATTAATGGGACCTATTGTAGAATCATTTTTAACGCTAATGGCCACATTGACGGGTGTGAAGTAACCAGCTAATCGCTGGTCCTGACATTGGCCACACTAGCTTTGCCCCTCTTGATTGCAAATTAAGTGGAGGTCTGTATCTGTTTTGTTGTTATCATTGTAATGTTATACAGTGTACTAAGAGCTGCTAGCTGAGCAAACACATGAAGTCACTGGATGAGGTCAGCAGGCTCAGTTCAGAGCCCTGCTCTTCTGCTAGAGTGATCCTTCTGATGTGTTTCAAGTGCAACACGTCGCGAAGAGTTTAATCCTACTTTAGTAAAAGCTATGAAGTCATGAATGACTCTTACAGTAGACTTAGCTAGTCGTCATCATCACTTTAAGGTATCTTTCGGTGCTGAGGGCTTATAAGTATTTTAACAACATCAGACAGGCAATTCACTACAATAGAACCATATCCAGAAACAGTCTGAAGTGCAGATAGAAAAAATTAACTGATTCTGGCGCGTGTTTTACACCCTCAGAGAATTCATATCTACTTATTGTTTTCACTATTGATTTTCCCTCTGCTACTCTCTGTGATGTTCTCACATCCATCACATCCATCCTTGACATTCTCAAACTAACACTACACATCCTCTCAGACAAACACATTGGCATACAGTACAGACAACCAGAGACACACACCGTTGGACTCACACATGCATGTGGACACAGACATACACGCAGAAGCACATGCGCACACAACAGACATGGCTGTTTGTCTGCCTGTCGGGCGGCTGACTGTGTAAATTTTACATGAGATCTAAGCTGGTGTGTGGGATGCCACTGTGCTTGGTGTGTGTGCCAGAACAAGGAGGCTGTGTGTGAATGCACTGAACCTGAAGTAAAATGGCATGTTCATATTTTAACCATCCAGTCTCTTTGCATTTTTCATTCAACCAGAAATTCAGACACCTACTGTATAAACCTACAGTACTCAAACTGCAGAATAGATCCTGAACCTTTGTACAAATTGTGGTCATCTGAAAGATTCTCTTCAATTGGCGCAATATCTATAACAGCAGTTATAATCATTTGTATGCTTTGCGATATGGGCTCTTCCCTGTCACAATGTCTTTGTCACAATAATATACATGACAGAGAAGACTGGATGCATGTAAACTAAACTGTTTGGGAAATGAAAGGAACATAGCAATGATCATTTGGTCCTTTCCTAACAGGGTAAAAGGTATTCAAAATTGCCCAACATATTATAGCCAGAATTTTATTAATAAATTGATTACAGTATGAGTGAGCTTACACAATTTAAACTACACTGATTATTATTATTATTATTATTATTATTATTATTATTGATTTTTTAAATTTCGATTACTGGCAGAGGTTCACAGTATGTCTCAAACTGGTCCATTTTATCTCCAGTTCAGTAGGTAGTGAATCACTATGTAATTAATTAGACTTCAGGCAAAGCTTAAGTTACTAAATGAATGAACATCGGGGCACCGATTAGTCAATAATCTGTGACACAATTTCAAGGCAGTGCATGAGAATGATGTCACATCAGCAACACAAGGTATCTCTTGGGTAAGCTCACTTAAAAAGAAAAAAAATAACACAAAGGGTAACTTGTTAGATATACAGTATGTAGCTATAACAATAGTTTAATTTGCTTGCCAAGGGGCCTTTTTTACAGAGGCATAGTTATATAGTCAGCATAAAAAAACACAGTGGCAGCTAAGGACTATAATGAGGAAGTTTGATTAAGGTAAGTTTAACTCTAACAATAGTTAGTATTACTGTAGCTGTGTTGCCCCTACTATGACATGGTAAAAACATGCTCTAGCTCTTGTCTAGTGCAACTTTTAGTAATCTAGTGTAGTACATCTGACAGACTCCAAAGATCACATCCACTGAAGAGAAAGAAAATTATGTCTCCCATTATTAGCTGCTGAAAGTTTCTGGTGTTGTGAGTAATGTTAAAAATATTTCACCATTCCATCCTTTGACAACACTTTTGGTAACTAGTGATTAGCCCTAACACAAGAAGCTTTAGGATCTTTGCTCGTTGTTGTTTTTGTGGTATCAGCAGTTGTCTAAAGCTTCTTTCCTCTCCCAATTGTTTTCCAATATCAAAAACTGGAGGAAGGACATGCCATGCTTAAAAAAGGCAAGTTGAATAGTTGGCTGTCTAACTAAAACATTACACCTACCTTTGGACAAGCTCCAGTTTTCTACTATAGTAGTACTTAGTACTTTTGGCCTTTTGACAACATGACCACATCATTAATTCCTCAACTGTCCCCTGTTTGAATTGGCATGCACTCTATGCAGCCTTTTAATTTGTGTTTCGTCAAGAGACACCGGCAATGATGTGCACTAAGCAAAAGAGTGTTGGGGATGTTGGAGAAAACTATATATAAAAACATTTTTATAAACCTTTAGCCATTAGAATGTGCAAAACCATATCATATCTGTAACAGTAAGAAGATATACACATCCCTGTTCATGTAAACAGATTGTTCATACTAGTGAGTCACAGGACAATGACTCAAAGCTTTTTGACACATCCAGACAGCAGCAGTCTTATGAGAAGAAATGTAAAAAATTGCATATTATAAGCAGGCTATGCACATAACCACTCAGTTTAAGAATCGCAGTACAAGAACGGGACAGGACTGCCAGGCCTGTCAAATAGTGGTTTGTAATACTGATGACAAAATCTGAATTGGGCAGACAAACAACATAAATCTGTGGATGCATCCTTCCTGGTGGTAATGGTACAGGCTGGTGATGGAGGTGTAATGGCATAGAGAATGTTTCCTAGCCACACAAAAGGCTCTTTAGTAGCAAGTAGCAACTGGGCATAACTTGAATGTTACAGTCCACTTTCACATTATTGCTGACCAGGTACATGAGCATGACAGTTCCTGGAAAATGGCATCAACTTAACTTTTTTTCCAGTGGGCTGCACAACCCCTATATTTAAACCTAATAGAGTAGAAATTTAGGAATGAGGTGGCATGGTATATTCACAGCATGGATGTTCTTATGAAAAATCTGTAGAACTGTTGCAGCACTATTGAGTCAATGTGTCCTGTAAAGTATTTACAACATGAATCCATGCATATTGAAATTCAGTTTGTTCTAGAGGCCAGCAGTGTCCAACTGGAACTATAGAGACTGTCTTAATACATATAGAATCATTTTCTTCTTTGAGTATCAACCCTGCTTACGTTGGATTCAGATACTTAAGTGTTAGTTTCTCATAATGTCTGAAATATGCAATCGGTTTTACTGTAGTAAATTTCAAATTTTTACAAGGACTTCATGATACCACAAATGTCCTCACAAATATCCCATTCAATCAAAAAAGGATGATGGGTTGAGCTGGAGTAAGGCATGATATTGAATGGCAAGCATCTGTAGCTTCAATGAATGCCCTTGCACAACATAATCCATACATATATGCATGCACTCAATTCGGATGCTCGCACATATACACATATACAGATGTACACACACTGTAGGAGCAGCGTAATCTCCTCTAGAGGGGCAGCTGTGGGTAGAGCCATTTGTTTTGGGGATGATTTGTTTGTTTGGATCCTGGCACCCAGAAGAGCAGTAATCAGAGGAGTTAGCAAACAGGATTGTGTTAGCCGTGACACTGAGAATCCTCCCCCACAGGGCCCAGGCCCAAACAGCTCAACGCTTTGGCTCTAAAAGCAGTGCCAGACTGACACACACATATACAATCACATATACCCATTGTCAAAGCATGTGATGTGACTGATGTTAATTGTACTGATTTGTTTGTTGGGATCTAGTACTGACTTTAGCATCGATCCCTTCCAGGTGAGAGAATACCACATTTCAATGTGTGTATTGTATGAAGGTAGTGTATGTGATATCAACTGATTAATTTTGGTCTATTTTGGTCCATGTTCTCTGTTGATATGTACTAATACTTTCTGTCATTCTCCTTTACTTTCTCCCCTTCCCACATTTCCTTTCCCTCATTTTTTCCTCTTTTCCATATCTCTTATTCGTATTCTTGTCCTCTCTACTTCCATGATTTCTCTAAATGTCTCCCTCCCTTTCAATCCTTTCTGTCTTTCCTCACAGGCCTGGTAGTGAGAGAGGCAAGCATAGAGATCACTCGGCAGCAGGTGGAGGAGCTGTTTGGGCCGGAGGACTTCTGGTGTCAGTGTGTGGCCTGGAGCTCCGCAGGGACCACCAAGAGCCGCAAAGCCCATGTCCGCATCGCCTGTGAGTATTCTCATCCCACTCCTCATCCCATTACTCAGTCTTTATCTTCTCTCTCATCTTTGTATTCCTCTCCAAACAAGATCTCTCGGCTGCCAAGAAAATGCGTCTCGCAGACCAACTTGTGTATCATGACAGATTTATAGATTCTGGAGATAGAAGCAGTGAAAAAAAGGTTTTACTAACATGGGACTCAAGTGTCCCTTTGAACTTGAGTTGGTAAAAAGCCTTCAGAATCTGTTTCCTTGTGTACAGTATAAACCTGGAGAAAGAGTGCAGAAGAGAAGGAGAGCTGCAGCAGTTTATACACAGTAGAGCGGCTACGGCACATGTTTATGCCAGTATTCCCTCTTTTTCCTGTAGGTGGTCCTCATTTTTTCTCTGCCTGTGTGTTTGTCCTCCTTCTGAAAAGCACAACACAATTGTTTCCAAGTAATGAGAAACATTCTGTTGCTTCTAAAGTTTGGGCTCATTTTTAACTGTTCACCAAAGGATCTGCCAATCAAAATCTGAAAAGTAATGAAACCCCAGAGGACTCGGCGAGGAAAGCAGAGTTGTAAGAGTATAGTTGTGACATCAGGGCAATGCTTCTACAACTCAATGCATATTACATAACCCAACCCGCACTTTCAACTCCTGTTAAAGTCATTTCAAGGTATTGTGACTGACATGTCCCTCCCAGCTTTGCTGTTTCTGTTTTGACTTGTGGTAAACAGACAAAAAATGCAACACCCACTTGCAGTGTGTTGTACTCTCATCAAATATATTGTTATCACTGCTGGATAGGGCTGGATAGCGATATCACTTGAGCTTAATGTTTGGCTGGCAACTCAGTGCTACTGTCAGAATGATTTCATCTTCACTATACAGTACAGCAGAGTAGCGCAGTACAGAGTCAGTGTCCATGGTTTTCACCTGATCTAGTCCATTTAGAGGCACTTAGCAATCATATACCTGTCCCTCTCAATTTTTATCTCACCTAATTCTCATTTTCTTTCTCTGCATCTTTATGTCGCTGTCTCTCTAACTGTTTCCGCCTGTTTTCTGTACAGTTTCTCCTTAAATTCAGTATATTCCCTCTTTTTCAAACAGCAGTAGCTCTTCTCATTACTGCTTCTGTTATGCTAGCCTGGTGAATCAGAATCATGCCTCTCAGTCTCCCACTGAGCCCACTCCCGCTGCTCCACCTCCTATAATCACCCATGATGAGCAGCCTTCCAGCACTAACCTATCCCTCAAATCACAATGGACCCCTCTTCGCCTCCCATTAGCTTCTGCTGAATGGATTAGCTCCTCTACTGGGCTCTCTCTCCAGGCAGGCTTCTTGTCAGAGCCAGACTCTATCCCGTTAGGCTAATGGAAACTGGGCTTGTTTTCCTCTCCTCTCCCATCATCTAAACATATACAGTTTAATCAGACGGTGAGTCAGAGCCAGTGCTGGCAAGTTAAGAGGTTGTTGTGTTGAAGAACTGGCTTTCAGACTTGCAAAAAGGCTGGTCTGGCTAAAAGTATTGTCAGCGTTTCTGTGTGCTCGTTGGAAGAAGAGAGAATGTGTAAATTCCCTGTTATTGTCTTTTCTTCATGTGACCTCAACAAAACCGTTTTGATTGGCTTTCATATCTGGGAAGCAGTGATGGCTTGCCAAAGAGAGGCAATAAAAGTTTGTGCACAGAAGCAAATTAAATGAATGAATCAAATCAAAACATTGTCGGAGGGTAGTGTTTGCCGAGAAAGCTGGAAATTGATTTTCTTGTTTGTTTGTGGCCTTGTAATTTTACGAGTACAACATAATCAGTAAAAAACCTCAACTTTATTACTAGTGACTTTACTAATGATTAAAACTCTTGGTAAGTCATTCTTAATCTAGATTTGCACCAGTACGCAATGATTTACTAAGCGAGGAAGAAACTGTTTCTGAAGCATAAGGCTGGTGTAATTTAGCATTAAGTAGCCAAACATATCCACTTAAGGTAATGGTTGTCATATGTGTATCCTTCTGAGGGCGAGCGAGGCTGGAAGTGTTTCTCTGCTGAGGAGGGACTGATGTGACTCCCACAGGAATGTCGACTCAACTGGTCCCACCCTTCAGTGTCCCACAGTACCGTTCACGGTTAAGAGAGGACAGGAGAGACTCCAGAGGGGAAGCATAATTTAAACACACATCCAATAAAATATATAGTGCAAAATAATCACTTGCATGCTACTTACTGTGTTTCATCTAGAGTAATGCCAGAGGTTTGCAAACCATGATGGGGGAAAAAAACAATACAAGCACTGGGTGTTTAATTTTAGTTTAACAAGCTGTAGTTGATCTGCTACAAGAAGTATGAGTAGTAAAAGCATGAATATTTCACATGAACTCACAAACACTGGAGTATGCCATAAATATAGTGTAATTCAGGCTATTCAGTGATTTTTATGTTCAATAATGCATCCACTTGGTGGTAGTTGTGGCAGTAACAGGTTCTGGTTTTACACTGAAATAATTGGGGGAAAAAAGACAGTGTGGATTTTCTGGCAACAAAAACAGAAATGTAACGATCTACACAAATATATTAATTAGCATTTTGTGACCCTCTACATGTATGTAAACATTGTGTTCCCATTGACTTTAAGGAAGTTATGTGGCTCTAAAGTCAGAGTTTTTACTTCTCATGATAAACACACTATATTACACTACACACACTACACTATTGTAAAACATGTTTGGGCCAAACCAGAAACTGCTATGGACCTTACCATGGACACTACCACCAGTAAGTGGCTGCTAGGCATTATGGTCATCATAACACCTGAATGTATAGTGTAAAATGTAAAAAGTCAATGAAATCTGACTACTGCTATGACTCATAAAGGAAAAAAAGTGAGTAACTGTTTTTGTAAATCTTATGTGAAATGTATTGACTTTACCTTTTTAAAAACAGAACCACCAAATCGAATGCTGAAATACTGCACACTGAGCAGCCAGGCCAGTACCCAGTGAAGACATGCATACTTTCCAGTTTCCATTTATTGAATTTGACTCTAGTGCATATATAGTACTGTATATCAAAAAGTGTGTTACAGTGTAAGAGAAGGTGTGCCTGATTCTCCTCCTCACCTGTCATACTGTGACTGCATCTTCTTTTATCTTTTGGAAGCAATTTGAACTAGGATCCATCTCTACGTTGTAGTTCTGACATCAGGGCAACAGTAGAATGACTCTTAAAACTTCAAACAACAGTACCCTTTTGAGACGTAGTTTTCCTTTCGCTGTCCTTTCCTTCCCTTCTCTTTCCTTTCTGACTTAAGAAAAACTGTTTGTCCTTGGATCAAATTTGATAAAACTATGTCCCAGAATATGCCCCTCCAGTCATTCCCTCTTTTAATTTCATACCAGACTTTTACGGAAATTGCTTTCAATTCAACACTCACCCTTTCAGCTTTTATAATACATTGAAATTTGTGGAGTTATGGCATATTACCCTGAAGACACGCATACTCTCAGGTTGAATTGGGACAAGGGCTCTCACTGAATTTGTTATTTTAAGGTTCATTTTTCCAAATAAAAAATGAACCTTAAAATTACTATAGGTATTCTTTAGGGCTTCCGGGTGTAGCCTGATCATGTATTCTGTAATAAGAACATGATGTAGTTTCTCCTGGGAGGGATGTGGAACGGTTAGCTGAACAGTCTCTGTTTCAGTATAATGTCTCCTTGTGTAATAGCTATTGAACAAAAACAAAGCAAGTGACGAAATCAGGAAATTGAACCTCCGTCTTGATCAGGTTTTAGGGATGTCTCTTTTAATTGCAGGTGATGATGCCTACGAGAAACCATAGTGAGAATGATATGTCCTTATATATCCATTCATACACATACTTCAATCTCCCCAGACATTGAAGAACAGTTATTTACTATGATAGATGTGGGTACTGTAGCCTATTACATTTCTACAACCATTGTACCCAAGAGCATTAGACGTGTTATGTGACTTATTATGTTCTCAACCTGAAGTAAAAATTCGGCCATACAATTTGTGTCACCGCACTGGTGTTTTCAGTCTACAGTATACTCACATCTAAAACTTGAATTCAGCTCTGAAAGGTTTGAGCTTGACTTTAAGGTTTGCTATAACCTCTCAGCTTGTAGTTATAGCATCGAACAACAAGAGTTCAGTTCATGTCAGATTCTTTATTCTCTTCTTGCAGATTAAAGACTGTGGAAGAGAGTTTGTGTTTGTGTACATGTCCCTATACACCATATAAATGTATTACTTGTTGAAACATTTGAAAAAATAAATTCAAATGTATGTATAATAGCTGTATAGGAAAAACATTCTACTTTAGAGCAGACTGTGGTGGATGTGGTTTCTGCTTTAGATTAAATGTGTCAGTAAAAAGGCTAAAGAGTGTGTTTGCCAGGAATATTGCAAAGGCTGTGGAAATGGTATCAGTGGAGTTTGGAGGTTTGATTGTAGATTTGATGCTTCAGTAACTCCAAAGTTCCCAAGTAGTACTGTAACTCCCCATTAATCTCCTCTCCTCTGTTGTTGTGTATGATGCCCCATGCTCCTGTCTCAGTCTGTGCAGCAGGTGATGATATATGTCTAATGGGCTTCAGGTTCCAGTGTAGCATGACACCGTCAGTAATCCTGCCCTGTCAGCTCCAGTATCCCTGCCCTGCACTGCTCTATCAGGGCTCTCACACCACAGAAATATTGGTTTTTCATTGGAGGGCGAGTGATCCCCTTCTCCCTGTCTCCCTTCCATCTGCTTCAGGCAAGTTTATCTGTGTGCTGAAGGTGAAGGAGAGATAGAAAGAAAGCATACATCTCAGTTACAGTTTCTAACATTTAAATACACATTGTTGTGTATTGCTTTTGCACAGGGGCAATTATTATTGATGAGTTAGCCTGCCTTTTCTTTTGAAGATTTATTGTTAGTATACCAATAGTATTATTGATTGACTCAGCATTTAATATTAAACATAGCTCTCAAAACAGCGCTCACATCTACCGGTCAATGAGATAAAGGTAAATATTGATACACTATGTCTTTCTGTCTCTTCATTGTAGACTTGAGGAAGACATTTGACCAGGAACCTCTTGGGAAAGAAGTGTCACTCGAACAGGAAGTGTTGCTCCAATGTCGTCCACCTGAAGGCATCCCAGCTGCTGAGGTAAGATTTAAAAGGCATTTCACTGAGCCAATACACTGTAGTTGTCAGGATAATTAGATTACTTGTTTGAAAAGATACATTCTAATATGCACTTAAGTTTCCCATAGAAATGCAGGCAGTTGTGATTATCCATACTAAGCCCAGCCAAAAGTTCTCTCCTCAAATCCAATAAACTGGCTGCTCTGAAAAGAGGTTTATGTGAAGAGCTTCCCTGACTTTTTGGTGTTGGTTTCTGTTGAAATATCGCCATCATTTCTGGTGTGATTTTTAGAAGAGTATATAATGGGTAGCTAAAATGTCCAACTCCTACATGATTGTATATTTAGTATATGTATTTGTTAGCATGTATTATATATTTTTTTTGGTAATGCCAGTTATTGGTTCTGTCCTTTTATGCCACATAAAAAGGTGAAAACTGTGTTGATTGCAGAATTTGCCTCAGTTTTGAACTCTGCTCATTTCAAAAGTTGTAATGAAATAACACTGAATAAATCTGCTACAGTCCAGCACACAGATAAGGACATTTTTCCACCACTGCCTGGGCTATTTAAGCTGTTTGGGTATTTCCGACCATCGACCAGTCACTGCAATTTGGTCAGAGAAGAGAAAATTGTAATTATCTGCTGAGGGAAAAAAAGAATAAAACCAGTTGTGTCCCTGTGTTACCTTAGCTCAGCCAATATCTCCTCCCTGCTCTACTTCCTCCCTGCCCTACAGTAGAACACTGTTATAGCTGCATTTGAAAAGGCTCAGTTGAGATTGCAGGAACATAAATAGAGGATGAAAGGGTGGTTTGATGGGTGGGTGGGTGAGGGGGCAGGCTTAGGTGTTTTTTATTTTTATTTTTCTGAGTTGGGGGTGTAGGGACTGAACTCTGTAAAGGCTTGTGAGTGACCTGGAAAAGCTGAGTTAAGTGAGTGGAACTGCACAGCATTTATCCCTGCTGAAAGTGCTGACAGGCTAAATGGACGAAAGTTTTGGACTGGCACTCGGCAGACTCTCCGTATACAATCCAGGCTTCAGTCTGATAGTGTTGCTGTAACAGCCATATAGTATTGGTTATTCTGCCGCCTGTCTGAGGTCTCTCTGTCAATCCTGGATCGGCTCAGCGCAGCGATTAAAGACTCAGCTGGGGTTCAATCATGACACATCTATGCTTTTTGAGATATGGAGTTGCTGTGGCAACCCAGATAGGAGACTTGTCAACATTATTAGCATTTACAGTCTGGGTAAAGGTATGCATTTGTGTGTGGTCAAGTACTGTA
Source organism: Siniperca chuatsi (assembly GCF_020085105.1). Lineage (NCBI taxonomy): Eukaryota > Metazoa > Chordata > Actinopteri > Centrarchiformes > Sinipercidae > Siniperca > Siniperca chuatsi. Next base: position 12,945,275 of record NC_058059.1, read on the forward strand.
GAATTTTAATGTTTAATGTTACCTATCATTGAACTAGCCATCTATTCAACAAATGAGAGGAAAAATAATGCATAGTTAAATTCTGCAAGGAAAACGTTGGAATATGAAGAGTACAGTATGAAGTCTTTATGAAGAAGAATTTAGGATATGGTGTGCATTGAGAGCATTGTTTTCTCTGTTTACTTTTCCTTCTATGATCGAGTTGAATTTTGTGCATTTACAGAGGCACGTCTTAAGCTTCTTTAATTACTCACACTTACCTCATGGCAACAAAAAAAGACAACAGTTCCATTCCACAAGTTGTTTTTCCTCTTTTTTTCTCAACTCAAACACAGCTGCCTCAGTGGGGAAAAAGGACTAAACTGAATGCTGCTTTTTCATCTGTGTTTGTCAGGCCTTTTCTCACACAAGCCCGCCAGAGAAAAAGCCTCGGAAAAAGCAGATGGGCTAAGTCTGTGGTTACATATGAATCTGCAGAAATATGTAGCAGCCGTTGTGAAGGAAAGATCTGTCATATTTCACCCACTCTAAGACAAAAAATATATATCGAGAGAGGATGAGAGAGGCTGAAGGCAGAGGGAGAAGAGCTGTTGAGGTTTGTCGGGGTTGGATCCAGTGGGTTGTTGTCAGGCCTCCAGTGGGCTGTCAGTTCGCTCTGTGGTTCCTTTACAGGCCTTTGCCTAGTGAGGGAGAGGCTGGCAGGATGGCAGGCTGTGGCTAAACCATAAAACCAATGCTCTTACAGCACTTTTGTTAAATCATGTAGACTGTATGTGATGGACATTGTGCTGTGTGGCAGGCTTCCAAAGCTATTCTTTCATGTAAAAGACAAGCAGGACATACATACTGTGCTGAATTTGCATGTACTGTATAGTCACATCCTTGTATTTCCACATGCGTGTTCACATGTCAAAGTACCAGCAAGGACATTAACATGTGTGCACATGTTAATGTCCTTGCTAACATGCATAATAACATGCTGCCAATAACTCAACTGAGCACCGAAAGTCAATTCATCTATTCTGTAGAGTGAACAGTGCGATTGTGGCTGACCAGCTGGCAGAAGAAGATTCACAGCTGATGACTTTGTGCTTCCTCTTTTCAAACTAGAACAAAAAAGTTTATCCGTTATTTAGGTTCATCACAACTATCCAAGCTTGTACACATTACAAAGTGCATCAAGCTATCACCATCTTCTATTGCCACTGTTGGTTTCCAGTTAGAATGTTAGCTGGGAAGCTATTCTAATAGTTAAATGGTTGCAACCACTGACACTTTCTGACACTTTCTGATGTTGTTAGTATTTTTACTTAAGTTTTAAAGAAGGTATTTTGATCAGTCATAATCCCCAATTTTTGCAGCTGTTTTAGTCGATGAGTTACCAAAGTAACTCACCCCCCCACACACACATATTCTCAGAACTAGGAAGCCCACGTTCTGGAGAATCAAAGTAAGTCAATCACAATTAGTTTTGATCTCAGATTACAAAGAGGAACTGCGCTATTTGATGTTATCCAGCATCAGTCCTGTGTTCCCTCTTTGTCTTCCCAGTTTTCAGATGATTTACATTATAGGTTTTCACGATGGTTTACCACAGTAATGACATTCTCTGATTCCATTTAAGTGGTTTTGCGTCTTTGTTGGCTTTCTGCGGGGGCTGTTGCCCTGAAAACTAAACATTATGCTGAATAATCAGGACAGCTCCTGTGATGATACAGCAGCTTTTCATAACAGAATATATGAAACAGTTCCCATCAGACATCTCAGAGGTTTTCATATTTGGAGTTGAGTCAGAGCTCAGAGGTATCATAGCTCTTATTTTTGACAGGTTATTCACACTTGATACATTGATTTTCTGGTGTACAGATAGACCCTGAGTTGTGGAATACAGACACACACACACACACACACACACACACAAAGAAAACAAGCAGCAGGCATTTATTTTGGCTCGCCTTGTGACCATTACCAATGGAACTTTGGCCTTGGAGGACTGAAATACTGCGAGTGAGGTTTCTGAAATAGCACAAGGATTCAGTCATCTGAATGTCTTGTATTGTCTGAATACATTAGACACTCACCAGGCTCCCTAAAAGTCATTGTTACACGTTTCCATAGCCATGAATATTTTATATATACTTAATCAAGAGCAGAAGGAAAATGTAACTGTTGAGGCTATTCTAGGAAGGAAGGGAGAGGGAGTGATTTGGGAGGAAAGGTTTGGTTTCTGTGTTACGTGGGCTTACTTGCTGAGTGCTACCCATAGATAGAAGTAAAGATCAACTCAACGCAGATCCTTCTCTTTGAATACCTCCATGAAGCTCTTTCATCAACATTTAAAGGGCCTCTACAGAAGTAACAGCCGCCTCTTTTCATACTGAAGAATATGTGGCAGGCTCATAAAGTGGACTTAAACCCACTTTGTGAAAGAATGCAGCTTTATTGTTCCTTTCTCTTTTCTTCTGCCATGCCCTCCATCTCCAGCTCCACTTCAGAGCACTTGTCACAGCCCTGAGAGAAAGACAAGAGTTCATAGGTGATGCAGCACTGTGAGCTGCTGAGCCTGTTTCCATGGAAGCAGGATTTTAATTCAGGCATCTCCTCAGTCAGCCGGGGTCCTGCCGTGTTATCATGGGTAACGAGTCATTGATGCTCTGCAGGGAAGGGGCCCTGCTGCCATGATTAAGTCCATTGGCTTTACTGAAAAGAAAGCCAGGAAACACAAAGATCTTTACTTCACACTCCCTCATCCAGAGAAGTGAGAAAACTAAGTCACATTAATTTAGACAGCTGGGACAGCAGCCAGAGCCAAATTCAAGGGTTTCACATGTAGTTTTATGAATCCATAGGGACAGTAGATTTTGTTATTAAGCTCAATTATGTTTCCTCACTTTTTGTTATTGACTATATGTACTGATAATGACTCTCAGGATTGAGTGTTATGTTATAAAATTGAATCTAGCTCAAATATCTTGACTGTGGCACTTTATGGAGATACAGTAACCACCTTTTCCACACATCAAACCATGATGTAAATGTCAGTGATTACTGTTGAGTTTAGGCCTAGTTCTACTTAATAGGTGAAGTGAAGGCATAGAGCAAACGGCAGGTCAGGTCACCTTGTCAAGAAATAGCTGAGTGTTTCCTCCCAGTCAAAATGGTGCATAGCGTAGTTATGAGGAGGGGCAGGAATGTCAAGAGTAACAACACTTCAGTGCCTAGTGAAAAAGGAAGTGTGTTTTTATTAAGGTTACCCATGGGAGAGAAGATGTCAGGAGGCCAGACCAAATCCCTGTGGCAATCAACCAAAGATTGCCCTTCAGGTACTCACCTGTCAATCATCGCAGTTTTCCTGTACAAAGGCTGTGATTTTCTCTAATAGCCCAACATTTGCGAGCTCTGCCCTTTCTACTGTTACCTCCAATGGGTCAGGCCTTAACAAACATTTACATGTACACTTTTGGACCAGAGGGGGTTTTCTGTGCATATATTCCATCAGACCACCTATGAGAAAGAAATTGTAGGACAGAGATGAGATGCACTGCTTGGGGCTCTAGAAGGATGCAAAGATTTAAACTGATACTAGAAAACAAAACCCAAAAACTACTATATGTACTATGGGCTACAAGACTAACTTACTGCACGTATTGTAAACCCCTTGCCATTCTTTGTGTTTTGAATCACTGGTTCACCTGCCATCACAGCTTTCTCCCAAGCCCTTGAGGTAAACACATCTTCTTGGTTTACACTTCCAAAAAGGGCATAAAATAATAAAAATCACATTTCTCTGTGCAACCTGGAATTGTAGGGAAGGTGAATTGCTGGATGCCAGGTGGTATTTTCATTTAACATGGGAATGAGACATAAATGAAAGAGTTCTCATTTTGGGGTAAAGTGTTTCATAATCACTTTTAAATGATTTTTGAGCTGTGTGCACTGAAGTTGTGAATCGATTCCAGCAATTTTATCCTTGCTCCAGAAGGTTGTATTGTATACCGAGAAAGTTCTGACCTGTATCGGTGCACAAAAACCCTCTCCCTTGGCGGAGTTATCAGCTAAGCTTTTCTAAAATGCCAGAGGAGACTCGAAGGACTCCAAGGACTACATGCACAGTCTATCACACAGTTCTCCAGCTTGCAAAGCTGCAGCCAAAGTAATGGTTTATACTAGTTTATTATTTAATATTTCACATAAAATAGCATGTGTGTGCCATGCCTCTCTGCAGCCAACTTGTACTTGTCCACCCACACGTGACTGTATAAAAAAATCTGGCTTAAAAACAGAATGTACAGTATAATGGCAAAAATCCCATATTCACATCATCGCCATCAAAATATAATCAACAGTTTTTTGGACCAAGGATGATTTATACACCAAATTTTAAACCAATCTCTTTTTTTGGGATACCTCCCTCACAAACAGACAAAAAGAGAGTGGTGAAAACATAAACTCCCCCCAACTTTATGTCAGTTGTAGGAGGTGAGGAATCATATTTTAAGAGGCATATGAACTGTGCAAGAGAAAACAGAGAGAGTTGTGTTGCAGCAGAGAAGTGTCTGGCTGTCCTTGGAGCTAGTTTAAGAAATGGCTATTTTCCTTCAGAAGACTGTGGAGAGCTTTAGGCGGGACTGAGCAGGAGGAAGTCATTACTCCTGGCTCAAATCTCAGTGATCCGTCTTCTGTATGGACACCTGCAGTAGAACCACTCCAACTCCACCTCTGTTACCTAACCTCATCCTCCCTACTCTGCCCAACCCTATCCCATTCCAGCCCCACCACATACACCCTCACAAACACACAAGTAAGTAAGTAAGTATACAAGCAAGTAATACAAGCATACACGCACATACAAACATTTTCCCATCACATCTCAAGATATCACACCTTAGTGCATTTCAGCTTGTTAATATTTATACAGCTCACATTTCCATACTTGTCATGCAGGCAGATGCAGAGCATATGGCTTGTTGTCTTGTAGTGAATGATTGAATAATCAGTTTGTAACCTTTTGTGGCTCATTCTCCAGGTGTGTCATTCAAGCCTGGAGCGGATATATGCTGTGAAAAAAAGGGAAATGAATAAATTACATTGGATAGATAGTTAGACTTCATGTGGAGAAGCAGGAGAGCTCATTATGACTTCTCTGTAGAGGAGTCTCGCACATTTCTGTGGAACATTTTTTCCCTCCCTGTTCTTCCTTTTCACACCCCTTTCCACCCCCACACTCTGCTGTACGTTCTATTTCTGACACAACAGCAATGAGTAATGAATGGTTTTGCCTTGCACTGGTTCTTAACAAGTGAGTGGATTGTATACAGTGTGTTCTGTATATTGGGCTAATTAGTGTTGTGCTGGCACACCCTGGCAGAGCACAGAAACATCCCACTCAGTGGTTACTCCCACGTCGCTGCTGCAGCCAGGTCTGCAGCCTGTTGTGTTTGCTAGTGGAAGAAGAAGTGGCAGTGGAAAGACACTGAATCTGCGTCCTAATTCAGGACCTGGATGAAGACATAGACCACCATGGTGGGTCTTTCAAAAGACCTGAAGGCTAAATGTGTGCCTTAATTTTACATGTTTATCACAAGTCTGTTGCCCTGATGTTTACAGTTCAAGGTGTGATGTTAGACATATACTGTAGACACATGATAGACAACTGTCAAATAGCGTATACGGTTAAGGTGGCTCTTGATTACAGCTTGAAATGAATGTTGGTGCAACTTTACTGCTTTGGTTCACTCCCACCACTCTCATAGTTTTCAAAGTTAGCAACTAGTTGGTAAACATAGTGGAGCATTTAGCAGCTAAAGAGCCAGATGTTTTTCATTGGAGTTGGTGGAGACCAAAAATGAAGCTAAAAGGAGAGTGAAAATTGGGCTTACATTAGTCAGGTGGACACAAACACGGCATAAGCAACTATTTGGTAACAAGTTTGCCATATCAGCCTTATAAGGTGATGATGTCACTCCTTTACTGCTTGTTTCTGCTGCTCCCAAATGGTAAAAAAAAAAAATCAGTTATTGCTGGTTTAAAGATCGCACAAAATAAGGACTTGAACTTCTAGAAAACTGTCACTTCCTGGATAACAGTGCATATTCAGTGGTGACCTCATGCTGTACTACTAGATGTAAATACAAAGTCCAACGAATGAGTCATCACAAATTTCTAAACAATCCCATTTTTCTGCCCATCTCATCAAATCAAACTACTTTTTGGTTACTTGACTGAACCCTCATTATCTAACGCCGTGCTCCAGCATCCCCTTTCAATAAAAAACTGTCTGGCTTCCTGTATTTACACCTTGCATAGTCTACTCTATGTGGTTGGTTGATATGACCTATTCATGTGATATTTTCTAGCTTTACAACTTGATGAGGATCCACTGAAAATGCATTAAATCCATTAAAAACTGACCAGCACAATGCTCATTTGTGTTCTCAAAAGAATAGGGGGAAAAAAGCTGCATTTCTTGATCACATTTGGAGAGGCCTTTCAAATGGAAAAAGCCCTGTCGAACCGTTATTGCATATTCATATGGTCTAGAAATGCAAACTTCAGAGGCTCCAGTCTCTAAAATGGGACCCAGTTTAAGTCTGTGTAAAAGGCAGTGCCACCCACAAGTCACTGCAGCTATAAACAATAAGTTGACAGGCGACTTTTGGCCTCCTCTGTCTGCTTGACCACTTTAATGAATCAGGGCACCTGTGCACAATGTCATTCTGTGGCTGTACTATATGTATGCATGCTGTAACTATGCTGTAACACTACACATATGTCACTGATTCATAATTATGAACATCATTGATTTCCCTCCTCCACGCTGTCCAGCATTTGACACCTCCTTTTTCTAACCTGTCTTTATTATTTTTCTCAGTACCACCCTACATATCCTGGTCTGTGAATTTTCCAGAGCTCAAAATTTGTCTCTTCTTAGCCGGATCTCTTTCTTCTTTGTTTTGCTTTCCCTTTCCCTTCTCACTCATAACTTTAACTTTTTTCCTCCATTCCCTGTCTTTATTCTGCCTTGTTCGTCCTTGCCTCTCAGTGATGATGTATCGTAAATATTTTGGCACACTAGTGACTGTCCTCCTGCATGTGCACCTGTTCTCCTTCTCACTCATCTATCTCCTCCTCTCTGTCTTGCGCCTACCTGTCTTTCTGTCTACTTCTCTTCCTCTCTAGGGTTAGATTTCCGTCTGTCTCTCCCTCTCTGTCACTTGGCTGCCTCCGACCAGACAGGAAGACTCCCTCTCTTTATGACAGCTGACATGTGGCAATTTCCCTTCGTTAATGACAAGAAATGTGCCAATTACCTCTCCGGATGTTTCACTGCCAATCAGACACTAACGAGCTGCGAATGTGTGTGTTTGCATGTGTCTGCAAGTTTGTGTATCTCTGTGTGCATGTTTGAGTATGTTGGCATGAGGGAAAGTTGGACAAGTGCTATATAAGATGTAGTCTGCTGAATTTTAATCATTTGAAATCATTTCACAAGTGTGGTGTAGAGATTGGCTTAACTTTTCATCTCTGGTTTTATTAATGAGTCCCAATTATAGTCGCTACAGAATAAATGATGTGTGAACTGTTGCTCACTTTTGCTCTTTCACACACACGTTCCCACTTCTGACATGAGTTTCTACCACTTTCTATCGCTTGTCACTCTTTCTCCCTCCCACCCCTCCATCTGCGCTGAAAAGCTCTTTTGTTCAATTTTTAATTACCTTCTCATATAAAAGTGCTCTTGACATTTGAATGCAGCACATTTGAAGTGGCTGCCTCTGTGATTGGTGCAAAATTGGAAAACCACCTCTTTGTATCAACTGTCAATCTCTATTCAAACAGACTTTTTACTTCCTAATGCCCTTTGCTCTATACACACTGATGTGAGCACTAAAAGACAAAATATTTGTCATGTCAACAAAACCCATTGTTTCTCTTGTTTGCATCATATTTATTTGTTTTATTGGATTTGTGTTACCTCACTTTTCATCATGACATAGGGAACAAAGGATACACAAAATGGCAATAAGATCACTGTCAAATTTTTGTTCTCTAAAGATAGGGGCCCTTCTCTCTGGTCATGCTTGTCATATTTGTTTCATTCAATATTAAAGATTGATGGTGATATTGTAAAACCAAAACAATAGTGGTAATATAGTTCATCATTGCTTTCATTATAGTGATTACAGTTTTGAGATCAAGATAATGCACAGGAGTTATTTACTTTATTTGCATGTGTATATAATAAAAGGAACTTTATAAATCGGGGAGCAAATGCTATCACCAGAAGCTATAGTTTAGTGAGTTATTATTGAATTCTTCTGGTGCTCCAATCCTGAAATCAGTCATGACAGATGTCTAACTGCCACCTCAGCATATGTCAAAACAGATTAGTTGCCATAAAATTAAAACAGAATCTAATTCAATAGCACAATACTGAAATGTCTAATTATATACACCTATCATATATGGACATGCTTTGCTATTCACTGTACATTCCTGGAGTAACCATTAAAAAATGCTCTATGTTCTTAAACTAAGATTGAAGCATTATTGCACCATCATTCTATGTAGGTTCAAGTTCACACTGACGCCTAAGGGTTGACATTGTCACACAATGACAATGACAATTGTGACAAATCTAGTTATAAATTAAATGAAATCATCAACGGCTAATATAAAAACATGCCTTTCTTTTTGTGTGGCAAGAGTTACCCGGTTCTCATAATGCCGTAGCATCATGTTGAGGAATGAAGATGATGTCTAAAAACAGTCTCTGAGTGACTGACAGATGTAATGCATCTCCTATACAGCCCAACTTATCTCATGCAGCACTTTATTGCATTGTGCTCGTGTGTGAGGGAGAGGTTTAATTTCAGCTAGTAGACAGCTTGTGAGGGAATCCTATCCTTCCTGGCTCCATGAGATTTATTCAGCTGACACATGTTTATGGAGGAAAACACTCACAAGCACCAAATCAACAGAGAATATACATCCCGCTTAGAGAGGTTTACTGTAAAGCTCTGCTGATATTAAGTTTGCATCCAGTGTTTGTTCAGATGTAAGTTTGTCGTGCCGATAGGTGTTGTATGCATTGATTTGAAGGAGGGCTAGGTTGGAAGAGGTTAACTGTGAAATAATTGTGAAGTGAAGTATTGAAAATATTTTCTTCTTAGCCTATCTAATGTGTTCCCACTGGATAAGAGAGCAGGCAGCTTTGCTGAGGTGTGACGCTGAAGGCATCTTTGATATCTGTCATCTCAAGCTAACACAGATGCTAGTGAAGCTGGTGATGCATGTAACCCAGTACATGTCACAGTCAGCCCACCTTCTCTTCTGAGAAAGTTCTAACAATGCTGGTCTTACAACAATGGCCAACGTGTTGTACATCTCTGCACCACTACATGCTGTTTCTGTGTTGTTTCAACAACAGTGAGCCCATAGTCTGTATTGTCTTGGCAGGCCTTATATCAGATTATAGATACAGATACTTTATCGCTCATGAGAAAGACCCTTTATAAACATCCCGCTTATCTTTGCCTGTACTTCTCCTTAGTGCCTTATCTCTTATCAGGCCCTGTTCCTCATGGGATATCACAATACACAGGAAGTTCACTATTTGCCCGGCCTCCTCATCGCTGGACAGCTTCTTTGAAGAAAACCAGAGAACCAGGAAATATTTTGAATCAAAGTGGCTGTAGAGTGTGAGGCGGCACATGTTATTCTTTCCCAAACCTTTACACCTATTGAAGAGAAAAAGGATCTCTGTGATTTACAGCCAAATAAAGACTCTAAATGGTCCCCTGTTCTGTGATAGTGCCAGGAGTTCAATATCAGTATCATTTAGAGAAATGAAACTCATAAGGAAAGGTCTGAGAGCCTCGCAGCTTCAGGAATTGTGGAGAGCTTTCTTTTCTGACAATGCTGCTGTTACTGTAGTGCTTTGTTCTAGGGGGAGAATACAAAGAGCATGATAGATATTGACTTTTTGCAGCAGGACCACAGAGACATAAACAATTGTGCCATAATCCTGGCACTCACTGCTATTTGAGTGGTTAGGCGAAGACAAGAAAAACTATAGATGTTTAAACACTTGATTTTTCTACAATTTAGTGAGGTCAACCTGTCTTACGCCTTCTCTTACAGATTCTGTTTAAAATGCTTTTCTGTTGTCTCTGAGCTGTCTGTCTGTTCTCCTTTTTTCATGTTGCGCTCCCTTCTTCTTCTTCCCAGGTGGAGTGGTTAAAGAACGAGGAGGTTATTGATCCTGCAGATGACAGAAACTTCTACATCACCATTGACCACAACCTGATCATCAAACAGGCCCGCCTCTCTGACACTGCCAACTACACCTGTGTGGCTAAGAACATTGTGGCCAAGAGACGCAGCACCACCGCCACTGTTATTGTCTATGGTAAACTACTATCTTAACACTGAGCAACACAGTCAATGACATTCAACATTAGTCTCACATCTCCTGACCTGCAATCAGTCATCCTCCTTACTGGCCACATGAGAGATCAACAAAGTCAGACATTTGTGCAGAGGAAAAGTGTTGAATTCCTACAAGAAGTCAGCTCAACTCAAAATAAAACAAATTTCAAAGTCACTCTGCATAAAGCAAATCCCTCTCTCTCCTGCGGCGTGTAACATTCGCTCATTTTGTTCCTGCCGGAAGGAAAGAATGCAAAGTACAAAGAATGAAAGATTTGTGATTTTCTGAACTGTGTGCAAGGTGCTGATGTAGTGGAGCCATACTTAAAGAGACCCCCACTGTGGTTTCACACAGACTCACCCACTGTCTCCCTAACATCAACTAACATGACTGTTATTGCACAGCACGGCTGCGAAGTTGAACTTCAACGCCTGCTGGGGAGTGGTGCATATTCCGGCTGAATGAAGAGGTATTGCATGCATATAGATGGATACACACAAGACAAAAGTGAACAGATGCTTGAAACTGATACTTTCACCTGGGTTAAGTTTCAGATCTATAATTTCCTCAACACTTTTCACCATCTCTATCCTGGACTGATTGGAGGTGTGGTATTGTTAGCATCCTTGTTGTTTTGTTAATCTACTTTAGTTACAGTTAAGTGAACATTGAGAACAATGTGGCTAGAGGGGATCAATGTAAGGGTGGTGTAGAAACACAAATTGTAAATCCATGAGAGCTGATTTCAGGGACAAGGGTCGTTGTCTCTGTAAGGCTTTCCTGGCACTAATGCAGGACTAAGTGTCGAAAAACTGCTTTGATGTCAGTTCATCCTTGAGAGAAAGAACAACAAAAACGTACAAGCCACCACATCAGTTTGTACTGTCCTTGTGTCTTTATCCAAAATGGGATACTCGCACATTTATGCACAGTTGTGCCATATCTGTACGTGCACATACTCCCCTATAAAGTAGTATGAGAAAACCAAAGGATAAGGGAGGACAGGCAGTGTGTTTTTGACCCAGTGGTTTCCAGCCCAACCCGCTACAAGGACACTGGAAACAGGAGCACAAACTGGCAACAAAAGAGAAAAAAGTGGAGAGAAGCAGAAAGAAAGAGTGAGAGAGAAGACAGATCCATAATCCATGGAGGAAAGAAAGCAGACAGTAATGTGGGGCTTTGGCAGTCTTCCCCTAGAGTCCAATATTTTGGGCTTCACTCATAAGCATGTCACATTTGAAAGTCGGAGGTTCCAAGGGGCCCAGTTCCACCATCTCAAATGCCACAGACTTGTTCTCAGCCACAAGCCCTGGTGTCACTCTGCACTGGATTTAGTTGCTGACAGAGATGGATGAGAGAGGGAAGAGAGGCATTAGGAGGAATCAGTGAATGGAAAATGCAGCAATCTGACCAGAATTTACTGTCTGGCTGCATGGCAAAGTAATGACCCAAGATTTCAGGGTCGAAACACAAAAACCCTATACATGCATTTCACAATGAGCAAATGGCCGTGTGTCGAGATGTCCAAGACTCAAGGGATTCCAGTTAATGATGTACTGATAGGTCACACTGAAGACAAACCTAATCAAATCCAATTGTAATGTTTTTATTCTGTCTCTCTGTGCTTTTACTGCATTTGTATTTTTTATTTAAGTTGTGTTTTATTTTGTCTTATTTTATGTATATTTTATTTCTCCTGAATCTATGCATTTTATTGGTTTTTGCAAAGCACTTTGTAACTTGTTTTTGAAAATTCTTTATAAATTACCATTTGCCATCTAAGGAGGAGCTGAGAAAAGAAACAGTAATCAGTCCGAGTGATATTTTAACACCTTTTGTTACCATGTATTCCAGTCAATGGTGGATGGTCGACATGGACAGAATGGTCAGTGTGTAACAGCCGCTGTGGCCGTGGTTACCAGAAACGCACACGCAGCTGTACCAACCCAGCCCCACTCAACGGTGGCGCCATCTGTGAAGGGCAAGGCATCCAGAAGCTGGCATGTAATCCTCTCTGCCCAGGTATGGCATAAAATTACAACACACCCACTTAGTAGTGGGTGGAAAGGGTATAGGTGCACAAAAACTAGATACATAAAATATGATACAACTCTGTGTTTGCATATTTCGCTCTGTTTGTGCCTCCGCCCTTACGTGTGTGTCTCTCTCCCACATATCTCTCGCTGTCTCAATCACGTATCCACTCACCCACTCATGCACTTGTTTGTCTTTGCGTTTGCCATTTCATTCACTCTACCCTCATCTGTCCTGTCTGTTGTGTGGTAGTTGATGGGCTGTGGACAGAGTGGAGTAAGTGGTCCACCTGTGGGACAGAGTGCACCCACTGGAGGAGGAGAGAATGCAGCGCTCCGGCACCCAAAAACGGGGGAAAGGACTGTGAGGGCATGGTGCTCCAGTCCAAGAACTGCACCGATGGGCTGTGCATGCAGAGTGAGTATCCGACTAATCCTCTGCTACTCTCTCTGACCTGCCAACCAAAGAAATTTCTTCACCCTTTGACCATGAGTTTCACTGTGCTCTTTCATCACCACGCTGTGTTTCACATCCCCACATAACACTCTCACCCTGTCCCCCACTCACTCTGTTTCACTTTACTCATACATAAACAATAAGACATACTAAAACGCCTTGCATAATACACAAAAGCTGTTGGATAAAAGTGACATAAAAGCAGAAACCACTGCACATCTTTTCCTGTGTCAGCTCTGCTGCAAAGTATATGTTAAAAAAAGACTTGGCCACATGGGGAAGCACTCTAAGTAATTATCCTTGTCACAGGCTAAGCATTTGGGAGTTATATTTAAAATAATAATAAGTGATTATATTGTAATTACATAAGGGGGGGGGGGGTCACAACTACCAGGCTGCTTTGATTACTACCTTAATTTAAAAACTCTGGATTCTTGTCCAATGAGAGGAAACATGAGACCACAAAGTGGTACAAATGTAGACTTGCTCCTTTTCTTGAGCTGGCAATTACATGTGTTGGACAGTGAGCAAGTATTGTATATAATAATCTCTTACAATGATTTTAAAGTATGCGGAAGGCTCCAGGATGCACCAGCATTTCTATCTCATAAATCACAATTCTACTATTGGTTTTACTGTTTTGTTACTAACAAAAAAAAGGCCAAAGCCAGTATGTGGTGCAGCCAGATATTTTTCTGCAGGCAGCGAATTGTTTTGCTTCTCTTTATTCAAACAAGTTAAAAACAGCCACACAGTTTAGTTGAGCCAAAAATCCTGCTCCCTCTCCTTTATAATACATTCACAGATTGGAATCATGCTGCAGTTGCTCTGATGCACGTGTGTGTGTGTGTGTGTGTGTGTGTGTGTGTGTGTGTGTGTGTGTGTGTGTGTACTGCAGTGTTAAGAAGCTACAGGGTAAAGTATTAGATACCTTGAACTTCATCTACTAAAACAGTCTTTGTCCCCTTATCTGTGCCTATAATAACAAGAGGAAGAGGATGAGAAGGAGATAGTTGGAAAGACTGCACAGTAACTGAGTTAAACTCTGCGTCTAGTTTAATAAAAATCCTCTCCAATAAACGTCTTTGAAGGTGTTAGACCCACACACTGTCACAGATGCCTCCATCGTGTGCATAACCTACTACAGATGGTGATTGTGACACTAATAATATAACTGAGGCTCGGCTGCTGGATGTCTAGAATTTGATACAGCTGGCCGTCACTGTGTGCAGCTGATCTGAGATTTTATTTCAGAGATTTTGCACCATAGGTTTGTAAACTGCTACCTGCAGTATGGTGTCGACATGATGTACTGTAGGTTATGGTTGACTTCACATTGGCGGTCAATATGCATCTTTAGACGCAGCTGGCTGATGGATCTGCATGTCTCTGTCCAAAGTACACATACTGTACTGTATGTCCATATACTGAGGACTGACAGGAAACTATGACTTCATTGTTCAGTGATTTCATTTAACGTTAGCATCAGAGGAATGCATTAGCTGATTTTATAGCCAAAGTCTACAGTGTATAGAAACTTCAGGGAGCAATCTACAAGAAGACCTACTCTTATTTGTCTTATTCATCTTATTTTATTTCCCTCTGCGGCACAACATATGCTCATCCCACACTTCCCCACCCCACCGTACGGCCTCTGCGACTCAGCCTATCTCAGAAGCATTAGTTCTCAGTAGATTGATGGCCAGTTTGCAGAGAATATAAAGCCATAATGATATAGATTTAGGATCATTTCAGGGATTGATTTTTTTGGAAGCTAAGAGGGTGAAGCCACTTATGTCAATGCTAATGACCATTTCCACTAGCATTTAGGAGAACGGCCCATTATCTAAAAGCTCACATTATGGCAAATATGATTGGGAATGGAAGTTGCGTGCAATCCGAACTCACCTCGTACCGCTGATCTGCTCCCTCTAGTGCAGGGCTGGGATCTGAGCAAACACGTGTCTCTGGATTCCGTTGCAGCTTGATCTTATTTTCTGTTGTTTGAATTTATTTAAATCATTTCATTTGCAATCCATCGCAGAAATCTGGCAGAGGAATTTGATATGACCAGAGCTGGAAATAGAACTTGTGATGCTCAGCCTCCATCGCTGCACACTGTAAAAACACAACTGACCTGAGTCAAAAAGGAAAGAGTTGCGTTATAATTTACTTTGTAGCTTGTTTATCACATTTAGACTGTTGGGGAGTTTGGGGGTCGGATTTAACAAAGTTAAGTATCTACAGATTGATCTAGAGAGGTTGCATTCTGCCTGTTCAGATAGAACTTCCCAACTCTAACACAAGAGTATAGTTTTCACAGTTCACTGATGCTGACCTCTCTAAATCTCTGTTTTGCGCTCCCTCTGTGGTCTGTCTTCCTTGATTCTGATGTTGTTTTCCAAGCCTTTGGTAACCCTGCTCTCAGACATGACATTTCCTTGACATATTGATGTAGAGAAAGGGGAGCGCATACTCCAGCAAGGGCAAATGCTTTATTGCTATCAAACACCAGAAACTGGAAAATCGTGACTCTAGGTTCATTCCGGTCTTCCAAGAACATGATTGTTTTACGCTATATTTATACTTATTATTATAAGTGATTAAAAAAGTTTTGATTAAATGTAAATAAATATCTTATAATATTATATATTCGTATAATCATTCATATCAGTTAACACAGATTCTCTACCAAGAAGTAGTAGAAGCTACTGCAAGTTAACCTTTAGCTATTCTAATGATTACATCAGTTTTGCCAGGTGACAGTATCCTTCTCTAAGGTTGGAAATCTGCCATATTTAAGGAAGTAATGGCTAAAACACAATGATTTCCTGTACTATGGGTCCCCCTTCCTCCCCAGCTCTATGTTGTCAGTAAAGAATAATCTTTGTCTGTCTGGGGCTCTTAGGTTTCCTTTAGAGCCCACCCACTGAAGCATGCTTTTACTCTGGCTATACTGTAGACAGACAGATGAATAGAAACTATGGGATGGGTTCAAATGGGCCATCAGTTAGGCTGACCCTGACAGTCAACTCCCCCTGCTGCAGCCCGGCCTCCCCGTTGCCTGATTACATGTACACACCAGCCCCATCTATCAAGCCATTGATTTTCCGGTCGGTCCACTTGTCTGCCTGTGGCTCTCTCCCTCTCCAATAAGGACTTCATTGTTTGTATAGTTGTTTATGGATGTCCCAGGGAGACTGAATATTATGTGTACTAGTGCACTATCCCTGGCTGCCATTCTACACTGCTTTCCACTTCACTTCAACATATAACCTGGCCACAACAAAGCCCACCAAAAGCCCAGTTGGGGCCAAAACCCATCTATGTGGATTTTTCTCCAAATCTCCTTTCAACCTTTTTCCATTTCCTGCTTTCCTAACATAATCGTTCCTTTTATCCCATGCACTACCCTGTCCATCCACCTTCCAGTGACAGATGCAGGGCTGCTGGTTCTATCGACTCTGTTGGAGCCCACACTTTATCAGCCCCTCCATTCCCCTCACCTGCCAGCAACAGTCCTGCTGCTACTGAAGCACCAAGCCAAGTTGATGGATCATGCCACTCCCTCACAGAGCCTCCATGTTCCCCCTACTCCTCTCATCCATCTCTATACACAGATCTGGAGAGGAGGGGCCAAATCAAGAAAGATCTCTTCCCTGTGTCATCACTCCTACTCATGAGTTTGTTGCTGTCTCATTTGTTGAGTTTGTTTTTCTGTTGGTGTAAATTAGATTTTTATCATCCCTCTCCTGAACATCTTCCCCCCTCCCCCTCCTTATCCCCCTCTACTCTCTCTCCAACCCACAATCCCTTCCTCTCTTCAAGGTTCCTTATATCAGAAGTCCTCTGAGGCAAAAGACAAGAGTGATTTTGGAAATTCATGTGAGTTATTGTTTTTTTTTATCATTTATTTTTTTCTTCATTCATTCTCATGTCTGTCTTTGTCTCTAATATTTATTGGCAGGTTGTGCACATGGAATAGTCCCAGATAAATCATTAGAAAACATAACTTTTTTTGCAAACAGCAACGTTTTATAAGTGGTATTTTTGTCACTAACAACATAAAACAAAACAAGAAAATGTTTGCCATTGTTCTTTCATGTCCATCTATGTTTCATTACTGCTATTCTGTTTTTTTACAGATAACCACCTCAGGGCATTTCCTTTTTTGATTTCCGTTCTGTCCTTTCTCATAATGTGTCTCTGCTAGCCAGCTGCTTGTTTACAGCCATGTTACTATTCTCTAACTCAGAGCTGACACTGCCCTTTACCGTGTTGCTCCTCATGAACTTCAGCCTGACACGTTGCCCTGCCGTCAGCTCAGGCACTGGGTCTGGCAAAGAATTGATCCTACTATCTTTCTCTGTGTATATCTTTAATATGTTTCTCTCTCTGTATCTCACCCTCCCTCTGTAAATCTCTACGTCCTCACAGAGAATGGAGTGTTCAATAATCCCTTCATTTCCATTTCTTGTACTTTTCCCTTTCCAACAATGGCTCATGTTCAAAGGGATGTATTAATCTAAGTGATACATTTTAATGCGTACACTTAGCAGGTTGCTGCCTTTATCATCAAAGCATGGATGGGAGATTGTTCGACTGAGGGAATATATGTTAAATAACTGCAGGGAAGCTTGGCAGAGGAAGCACAGTGAAATTACATTTTCAGCCTTTCATCATTACCTCCCTGCTCTGTTTTCTGTTCGTGTCTGTGCTAGGGGAAGGATTAGAGGCCTAACATATATGAGGATATATCTTGACATTCCTCTTTAATGTGATGTCTCAGTTAAGGCTGAATAGAGAGGACCAGGCCACACAAGTCCTTCCTGGGGACTGAGGGAAAGTCTTTGAAATAACTACAGTATTAGATCCCCCGCCTCTTTAATTGTGGCCATTCAGTACATCTTAACCTAAAGAAACATTCTGATTTTTCACTATGTTTAAACTGTGAGCGAAAGGGAATGCCCTGGTAAAGGTCATACCCAATTTAATTTCAGTAGAGTCTTTTGGCATGAAATATAATGGATTTTAAACTGAGTAACTGCAATGGTGGACTTGTTTGATTCAATTTGAAAACCTATTTATTCATATACCTAATTAAACATCGTCATAACTAGAGAAAAAGAAGCTACACACTTTTAGACCAAGGATGTGATTAAAAACACACAACTTATGGCTTTCAGTTGTCACAAAAGCACCCCCTTCTCTTTCTTTTCTCCCTCTACTCCTTCCTCCTCCTTTGTGCAAGAGAACACAAGAGACACAGATTGAGTGCCATCTGTATCCCTGAGACACATGAGGCTAATTTACACAAATGCTCGGCCGTCATGCATGCCCTGAAAGTGCTGTGTATGGATCTATGGCTGATGCTGCCATCTACTGGTGCAGATTCTGTTCCATTTACATACTCAAATTATCTCAAAAACAGAAATCTCTCTCTTATCAAATTAACTTTATTTTCATAAATAAGAATGTGTTTATATGCTTTGGTCTTTGACTTTTGGTAGAGCCCCCTGACATGTACATTGTGTATCCATATGTTGAACAATGCACACATACAGGCTTACACATGCCTTCTGGCATTTCACTACCTCTAAAGAAGAGTTTCTCATGTCAACTTGGTGACAGTGAAGGACATTCTTTACCAAGCACCACAGAGAGTTCAGACTGTCAGTAGGCATCCATTAAAAGGTCTGATCTGTAATGCGTGCCTGTCTGAGTCTGTGTTTCTAACAGCCACAATATCCATGCCAGGCCTACTAATCACAGAGATTTCTCCAGCTGGAAAATGGACAGAAAGACTCTGGAAGGGAGACAGAGATGAAAGACAATTTGAGAAATGCAAGCTATGTCTAGATCTTATCTGCAGTGTGTAAGAACAAAGACAGAGACAGACTCTGAACTCCAACACAGAGCACGGTAATTTGAAGATGAAAACATCTATATCTCCGTCTTCACAACTTTTGATCTCGCTTCTGAGCCTGCTTGTTAGGACAGTGTGTCATTGGGTTGCACTGGAGCAGCAGTCCTTATTAAATGCGCTTTAGTGCACAGAGTTTATCATCATTATCTTTATTTTGTCTTTTCTTATTATCTTTATGATGCATGGTATACAACCCCCGCTCACACAGATCACAATATGGCTTCATACAAGAAATATCAATGTGTGACTTTGTAAAAGCACTGGTCATTATTAACATGGACACACAAATCATGACTCTTGCATATGTTTAGGAGACTTCTGAGTAAGAGATATTTGTGTGCCCTTTGCTGTATAACATCAGCCAACATTTAATGTTAGATGGCAAACCTGAAAAAGACGTGCTGTGCATCACTCTCAGTACTTTACAGTATATACATCATTATCCCTTTTCACTTTTGACAATTAAGAGTGTCCTATATTGTTTCATTAACACCCAGAGTATTTACCACAGTGGGCAAGCATTAGCCACAATAAAAAAAAAAAAGACAGGAGATATACTGTACGCATTTATTTCCCAGTAGATGTTTATTAATATCCGGTTCAATCTTAAACCAGGATATTAGTCTGCTGATAATGGCTTCATCACAACTCCTGCATATTGAGAAAAAAAGCTTAATGCTATTGATGTGAATTTATGAGATCTTAAAAGACTATTTTTCTCTCTGTCTCTCTTCCACCCCCTCCAGTGGCCCCCAGTACAGATGATGTAGCTCTGTATGTGGGTATTGTCATAGCGGTGATCATGTGCCTGGTTATCTCTGTCGTCGTGGCGCTCTTCATCTACAGGAAGAACCACCGCGACTTCGACTCTGACATTATTGATTCCTCCGCCCTCAATGGAGGCTTCCAGCCAGTCAGCATCAAGACTGCCCGCAAAGGTGGGGCACAGGATGGATGTATGTGTTTGTTTTTGTGTGTGTTCTCCTGCATGTATGAGTGTGTGTCTATGTGCACATGTTTTATGTCTTGTCAACTATGAGTGAGCTATTACTCACTGAGTGAGCTAGTGAACATCAGATAGCACTAGGGCTAGGTATCATTTGAATTTTTCTGATACTTCTGACAATACATACAATTTTTCTAAAAAGCCCTTTTGTTCATTTAACAAAGCCAAGCTTTCACATGTTATACAAAACTTAATTTGTTAAATTGAAGCATAAGTAAACAAGACAACAAGCTTAGCTAGCTTTTGACAGTTTTCAATACTCCGTGCTACAGACACATTTCAGTCGGTGCCAGAAAAAGTATTGAGGTTCAATCCCCTGCCCTAGATGGCATGCCTGATTTTTCAGGCATTGGGAATCACTTGCATTAGCAACCCATAGCATTAACCTAGTGAGATATGTTTGACTCTGCTGCTCTGGTAGCACATGTGTGTTAGTGATGATGTGAATGTAAATGTGCCATTTTGACTGTAGATGAGCAGAGAGCTTGAGAGAGAAATACAGACAGCACTGCAGACAGCATGTTTGTGCAGGCGAGGTGATGAAACCATTAAAATGCTTGTCGTTGTGATGGGAGGCCAAACTATGCCCCTTCATTTAGGCATAATAAGGCCAGTCTGTATGTCGCATATTAAACTGTAATTAGATTTGGGCTGGTGACGCAGGACTTAAAAGTAAGACCGCAGGGATGAGGATAGGTGGCAATGAGCTGGACAAAAAGACAGCAGGGACACAGACAGATCAGAGTAATTGTGTTGTAAATAGTCCGTCTGAGGTTTTGGAAAAAGGAAAAAGAAAAACTGGAAAAAAAGAGAGACAGAAACAGACAGCAGAGACAGTGCTAAGATACTGTACAATTCAAAAGGATAGATGCCACAAATAATTGCTTGTGTAGCAAATGCCCAGCTTTGTGGGCAATGTGAGACTCACTCACATCAAAGATATCTGTTAATCCAAACCGATGTAAAAAAAAAAACATTTGTAAGCAACAGGCACTCTTTACAAACATATTTAAAATTTATATTGATGTTAGTGTCTGGCTATCCAAATCAGTAGATGTCTGAACCAGATGACAGAAGACAGGATCTGATGGTGATAGATAAGCAAATCAAAACCAGTCTGTATGTCTGTACTGACTGATAATGTCAGCAAAATCACATTAGTTTATTCATTTTAAGCCTTTTGCATTTTAACTAGTGTGTAGCTCAACAGATTGGCTTACTTAAAAAAAACCCATGTGACTTCAGTTTTGCTTTGGACTGCTCTTGTGGAGGCTCCAGTCAAGACATGCATAAGAAGAAGGTGGTTATGGTCATTAATGGTAAAAGTACGTCTTCTCCCATCTCTGAATGCATAACAGTAATGCAACTTATTACCACACCTATACAGTCCCTACATGGTTGATGTTTACAAAGTATTATTAATAATAACACAAGCACTACTACTGCTACTACTACAACTACTGCACAACTACTAAATAAATCCAGCCATCTATCTTATTTTATTTGAACAACTTTTGTGACTTATGTTGACATCTGTATCATTTCTAAACTTTGTGTTGTTGGAAAATAGAGGGGGGTGGAGGCAGTGGAAGAGCTGGATGACAGAGAGCTCCCACTGCCATCGCTCCACCCACTCAGCCAAGCTATTGAACATTCATCCTTGTACCTACCGGGTAAACTGAGTGTTAGTGATGCCATCTGTTACTCATGAATCATAGCTGCGCCTTGAACTTCTCTGACTGAGTAATGTTTCTTGGTGGTGAAGTGGACTTCCCTAATGAGTGAAAAACAAATGAGTAAAGCCAGGCGGCAGTCTTGCTGATTGCTGCCAACACTTCATTTCCTCATGGTTATTTTGGTTTCAAGTTACCAATTCTCCACATTCACAGTTGGAAAGAGTATGTGATGACCACAATACTTCTCTTAAGTCATTTACTCTGCTTGACTGATGTCACTTTCTTTTCTTTTCCAGCTGATCTTTTAACAGCACCCCCTGACCTGACATCAGCAGCTGCCATGTACCGGGGCCCCGTCTACGCCCTCCATGATGTGGCTGACAAAATCCCGATGACCAATTCCCCTCTGCTGGACCCTCTTCCCAACCTGAAGATTAAGGTGTACAACTCCTCAGGCTTAGTGACTCCACAGGATGACCTGGGAGGGGAATTTTCCTCTAAACTGTCACCTAAGCTACCACACTGCCTCATGGACAACAGTGACTGCACGATGGGCCGTCGCACACAGACCCAGACGTTGCTCCGCACCAGGGACCCATCCTGCACCGCGCTGGGCTCCTTCAGCTCCCAGGGGGGGCATCTCATTGTGCCCAACTCAGGTACTGTACCAAACAATGAGAGTAAGTGTTTTCACATTTGTGTGTTTTGAGCTGTGATTCAGTGCATGTTGATATTTTTAACAAAATCTGTTGCATATTTAAAAATATGCAGATATAAACATAGTGTAACAAAGGAATAAATTAGTTCTGATTCATGAGAAAGAGATCTGTTATAGTTCATCTTAAAACATCAGCTCTCCGTTTGTGTGTGTGTGTGTGTGTGTGTGTGTGTGTGTGTGTGTGTGTGTGCACTTGTGTGCATACTGAAAAGATAAACTCCTTTCCACTGTATAGCTCAGATCATCCATCAGCTCTTCCCATGTACTCCCAGGGGCCACTCTTTATTCATTCATAATAGGCTGATGATGTTCTCAGCCTAAAATATAAGCCTAAAAGATCCCTTGAAATGGGCACAGACTATTTTTGCGCCGGGCACAGTAGTTTCCTGGTGTCTCTGCTGGTTGTCTGGCAACCTCAAGGTGACGACAAGACTCCAGGAAGTCACTGCACCCGGCCAAGAAATCATCCAGCACATACAGTAGCCCCCCATAAAACTGCAACTTGTAATTTTTACACTTTGGTTTTTATACAGATTAAATAAACGAGATATAACATGTTAATTACTGAGCTTTAGAGGTGCTGGCAGGCAGATTTTGTTACTGTCAGACAGAGCCAGTCTGTTTCGCCCTGTTTTCAGTCTTTATGCTAAGCTAAGCTAGACAGCTTCGCTGTAGCTTCATTTTAAGCAGATAGACATGAGAGTGGTATCAATCAACTCTCTGCAAATAATCGTATTTCCCAAAATGTGTAACTGTCGCATTAAGATTGACCTCTCACTGATCTGTTTCAACAGGAAATACATGTCATTTAAAGGAAGTAATGATACCATTTCATGACCTTTAAAGTGAATATCCATTTTACCACAGAACATGCATAAAGTGATTTGTGCGCCTTTAGTGTCATATTTTTGACATGGAAAAAGTATCACACTCCTAAGATCAAGACAAGTTATGGCTAATCTGTGATACAGTTAAGAAAGTCACTTATTGACATCAGTCCATAAATAATGGAGATATGGGCATATTAGAGTGATAGATCAAGTGAAAAACCCTTTTTAGGTATCAAATCTCAAACAAACAGGTATAATAGCAGCTCCAATTATTAACGGCATCCCATTTATCAATACACATGGTGAAAGGTGCCAAAACTAATAATAATGAGTATTGGTTTGTTTGTTTCTAATTTTAAGAGAGTGTTGTAAATCTTTGAAAATGCTCCCCCAACCATAATACAAATGAATGAATGAAATACAGTATAAATTGTGTTCTAGATGTGGGAGATCTGAGCTCTACCTTACCATCTTTACTAGGATAACCTTTACACACACACACATGTTGCTTTGAAATAATATGCTAAACCATATGTAACCTATCAGTGCATTGACTGCACACAGTATGACAAGGGTTGATGAATATCTAAGGTGTGTGCACTAGAAGAACTGACGTATAGGTGTACTGTTTCAGACAGCCATGCTGTCCTCACTTCAAACACATGTGGGCTGTTTGTAACATGCCACAGATGCATGTTGACAGGCATAGACAAACTAGCAGAGACATTAAAGGATACACTGAGTTCTCAAGTTTCTTAAGTTTTTCTTTTTTCATTTTGATTCCTGTAAAAATGTTCTCAGCTGCTGGTTGTGCTCAGCCACCTCATCATGTTACATAGGCAGAGGGAGAGGAAAGAGCACATTTGATATTTGATCTGTTCGTGTGTCTGGGTAAGAAATATTTTGTGGCACTGTCAGTGTGGCTGTTTGGTATTTTGCATCTTAAAATGCATTTCCCATGTCTTTGAAGCTTTGCTGTGAGGGAGAGTGGCAGTGTGCCTTGTGCGAGACGGCCGCGTAGCAGAGTTGTGATTGCCTTGCTAGCTAGCAAGAGAAGCTGTCTGTCACCTTTTGAAAAGTTCAGTACAAGGACATGGGAAATCAATGAGCTATCTGAGAAACCCCCTCCAGAGAGAAAAAGAGTGTGTGTGTGTGTGTCTGTGTTGTGTGCATGAGAGCATATGGGGGGTAGTGTCCTAAAAAACACATCGGACAGGACATCATATCAAATCAATCTGAGATGGAAAAATGTAAATCATGCTGGCTGCAGCAATATGAGAATGTTATGAAGAGTAGAGAGATCATTGATTTTAGAAATGAAATGTCACATCATTTCCTGATGTCATAGGAGAAGGCAGTAAAGTGCCATAGTTTTTATATGTGGGGCTGAGGAATTGCGATTATTACTATACTTCTCCAAGAAAAATAATTATCACTTTTCACAGGGGCTTTAACTGCTCTTTACTGGTGCGGTAATGGCAGTAATGCATTTAAGAAATATCCACTACAAGTAAAATGGTTAACGTTTTACTTTTGTATGTAAAAGGTAGAACACTAAGGACCTTATGAGGGAAATTCCCTGATAAATAAGTTGTTTTTCCCTTAATGACACATGCTTTATGCTTAATGAATAGAAGTGTCTTATGTATCCACCCTGATATAACCATGTTTAAGTTGTTTGGTAACTGAATATAGGTAGCCCATTGTAAAGGGGTTTAGCCTGGAGGGGCATTGAAACCTCTTCCTGTGTAAGTATATTTGTAACAACAAAGAAATATATGTTTGGGGAAGGTTAAGGAGTGGAATGATGACAGACACATGAGATGATGTGACATACGAAGGATAAGAGAAAACAATGAATGTCATGAGCAAGTAAAGAAAGCCTGAATAACAACGTGAATGAAAACATGTGCTTCCTTTTGTTATGGTTACAGTAAATGTGTGTTGTTGTAAACTACAAGAAGAACTGAGGGGAGAATATTGTGTCGTCCTGGTAATAGAGTACCAACTCTCATCTGCACTAAACAAGAACAGATTTTTCAGTTTCCAGGACAACCTCAATTTCCATTTATACTGCATTAGTAGTGGGTTTGTAGCTCAGATTCACCATGTAAATATACTTATGTAATACAAATATTTTAGTTTTTAGTTTTTATGCTGGTCTGATGTGATCTTTACACTTAACAACAGACACCTATTAAACACAATCATGACAGGCATTGACAGCACAAATAGTTGTAAAGACTCCTCTGGTCTACCTACACACACCTCTCACAACTCATATATATGCCTGTTTGTTTGTGTGTCTGTCTGTTTTTGTGCTCCCCAGGGGTGAGTTTGCTTATTCCAGCAGGGGCCATTCCTCAGGGCAGAGTGTATGAGATGTATGTGACGGTTCAGAGGAAGGACAACATGAGGTACGCAGTGCCGCCTGCCACATCAATGCCCCGGAGCTGTGTTTACCCTGTCAGCGCCGCCATGTCACCATAAACCGAGACTACTGTCATATTTTCACTAAATAGCGTGTGTGTGTGTGTGTGTGTGTGTGTGTGTGTGTGTGTGTGTGTGTGTATGTGTGTTATTCTCTGTGCACCTCCAGGCCCTCGGTGGAAGATGGCCAAACAGTGCTGGGCCCAGTGGTGAGCTGTGGGCCCCCTGGGGCCTTGTTGACTCGGCCCGTCATCATCACCATGCACCACTGTGCCGTGTGTGACGGCCAACAGGATTGGCTGATCCAGCTCAAGAGCCATTCACAGCAGAACCAGTGGGAGGTGAGATGCGGGATGCACGATGAAAACTGTGCAACAGCAGACTCTCTCTGTCACCATGGTCAAGTTTGAAAATGTGTTTTTGACAGCTATGTGAAGTATCAAAATTACATGATTGCCACCTAAAATAATATTTACAGATTTAAATAATTCACACTGCATTTGGTTGGTTAAAATTCGACTCAGGAAAGAGCAAAGGGGAAAGGTATAGTGAAAACCAAAATTATGAAATGGCATGGGACGACAGAAAGCATGGAGGAGGTGAAGGGGATCAACTTTCCCTGCTGTGTTTGTGCTGCTCAGCACTCAGAGTGAATCCCTGTTGCAACCAGGTGCTGAAATAGTAAACCTCTGATAGCAGACTGTTTTCTTGTACCTTTCTGAATGCCTATTTTTGTTTGTTTGTGTGTGTGCACTGTGTTTTCAGAAGCCCTATGCCTGCAAGCTCCATCATTAACAGTGCTGATGATGATGTGAGGGCAGAAGTGTGAATGTTTTCTGCCTTTCCCCTCTCTCCTTATCTTCCCCACTTTCTCTCTGTCTGTCACACTTACTCCCACACACACACACACACACACACACACACACACACACACACACACACACACACACACACACTAATTCAGTCCAGATCATACGTAGAGAAACTTTGCTTCCACACTCATCACAAAAACTGCTTTAAACTTGTTAGAAATGGTCCAGTTGTCATCTCTCTCCCCACAAATGTCTATCAATAGTACACCTCAGATAATAATACGCTAGACCTTGCTGTAGACAGTTATTAGCGTCTTTTTCTTACCTGTCAAGAAAGCATGCCTGGATAAGTTTTCCTTCCATGTGCTTTTTAATGAACTCTTACAGGCAGGAGTGTGCTGAGACATTTTTAAACGGGAAGGTACTCAAAATATAAAAATGGACCATAAGCATTTGTGCAGCAGCAGGGTCTTGCACAGCAAGCAGAATGAAAAGCAGAACAAGCAATACAGAGCACAGAAATGTTTCTTTATCTTAAGAATTTGGATTTTAGTCTATATTTGGGAAAATGTTGAAGCACTAGTTGGAGTCTATGCAGGCATACTGTACAGGCCAGTCACATCCAATGTAATCCAGATACTTAGCAACAGCCTATATCCAATATACAGCCCTCTGTCATCTCATTATTGAGTAGTGGCTTGAATAACATCATTTTCAGGAAGTCTTTTCACAATCTCCACTGCTGAATGATATGACTTATGGAGCAGGAAAAAAACTGGCAGACTGGCCCCACATGCCTTTGTGACATTGATTAATTACTTGGGGGCAGCCAATATAGCTTAGTGTAAACTGAGTATTTTTAAGAAAGAAATAACTATTGATCAGTTCTTCAGTCAGATATGGGGGAGGGGGGGTGTATAAATATATAATAAATATATATATATTCTTTTGGAGGATACGATGACATGGTAATTACAGATATTACGCACTTGCTATTGATTACATCTCTGACCTCTCAGAAATGCAGATGGTAATATCCAAAGTGATGGTAGCTTCCTTTATATGCGCTTCTCTTCCCGCTGAGACCAGCCTCCATGCTGCATGTGTGAAAAAAAAAAAAAAAAATATATATATATATATATATATATATATATATATATATATATATATATATATATATATATATATATATATATTTATATATAAAATATCTATCCATTGCCCACCCAGTGAGAATATCAGTTCTATTGGCATCCAGAATACCGCACCCCTCCCCCATTGGAGCATACACGCACACATACACACAAATGTACACACAGTGTCATTGAAGAAACATGGTGTTGTGATGATGATGAAGACAGCAGGTCATTTAATGAGGAACATGTGGGGCTTTCTGCTTCAGTAACTCCTACAAAGATTTATCCTCCCATGCCTCTAAAAAAATCTCTGCTGATAATGTCAAAAATGTGTAAATAATTTATGCTGTGTGAGTATGTGTGCGTTTGCATGTTTGATTGTTTGTGCCTGCACACATATGTATGAAGCAAAAGCCTACTTTTCCACTGTGTGTTCTAATTATCCCCAAATAAGGAGCCCCAGTGCCATCCCCCAGGAGCAGTTAAAGAGTCTAATGATCAGCCATAATACTGCTGTTAAACGGCCTAGCTCACAATAAAATACTGTAATTCCTCTTCTGTCTCTTATAATAGGCTGAATTAATGCCAATGTGCTGCTCATAGGAGTGTTTGGATTAGCGGGAGAAAGACAGAGAGAGAGAGAGAGAGAGAGAGAGAGAGAGAATGCAAGATCAAGAGAGATCAAGAGAGTGGTTGAAAGATAGAGAGAGAGAGAGAAGGCCACATAAGCATCCACCAGACAGTCAGAAATATGTCAAGGCATTAGTGCTATTACAGGGGTCAACTACAAATGGTCTGGCTACTCACTCTTCCATTACCTCACATACATAATGGCAGGGTGTCATATATTAGTCATACACACTTGCAATATCTAGGACACAGCTTATGTGAAAAGACCACGACCCTTGATGGTACTTTCCCCCTTAAAATGACATTTAAATTCAGTTCAGTTTCAATTAAACAGAACTGAAATGTTCTGTAAGTAAGTAAATAAATAAATAAATAATTTGAGCATGAAACTAAACAAGCCAGTTCTTCATGTTTCTGTTTCCAACTTAGCAATCAATTTCCAATTTGACAACAAAAATGTATGTCATACAAGTGAAAGTTTCAAGTGAGTGTTGTGGTTGTTAATAATGATTGTATCCACATTATTATTGAACATCATGCCACAGGCCAGTTCCCCTGAACAATTTAATAATTAAAAATGTGACAAATCAAGCTTAAGTACACTGCTTTTACAACACAAACTCAGCAGATACGTTTTGTCACCCAAAACAAAAACTGAATAAACTTACATTCTGCTCAGTTTCAAAACATAAATTGTAATTTTACATTGTAAATTACAAACTGTGACTATTTTTATGCTTCTGATGTAATGGCTACGCATATTGGTATACTTGGTATTAGGTACAAAAATGTAGAAGGGGATCATTTAAATTACTTTCTCACCAAGTAAATCTACAAATTGAGCTCAACTTGCTGTACCTTATTATCTCCATTGAATGGTGAATACATAGAACATGTATTTGCAGTGCTTTAGATTGAATAGTTCCATTTGTAGGAATGAAAAAACATTAAATTAGATGCAGAAGAACATGAACAGACTATTAATAGCTATACTTTGGCCTCACTTGCCAACAATTGAAAACGTTTAAGGAAACTTAGGTGGGACAGAACCAGAGTGACATGCTATTAATCATGTTCTCAGCTTTTTCCTCTTCATAATGGTATTTTTCCAACTGCAAATGCTACCACATGTAACAAAATAATGAAATCCTTGACTATTTCTGTTTTGTCTTTTTGTTAGCCTATTATCTTCCACACTTGGGTCACTTTTTCTTTCTTCCTGTCCACACTGTAGGATGTGGTGGTGGTAGGAGAGGAAAATTTCACCACGCCGTGTTATATCCAAATGGATGACGAGGCCTGCCACATCCTGACAGAGACACTGGGTACCTACTGCCTCGTGGGCCAACCTCTCAGCGCTTCAACCACCAAGCGCCTCAAACTAGCCATTTTCGGGCCTGTCACCTGCCCTGCCATGGAGTATCACATCAGAGTCTACTGCCTGGATGACACACAGGACGCACTCAAGGTAAATACACTGCAGGTTGCATGTGTGTATCCATTCTCCATTCTTTTGTCTCTCTGTGTTTGCAAAAGGTTATGTAGCAGAAATTAAATGTGTTTGTAAGCACTAATGATGTTTGTGAGTGTGCCATTTTGACTGAATTGTTAATGCGTGTGTGTGTGTAGGCAAAGCCAGCAGATGAGATGTGGGAGGCAGAATGAGAAATCTTTGTGTTGGTGTGTCACAATAAGGGATGACAAGCACTGGCATTTGAATAGCATTGCTGCACCTAGAAAGATGTAGCTGCTGCCCCAACACAAAATAAGCTACATTTATCCCCCTACTCTACTGTGGTTTCCTTCTGTTTAATACCTCCCTCTACCTACATGGAGGAAAGATAAGGAAGGATTATCAAACTGAGCAGGGATATTAAACACGGTTATTAAGTTTGGGAATGGGTAATGAGACTGTGATAGTGATCCTGCTGCAAGGACATTGAAGTTGGTTTCAGATGGCAGGTCCAGATTCATGTTCATAAAACCCTGAGATAATGTGATGAATATACTATAAAAACATATTTCATTAGTAAAATTAACATTAGAGTGTTTGCAAGAAACTGCTGTAGCAAACAGGATACAACAACAATTTACAGCAGCACAAAAGTAGACAAATTTGTTTTGAGGTCAGTATGGATGGTTTCATATACTACATAAGTGTGTGTATGTGTATTCAGGAAGTCCTACAGATGGAGAAGCAAATGGGTGGAAAGTTATTGGATGAACCAAAGACTCTGAGCTTTAAAGACAGCACCCACAACCTGAGACTTTCCATCCACGATGTCCCCCACGCGTTGTGGAAGAGCAAACTATTAGCCAAGTACCAGGTAAACTGGTCACACACCCTTTCAGAAATAGGACTTAAACATTTTCACATGCTCTGCGACAGCTGAGTAAATCTTCTACCCTCTTCACCTCTCTGCAGGAGCTTTCCTTTCAGCAAGTGTGGAGCGGTTCGCAGAGGAACCTCCACTGTTGCTTTACCCTGGAGCGATTCTCTGCCAGCACTGTGGACCTGGCCTGTAAGATATGTGTGCGCCAGGTGGAGGGAGAAGGACAGATTTTTCAGCTGGACACTACACTGTCAGAGGTAGGGTCTATTCTTGTCTGTATGTAGCCTAAGCACTTCCATTTAATTTATAACAGCTTAAAAGAATCATTCACCTTGTCTAGATCTTTAAAGATCAGTGCGACTTTTGAACCCTCTTGTCACCTGTGTTTTACATTCAGAGATAATGCATTTTCTCCACCCCTTTACGCTCCTTATCTCTCTGTTGCGAGAGACGCTTAAACGCTGACGCTGAATTTACCCCAAATCTCCCATGCCCTCTTCCCTCTTTTTGCAATGTTCACAAAGACTGACAGGGTGGAAGACAGGGAGTCTCGACCCTGCAGCCTTCATA